>NC_140240.1:26189257-26219257 GCF_949987555.1 Borostomias antarcticus
ATGCCGGCGATGAACCGGTCACTTCCCCGCTGAGTCGAACTACACACACCATTGCTCGCCCCCCCCCTTCCCGTGGACGAGTGTGTCCCTCAGTTTGAGACTTGACACACTCGTTAAGCCCCCGTGGACGCACGTCAAAGAGCGGGCCGGGGCTCAGAAGAGATGGGCGGATAACACTACCGACCGAACAGCAGCCTGGGCTGATCCCTTATGGGGCTCTGGCAGGAGGATTGTGTTGCTTGAAGGATTCCTCAGGCCCCAGGAATTCCATCTCTTCCAGAAGAAAAGAAAGGAGAAACCAGTATAAAGAATGTAAATGAATGCCAGACTCCTGGTGTTTGGCCGCTCTCTCTCTCTCTCTCTCTCTCTCTTTCTCTCTCTCTCTCTCTCTCTCTCTCTCTCTCTCTCTCTCTCTCTCTCTTCTCTCTGTATCCCGGGTTAATTTGTTAAACGTGCAGCCTAGAGGCCGATAAGGTGCAAGCGAGGAGAATTGGAAGACGTGCTGGGGCCTGAGCCTCCTTTCCCCAGCCGGCCTTTTCATTCCTCTCCCTTTCTCCCTCTCCCTCTCTCTATCTCTCTCTCTGTCTCTGTCTCTTTCTCCCTCTCCCTCTCTCTCTCTCTTTCTCTCGCTCTCTCTCTCTCTCGCTCTCTCTGTCTCTTTCTCCCTCTCCCTCTCTCTCTCCCTCTCTCTCTCTTTCTCCCTCTCTCTCTCCCTCTCTCTCTCTTTCTCTTTCTCCCTCTCTCTCTCCCTCTCTCTCTCTCTCTCTCTCTCTCTCTGTCTCTCTCTCTCCCTCTCTGTCTCTCTCTCTCTCTCTTTCTCTCTCTCAGCTCTCGTTTCTTCAGGAAGTCCTTCTGTTTAGGTCAGAAAGTATGGGTATTACAGCCCCAGCCAAACAGGGTGTAATGGAGGTTAGCGTGAGTGAAAGTGATTTGAAATGAATTTTGGGTTCCCCCGACATCCCGTTTGCTTCTTTTGAGTGATTTGTCTTAAAAGTCTGTTCCCCACAAAAAGTGCAGAAATCAGGCCAAGTAATTAGCTGCTCACATACCCAATCTTTTTTAAATCCAACCAAGCGATGATGACAGCGTTACAACGACTCTTTCCTCTTGGCGGGTTGTCGTGTGACGTTGTCGTCTGCACAACAGAGAGAGTTTGGGGGAGCAGGCAGGGACATGGCAAGTTTTTACTAGAAGTCAAGAGTCTTTTGCTGGCGCACCAGCCTAGAGGTCATTAAGTGGGTTTGGAGGCCTCTTCAAACGGATGACAGCTATCGAGAAGAATGATGGAGCAGAATGAACTGTTTCACTTCATTGCCCAAACCGACATTCAAAAAACCATTAAGCCAGCTCGGACCGGAACTGCACCATGGCAAAGCAGAGTGCATGGTTTACCTAATAATTTTGATTCCCTGTTTGGTGATATAAAACACAACGTTTTTGCTGTTGTTGTGGAGACTGAATATCTTAATCAAGGGGAGTACGAAGAGAGGGCTAGTTCACAGCATAGCTACACCAGGATTGCCAGTATCAACAAGATTTAAAGACTTCACGAACAAGCATGACGTGTCCTAAATTCGCTGTACTACACTCGGAACTTCCCAACTGATAGCGTAATGTGTGTAATATATAAATCATAGGCCCGCCTCCCATCACCGCTCGAATGGGTCGTTAAATTTAAGTGGGGGGATTGAGTTCTAAGCGGCGGAGCATATTTCAAGCTATCTCCATATTATATAATCACATCATACAGCGGATGCCTGCCTGGCAAGCAGGTAACAACAGTTGAACGTTGCTAACAACTTAATGGGACACAACCATGCTAAGATATAGTTAAAGATAAATTAGAGACTAGGATATAGGTCGAGTAGGTTTAGCAATAGCTTTTACAATCGGGGTATGAATAAAATTGTATTGAATTGGTATACCAACAGACACTCGCACACAAACAGATAACAATACTAGAGAGCCCAGACCTCCGGCCATGAATGCATTCCGTGGCTCTGTGCACGCACACATGCCTGCAAACAGGACATTTTTTTGGTATTGCTGCATTTGTTAGGCCGAGAGCTATATACCAGTCCAAACCGTGTGTCTCTGTAACCTTCCCACGTCGAGATATGGCCTTTTCAATTCCCCCCACTGACAATGAATGGGGGGAATTTTTCGCTGCTGAGCCAAAGTCCAAAAAATGAATGGAGGTGAATGGGTGGCCGTGTTTGGGCGGCTCTGTGGTGCCCCCCTCCCGGGTTGCAGCAGGCTCCAGGCTCTCCCTCCACACTCCCCAGTCCAAACCTCTGTCTCTAGCGCCCCCAAGTTTTGTTTTAATTCAAGGATCCGCCCCGTGATTCGTATCTGCTCCAAAATGTAATAGGTTCTAAGTTGGCCCATGCTACACCCCTCCACCCAGTTTCATAAAAATCGGTGTAGTAGTTTTTGCATAACCCTGCAAGCAAACAAACAAACAAACAATTGAACGAACAAACAAACGCATAAACATGCACCACTGAAAACATTATTACTCTCGCTGTCGCTGGGGTGGAGGTAAAAATGCTATAGTATCTACTGCTGCTATCATTCAGATGATCAACAACCTGTCCTTCTCAGACCTACCCCTCGCTGGTTCAGGAAGTCCATTGGTGACAGGAGGCTGTGATATCATCTCGACAGTTCTGGAACCCATTAAGTGCAGTGCGGGGGAAATCTGAACCCTAGTCAGAACCTTAATGTCTTCCCCTGGTTCTGAAAGCCAAGTCGGTGTGTCAGTTACCCGTAGAGCCTACCCTCAAAAACCACATCTCCAAGCTGCCTTGCTCCACTGCTAGCTATTAGCACTCAGGTCAAAAAGTGCTAGCAGCTGGGTTCTGTATCTGGGCTTTTACGGTGAGAGTGTGGAGCGATTCTGAGTAAATGGAGTATCATGTCTACAACTTCTCTTAATACATCCACAGTCTACATCTGCACACAATAAGTAGATATGGACCAGCTGCTGCCGGCGACGGCAGCTAATTTGCCAGGCGGTGAAAGTGAAAAGACAGGGAAGTGAGTTCAACCAACGGCTGCTCAATATGGCCTTCAAGGTTTCCTCTTTGACCCTGAGGGACTGAAACACAGTACACACACACACACACACACACACACACACACACACACGCACACACACACACACACACACACACACACACACACCATGCATGCAAGTTCACGCGCAACACACTAATTTGGATGTAAACCCAGGTGCCCCAAATCATATATACAATGCTGAAACATAATCAGTGCTCGGGAATGCACACATGCATAAATACAGGCCCTGCATACACTCACAACTCACCCACACACCCACACCCACACAATCCACCACAACACACACACTCACCCACGACACACACAAACACACACACACACAAACACCCACAACACACAGACACACACACACTCACCCATGACACAAACACACACACACGCACAACACACACACTCACCCACGACATACACAAACACACACCCACACACACACACCCACAACACACACACACACAACTTACACACACACCCACACCCACACAATCCACCACAACATACACACTCACCCACGACACACACACACACACACACACACACACACACACCCACACACACCCACAACACACACACACACACACCCACAACACACACACACACTCACCCATGACACAAACACACACACACACACACACACACAGGCACAACACACACACACACACTCACCCACGACATACACAAACACATCCCACACACACACCCACAACACACACACACACAAGACACGCACACACACACACACACACACACACACACACACACAAACACACACACACACACACACACACACACACACACACACACACACACACACACACACACACACACACACACTTCAGGGCTTACATTTCCCAAACCCACGCTTGACTCCTCATCTATCTGTCAGACGACCCCTGTTGAGGAGCAGCTGAGGTCAGAAGGGAGGGGAGAGCGCTCTGGACGGCTCCCTGTAGAAGTCTCGTCTGGAAGCAAGCCTGTACTCTGTTATTTTTCCCCCTCCTTGTCCAATGTGTTTTTTTCCATACTTCGCATCCCTCCCCTCATATTTTCAGTTTTATGAATACAGTGGTATTCCTTTCGGTGTTCATGCCATGTCTTGTTCAGTGTACATGAAGATGTATCGCTCACAGAGTTGACCTGGACCAAAGAGATGATGTACAATACAGTAGTGAGGTGTAGATCAGGGGCACCCACGCTTTTTTGGCATGTGAACTACTTTTAAAATGACCGGCTCAACAAGACGACCCCCCCCCCCCCCCCCCCTCGGTCGGTCAGTTGGTCAGTTGGTGATACTGTAGTAACCATCATACTCATTGCTGGGATTCTTTAAAAATAATAACAACACACGGCTACTGTTTCAAGATCAATTTATTAATCATGCTACCAATTACTTCACACTGGAAGTGGAACGTTAACTTTGTTGTATATGTGCCTTGCACAATCTTAACAGGTAACAGCTAGTTATCAGAACAGTGTCTTTAGCCTGCTTAAATGACTCAATCACAGAGCACAATACACTCTGATGACTTGAACTTAATGGAGTTGGCCATGGTTGCATAATCCTGACTTTTTTTCTTCGAGTTTCTGATTGATTTTGCCAGGCTACTATCAGCCCTCTAGTTTACCACGGTACAAAATAGATTATTATTACAGTTTTTCACAATTGCTAAAACACATTTCACAAAACTGCCCTCCCTTTTCCCAAAACTCTAAACACAAAACACTTTTCTCAAACTACATACACAAAACCTCACATTCTCTTTTCAAAACCAAACTATCACACCAAAACAGTTGCTCAAACTTTGACACCAAAATCCCTCTCAAGGCCTGCAAAAATGTAAACACTACTAAGCATCATTACATACAACCACAAAAAAATTGAAAACACAATCTTCAGAGTGTGAGAATGTTTTTTTTTTTTTACAGTTTTTCACAACTGCCAGGACACATTTTTAGAAACCGTATCTGTTCTCAAAATATATGTATTGGGCATTTATAGATGTGTGTGTTTCATAGGAATAGTATGTTAATTAAGAAAATGAAGAAAATACAGTCATCACAACTCAATGCAAAAATGTGTAAACACTACGGAGGATCCATTACACACAACAATACATGTAAAAAAATAAATAAAAAAACAATGTTCAGGGTGTGATGTTTTTTTAATTACATAACTCCACTATCCTTATCAATATGTCACAGTTTTTGTAAGCAATTTGAATACAGTAACAGTATACATACTGCATTTGGACACATGACCTATACATGTACGATATAGGCCTCCTATAATGCATTTTGTACACATCCTTCTTGCCCCCCCAATCCCCAAAGAAGAAAAAAAAAAGTTCACTAGACTCAAAATGAACTGTGCTACAGTGTACTGTATGTTGTACAGTAGAAGGACACAAGACTGAAATCATTGAGCAGCATCACGTCGTCGGGCTGGGTCGGGCCACAGGACCTCGTCTACATCGCAGGCAATATTGTCCCTCGCCAGGCAACGTGGGAAGAATGAGCAATGACTCTCTGCTGTTTTTCTCGGAATCTGATTGGATTGTTCTCCCGAACCATATCCACAATCTTGCACTGGTGAGAATATGGAAGCCCTCCCACCTCCACGTGGCATTCTTTCAACTCTAGAGAAACAAACATGCATTTTACTGAATTGTACATACTCTGTAAAAAAGAAAGACATGCATTCAAATAGAAACATCAATGGACATGTTCCGCAATCTTTTTACAGCAAGGATACTGTGGTGAAACCAATTGCCCTCCACTATACTCGAAACATCTACTGAAGTGACCAAAAAACTACTACATACAGTACCTGTTGTGTTCTCTGAATGCCCAGATAATGGTGGCCACTGAGAACCTGCTAAGGTTTGGATGGATTCTTTGTCCCGCTTCGGTCATTGACATGTCATGGACAATGACATGGTCAATGACTGTTGCTCTCATTTCATCTGTAATGATGGTGCGTGGTTGTCTTGCTCTCCCTCCTTTCCCCCTCCTCTTCCTCCTTGGCCTGCTCCTCTCACTCCTTGGCCTGCTCCTCTCCCTCCTTGGCCTGCTCCTCTCCCTCTTTGGCATGCTCCTCTCCCTCCTTGGCCTGCTCCTCTCCCTTCTTGGCCTGCTCCTCTCCCTCCTTGGCCTGCTCTTCTCTCTCCTTGGCCTGCTCCTCTTGGCCTGCTCCTCTCCCTCCTTGGCCTGCTCCTCTCCCTTCTCTGACACAAACTCCTCTTCCTCTGCCTCCTCCGTCCATTGTTGCTGTTTGTAACCTTCAGCAAACTCTGCACTGGCCTATATAGGTGTGGTCACATCACTGGCCTATATAGGTGTGGTCACATCACTGGCCTATATAGGTGTGGTCACATCATTTGCAACAAGTTTCTTCAATTTTGAGTCGTGTTAATCAATGACTCCAGATGTGTTCATTGTGTTCAACCTTTGCTGACTGTGGCTAGCATTTTGCATCACATGAGCATCAATGTGCACATTTGATCAGAGTTTTTTGCAACGTGTTTTAGCAAGACAAAATGTGTTTAGAGTTATGAGAAAAGGGGACTGAGAATTGTGTCTACAGGTGAAATGTGTTCATGGTTTTGGCAAATGGGGGCTAGTTTTATTAAACGTGTTTAGGGAACTGGTCATTTGGTTTAGAGTATTGGGTTTTGTGTTTTAGCAATTGTGAAAAACTGTAAAACGAGTTGTAGCAGCTGCACATACACCTCAACAATGATGAAATCAACCCACACATGATTAAATCATTATAATACTCAGCTAAACTGAAGTACAAAACTGACATTCTAATGTACAAAGTAGCAGGAGGAAAAAGTTGCTCAAGAGGTGATGTGACTGCAATTTGCCTCCTCACACGCAACTTCAACACGCCTCATCAAGCCAGTGGCTAAAGCAGTTACACTGATGATTCTTGTAACGTTAGCTATTTTGCTGCAATTGGTTCAACTTCTGTTTCTGGACAAAGGTAAGGGATAAACCCAGATAACACAAGGCTAGCGGACCTACAGTGGGTCCCCAATGGACGAGTTGGCGGACCTCCGGCGGAATCTGCTGGCGGGTTCCTGGTCTGCTAGTAATTCAAAATGCTCCCGCTATTGCTCCACCGCTATTCCTCCGGTAGTTTATTGTCTATATCCAAGGCCCATTGGCCCTAGGCTTATGGATTCTATTGCTAAATTAACTTACTCTGAACATTGTTTGGGCAACCCTTCCTTTCATAGTCCCCCAATTACTAAACATTTACCTGGTAAATACATGCAAAGTATAGCCTAATATATAATGGGTAATTACTGAGACAACTAAACTGTAGGTATAATTTCAAAACAGGAGTATTTCAAATGTTCAATTACTGCACAGAAATTAAATAACTGACATAGCACCACCAGGTAACCACATTTTTACATAACTTCTATAACATCCAGTGACAAACACAAATGACAAATCACATTGCTCATATTTATTAAAGGGGACAGTAAATGCGCGGATTTCGTCCTGGTCGCGGAACTACCGACCAGCTCTTCACTCTCGCAAGGATCTTGGAGGGGGCTTGGGAGTTTGCCCAACCTGTCTACATGTGTTTTGTGGA
The DNA here is from genome assembly GCF_949987555.1 of Borostomias antarcticus. NCBI lineage: Eukaryota > Metazoa > Chordata > Actinopteri > Stomiiformes > Stomiidae > Borostomias > Borostomias antarcticus. The sequence goes on from NC_140240.1 coordinate 26,196,942, forward strand.
CTTGGAGAAGGCTTACGACCGGGTCCCCCGAGAGGTCTTGTGGAGGGTTATGCGGTGAGGGGGTCCCTACTTAGGGCCATCCAATCCCTGTACACCCAGAGCGAGAGCTGTGTCCGGGTCCTCGGCAGTAAGTCGTCTTCCTTTCCGGTGGGTGTTGGCCTCCGCCAGGGCTGCGCTTTGTCACCAATCCTGTTTGTGATTTTCATGGACAGGATATCGAGGCGTAGCCGGGGGGAGGTGGGTTTGCAGTTCGGTGAGCTGGGGATCACGTCACTGCTTTTTGCAGATGATGTGGTCCTGATGGCATCAGCTGCCTGCGACCTCCAGCACTCTCTGGATAGGTTCGCAACTGAGTGTGAAGCGGCTGGGATGAGAATAAGCACTTCTAAATCTGAGGCCATGGTTCTCAGCAGGAAACCGGTGGCCTGTCCGCTCCGAGTAGGAAATGAGTCCTTACCCCAAGTGAAGGAGTTCAAGTATCTGGGGGTCTTGTTCACGAGTGAGGGAACCATGGAGAGGGAGTTTGGCCGGAGAATCGGAGCAGCTGGTGCGGTTCTGCAGTCGCTATACCGCACTGTTGTGACGAAAAGAGAGCTGAGCCAAAAGGCAAAGCTCTCGATCTACCGGTCTATCTTCGTCCCCACCCTCACCTATGGTCATGAAGGATGGGTCATGACCGAAAGAACGAGATCACGGATACAAGCGGCCGAAATGAGTTTTCTCCGGAGGGTGGCTGGGGTCTCCCTGAGAGATCGGGTGAGAAGTTCAGTCATCCGGGAGAGACTCGGAGTAGAGCCGCTGCTCCTTTGCGTCGAAAGGAGCCAGTTGAGGTGGTTTGGGCATCTAGTGAGGATGCTTCCTGGGCGCCTCCCTAGGGAGGTGTTCCAGGCGTGTCCGGCTGGGAGGAGGCCGCGGGGTAGACCCAGGACTAGGTGGCGGGACTACATCTCCGCACTGGCCTGTGAGCGGCTAAAGATTCCCCAGGCAGAGCTGGTTGATGCTGCTAGGGAAAGGGATGTCTGGGGCCCCCTGCTGGAGCTGCTGCCTCCGCGACCCGACCCTGGATAAGCGGATGAAGATGATGATGATGACAGTAAATGCAAATTTTCAACAATTTAAAATAAGTCTTTGGGGTCCCCAATACATGTCTTTGAGTATTTTACCAGAAAATACCACTTGGATTGAGTGTTATACCAAGCCCAATATGCCTATTTTGAGCTGCGCTCCAAACCGCCAGGATTGAGGGTTTTTTTCCTATGCAAATGAGCTGCCCGTCCTCCATGCCCACTCCGTGATGTCATTGAGAACGAAAGCATGAGAGAGTGTAGCTACGATACTGAAACAGTTTTGCGGTGCAATCATAGTTTGCCAGAGCATGGCGAATGTTACACTAGGGTTACACAAACACAATATCATACGACATTGAATCCTTACATGTACTTTCACATTTGCTGTCTAACAGCAGTCCAACGACTGTAGCTAGCCATCGGACCTCAGGCAACTTCAGCTGACTGGCTAAAGAACGAGGACTGTTGATGACGCTATGCTACTAAAATGATAAATATTTAACAAAAACATACGGTGCAATCATAGTTTGCCAGAGCATGGCGAATGTAACACTAGGGTTACACAAACAAAATATCATCCAACATTGAATCCTTACATTTACTTTCACATTTGCTGTCTAACAGCAGTCCAACGACTGCAGCTAGCCATCGGACCTCAGGCAACTTCAGTCGACAGTCTAAAGAACGAGGACTGTTGACGACGCTATGCTACATAAGGCTAAAATTATCAATATCTAACAAAAACATAACGTTAGCTGGATAGCCTTGACAATCTCCACTCAAATTCTATTGTCCTCTCTCCCCAACTTGACACGATCGTGTGCTCCCATGATCTGCACACGGTTAGCCTAGCTAGCTCGATACCAGGCTTTACACCATTCGACTCCAAACAATGAAAGCTAGATTCTGTTGGCCGAGGGGAATCCGATGATGTCCACATCTAAACATTTGATAAATTTTACTAACCACTAAATCAACGATAAGCCTACCAATGTCCTTCACTAATGTTACAGGCATCTGGGGTGAGGCTAACGTGTAGTTGTTAGCTAGCTAGCATTAGTAGGCTACTAGGTTATAGCCTAGACAAAGAGAAACAGCACAATTACTTACACTTCCTGCATGATTTCCGCAGACAGTAAGTATAGCTTTATCATCCAGGTTGAGATGACTTGAAAATCCTGTGTTATGCTGACCCAGGTTGACAAAGCAATCTGGCAAAAAACGGTGAGCACAGACCAACAGCCTTTTAGGAACTTGAGCGGGTACGTTGCCAACAAAAATAAACTTAAACCACTCAGCTGTTCTGTCCACTGAGGTTGGGAGACGATGTAGCGATTTATGCTGGTTATTACACCCAAGAACAGAGCATTTAAGGTACGCAGACATTATGCTAGCTTGCGAGGCCAGCAACACTGTAAACCTTTATAGGCAGGTGAGGCAGGTAGGCCTCAAACGAGGGCGGGATTATTATAATGAGTCTAAGCTTCTGACGTCAGAAACATAGATCTAATTGAGTCGCCCGCTGGGAGCTGGGTTTTCTGCATTTCGCCACCCACAACAAAATGAATGGGTTGTCTTACCTGATCGTTTGTGTGTTAGTAGGGCCATCAGAGACTCAAATGTATATGCAAAAACACTGAAAAAGGGTGTTTTGCATTTGCTGTCCCCTTTAAAATGCTTTGAATTATATTAATTATAACTGGATCCACTCAGGAATCTGGGAGTGGGACCGAGAACAGGAGGAGCAGAAAACAAAACACAGAGAAACATAACAGTAAGCACAAGTCTAGTATATCAATGGGACTTGTAATTGGTTACTTAATTGGTCACCCAGTTTCTGCAATCAGTTTGACACAGTTAATTCATCTGCAATACAGACTGTACATTTCCTTAAAAAAAATAAAAATGATTTTGTTCCCATGGGATCTCTCCCGTCCATCTGAAAAAAAGGGGCAAAGAGGAGAGGAAGAAAGGTTGTGGCTAAAGTTGGGAATCAAACAGGTTCATCCTCAACCAGGGATCGAACCCCTGATCTCCCGTATGGGAGTCGGACGCTTAATCCACTACACTACCGCTTAATCCACTACACTACCACTTAGTCCACTACACTACCGCTTAATCCACTACACTACCAAGGAACTTGAAAGTGCAGGATGTCATGTGGCAACATAGAAATGCAGGTCAACAACGGAACAGAGCAGGGCTGGACTGGGACAAAAAATCGGCCCTGGCATTTTTGGCCCAGACCGGCCCACCACAATCGGCCGGACACCACCCACCAGTACGAAATCCTTGCGGCCCCTTTAAATACGCAATACCACCGTACTATTTCCCCAAACCACTACAAAGATGAGTAAGTTCCGTGGACAAGTGTACCAGTGCAAATGGACGAGTGTACTCACTCACTCTTGACTCCCTGGTGGTCAGACGTGGCCGTGGAGTACACAATCTCCATACTCAAGTAACGGTTACAGTACAAGTACAAGAAATTGTCAAAGAAAAAGCTCTGATAGAAGTCAAAGTATAATTTCAAATTATTTATTAAATTATTATTATTATTATTCAAATGTTAGTATAGAAATATATGTACAAAGTATACAAGTAACTCAAAATGTTGCCTGTGAACTCCACTGGGCTGAAAAGATCTCCTCCTCAACAGTGTTGGGCTCGTTACTCAAAAAATGTAATATATTACTTATTACTCATTACCCTTTTTTAAAGTAATATCGTTACTTTACTTATTACTCCCAGCCAAAAGTAACTAGTTACTTATGTAATATATTACTTTCCCAGTACGTCCCTGTGTGAATCTCCGTAATCACCATTAAACACACTTAAGGCTTCAAACTAGCTAGTGGTGTTTCTGGCACAAGAAAGAGTCTTAGTTGAACTTACACACAGTTTACACTTGACGACAACATTCTTGTTGTCTTTCAGTTCCAGGAAATCGAAATAGTGTGCGTATTTCCAGCCATGGAATGTTAACGTCGTCATGTTCAAATAGCTACGCTCGCTCGCTGCTTGCCTGGTAATGTGACGGGACGTGATATGAGCGGAACGTTCTTAAATCTGAAATCAAAACTTTATTTCACCCTTTGTAAAACGAAAATAAATAAACAGAGCAGGCCCTATGACAAAAGTAATGCAGTAGCGAGCTTTCTGGGGGCAAGTAACTGTAATATTATTACTGAAATGTGATTAGTAACTCGCTACACCCCTCGTTACTGGAAAAAGTAATATTACTTACTAGTAACGCGTTACTGCCCAACACTGCTCCTCAAACAAGGCAACCTTTAAAAGAGTGAGAGGGAGAGACAAAGAGAGAAAGGTGAGAATGATAATTGATGGAGTTAAATGATCACAGTACTGGTCCAGTATCTTCAATTGAGAGCAATGTAGAGAGATAGTTGCATGTATTTGATACTTACTTAGTAATAAAGGCTGCATGGCCCTCTGGATACCCTCAACAATAATGGCATCTCCTGAGAGAGAGAGAGAGAGAGAAAGAGAGAGATAAAGAGAGAGGGGGGGGAGAGAGAGAGAGAGGAAGAGATGAGACATGATCAATGATAAGTCATACATGATTAAATGACAGATTCAGATGATCAGAGTTGCATGAATTGTATACTTACTTACTGGAAAAAGGCTGCATGGACCTCTGAATACCCTCATCAACAATGGCATCCTGAGTGAGAAAGAGGGAGGAAGAGAGATGAGACACGATAAGTGAGATAAACTATAGATTCAGATAGTAACAATATCTTCTAGAAAATGTAAGCAGTTGCATAGATTGTAAACTCACTACTTACATAAAAAAGGATGCCTGTGAAGTCCACTCCAGTTAAAAGCAAAGTGCTTCTTTTCAAACAAATGAGGGCAACCTTTGATAGAGAGAGAGGGAGAAAAGGGGAGACAGAGAGAAAGGTGAGACTGAGACATTATAATTGATTGAGTTGATCACAGTACTGGTAATTACATGATCATAATACCTTTATCTTTACTGGAAAAGGCTGCATGACCCTCTGGATACCCTCAACAATAATATCCTGACAGAGAGAGAGGGGGGGGAGTGAGAGAGAGATGAGACATGATCAATGATCATTTTTAAATTATAAATGATTAAATGACAGATTCTAGAAAATATAAAAACATAGTTGCATGTATTGTATACTTACTTAGTGGAAAAGGCTGCATGGCCCTCTGAATACCCTCATCAACAATGGACAATGAACCACACAAGTTAGGGCCGGGCATCCTTTGAGAGACAGGGGAGGGGGGGTAATAATGAGTCACATGATCACACTATCTTCAGTCTAAAAAGCTGCTACATTATTATGAATAATTTTATAATAATAACAACAATTTCATATCAACTTACTATAAGTTTCCTCAGTAGCTCACTCTTCTCTGACACTTTGTCAATGACAGTGTCTGTGTCCAAAGCAACAAGAACGTCTTTTTCAGTGGCCATCAACATGAAGGCTTCCAATTTGCTGGCAGACAGGCTGCTCCTCAGTCTGCTTTTGATATATTTCAGTGTTGAGAATGACTTTTTTAACCTAGCCCCTTAGTAACAGTCCTGAAACGAGCTAGGCTTACCAGTCAACTGGCTGGTAAATTATCCATTACCAATAGATTTTTAGCAGCTAGCCATTGGCTAGTAAATGGCTAGGGTTAATTTTGGACCATGGCCACACACAGCTCACGTTAGCCTGCTCCTCTTTTTCTTCGAAGATATAACGTTAAGTAGCCCAGCAGCAGCAACACTGCTAGGCTAGGCCAGAATAGATAACGTTAGTAATAGCGCTAGTGCTAATTGCCAAGCTAACGTGCTAACGTTAGCACTACTAGTACTGACGTTATCTGGCTGGCCTAGACAAACAGTGTTAACGCTAGCTAGCTCAAACGTAGCTAGCTACGACCCGATTTGCTTGGCAGGGAGGTGGGTAGCTAGATAATGCTAGCTAGCTGTACCTAGCTAATGCTAGCTGGCGCTAGCCAGCAGATAGCCGTCACCCATATTCATATTTAGCTATAGCTTTTTTTAGCTTTCAGCTATATTTCCTTACCGTTTCAACTACACACTCCTCCTGCTCACTCTGTCCTTCCTCGGCCCTGTCATGTCTCTGTCCCTCCTCGGCTTCCCTGTCCTGCTCTCGGCCACCATGGCCACCAGCCACCTCTCCTTCAAGTTCGTGTTCAACATGGTGTTGCTGCACAACGTCGGCTGAGGCTGTAGACGTTGAAGCAGCCCCTGGCGCAAACATATCAGTAATTTTTGCACATGTTGCAGCATCCGCCTCAAGACTTTTAATCTTTTTAGCTCGGAATTTCTCTGCGCCCCCCTTGCGCTTTGGTTTACTATTCTTGTCCTTATCCATCTTTCTCCATCCACTGACTTTTGGCTCTCTAATGGCCCACGCAAATGACACCTGAAACTAACAGAGGGAGGGGTGGGGCCTACATATGATTGGGCCAGCCCAGTGTCAGTATAGAAAATGGACCAATGGGCCGCTGTCCCTGCTCTATGGGCCATTCGTTAGCCCCCAAAGAAAAAAAATAATAATATTTTTTTTAGATCGGCCCACAAGTAGGTCCGGCCCACCGGGCATTTGCCCGGTACGCCACATGGCCAGTCCAGCCCTGGAACAGAGTAAGGGAGGGAGGGAGTAACAACCCGATAAACACTATTTATGATGCGCTGGCTTACAGACACGCACAAAAAAATAAAAGTCTCTCAGTGGTCCAAGGTGGGGCCGGGGGTGGAAGGAGGAAGTCAGATGGGGACACAAGCCTTGTTGATGAGGATGGTGGCCGTGGGGAAGAATCTGCCTCTGTGGCATTCGGTCATGGTCCTGATGGACCGCAGCGTCTGCCGGTCAGCCGCAATTTTCCCACCGATTTAAGAGTCCTGGAGTCGTGCAGGGCCAGGAGGGAGGGCTGTAGTGGCAGAGTACCAGATGGCCATGGAGGAGGTGAGGATGGACTCAATGACGGAGGAGTAGAAGAGCACCATCATTTTCTTTGGCAGTCCGAATTTCTTTAGCTGCCTCAGGAAGAAGCCTACGTCCTCTGCGAGGGAGCTGGTGTTTAGTTCCCTTGGAGTTCTTGGAGGGACTGTCAGTGCTCCTTTGAGGAGTGAGTTTCACCAGCTATTCTCACGTTTCACTCGGTTACATGACTGTATAAGAGATAAGACTTTAATAATCCCCAAAGGGGGGGCAGAGTGTGTGAATAATAAAAATTAGAGCTATAAAAACTTCAATGAAAGCTATAAGTAGCTAACTATAAATTCATAAAAAATGTGGGGCAGGGTTCAAGTCCGCATTCGAAGGTAGGCTAAGCATTCTCATCTCAGCCTACTGGTTTCGCTTAGCCAAACATCCTGGCACCAGGGGCTTCTAAATCTCTCAGTTTTGCAACTTTTCCCTGCTAGGTTCTGCATAGTTCTGTCCTCCCCAATCAATTTTGTGACTCTGAGGACCTCAGAGGTCACAGGGAGTCTCAGCCCAAAGGCTTGTTGTGATTATTTTGTTTGGGTGCTTTTCAGGAAGGGCCGGGGGGGGGGTCAGTGAGTATTTTTGTTTTTCCGATGACTGATAGGCCTTGTTGTTTACGGAAGTGCAATTATACGAGCGACCGGGCACCAATATTGGTCCCCTGTGGCCACCCAGTGGCCTACCCTATAACTCTAACCAGGTTTTAGGTGACAGGAACTAGCGCTGTGAGTTAGCCGCCGTAAACCATTTCACTGTCCAACAACATTGTTGGACCCTGCGCTCCCAGCCGGCTGGGTTTTCCGTGTTCTAGGCCAGGAATGTGAGGGAGAGGGGCATTTTTATGCGAAGGAAACTGGAAGGCGAGCCGCTGCCGTCCAAAGTTCACAAGCTTCCTAGCGTGGCTCTGACACTCCCATTGGGACCTGCCATCTAAGACCTTTCCCCTATTCCTGCTCTCGTAACGTAGGTACTCTGCCAACGGGGATTAGGGCAGGGGAGGGACGCGGGAACAGAGGAGAGAGGGAAAGGACAGAGAATGTGAGGGAGGAGAAGAAAGGAGACACAAGGAGGGAGAGCCAGAGATGGAGGGAGAAAGGGAGAGAGAGAGAGAGAGAGAAAGAGGAGACGCAGCCGTTGACGATGGATGGATCCCAAATCTGCAGCACACAGATGAAATAGCTTAATGGCTAGCTAATGGATGTATGGAAAGGAGCTAGAAAAGGCGCCTTTTATTAGGCCGCCAGGAATACGCCAGCACGTGAAGACAAACGGCGCTATTATTCAAGACTGTTTAGACTGCAGAGTGAAGAGCCCTCCATAACTCCATGTCCTCATGTCCTCTCCTCCTCAGCCAGCTCCTCCCTATGAAGGGATTAGGAGGAGGAGAAATGTGTACGCTCACACATCTGTGCTAATGTTTTGCGCAGGACACGTGAGAATTCCTGAATCTCTCCATGCTCACCCATTATTTGGGGGCTTTGTCCGACCCTGGGAAGGAACACGGCGTTCTGCATCATCGGCTGTGTGGGACATCATGTCACATGGGACGTTTGGTATAAATTACACCCAAAATATGTTGAGCCAGAAATCTGCCCCCCCCCCTCCCCGGTCTCGTGCCCAGCAGGGTTGGCGTTTGACTGTAAACAACAACAAGTTGAAGCGCCCATTAGGATGTTTGGCTGGAGGGTAGAGCCGTATTCTGTTTATTATGTAGAGGCCGGAGTCCGAGAGAAAAGTCTTGATTCATCACTCGCTGACGGGGAAGGGGAAAGTGACGAGAGGACGAGAATGAATGGTGCCCCTCTCATGTGAGGACATGTCTAGCTATTAGCCTTTTGGTGAGTGTGTGTGTAAGAGAAAGTGATAGTATGTGTGTGTGTGTGTGTGTGTGTGTGTGTGTGTGTGTGTGTGTGTGTGTGTGTGTGTGTGTGTGTGTGAGAGAGAGAGAGAGAGAGAGAGAGTGTGTGTGTGTGTGTGTTTGTGTGTGTGTTATGTATGGGAGCAGCAGCTGGGAGAGCTGGAGGGCTCATGTCCCATCGAGGGGGCCTCTGTTTATTTATTGTACTACACTTCCGCTCTCACCCCCCCATAGACACCCCTCTTTCTCCCACCCTCATATTCTCCCACTCCAACACTTTCTCCCTCTCTAATTCTCTCCCCGTTCCCCTACGCTGTACCTCTCCCTCTTGAAATCCCCCCTCCTCCGCCTGCCGCCCGTTCGCTCCCTCGTTCTCCTACTTTCATTTAAATTCTTCTTTTCTCCCTGCTTTCTTACCCCCCCCTTCCTCCTCCCTCTCTCCCTCCCTGCCACCTTCACTCCTGCTCTCACCGTCTAGCTCCTCCGCGCACGTGGTCTCTCCAAACCACTCTCAAATCATCCCCCTCTCCGTTCTCCCTTTGTTCCTTGCACGATAGAGACATTTGCCTGTTCAACGAGGCAGGGATAGAGGCTTCGTGCTCAAACAGCCGGAGAACCTATTCAACAAGGAGACCATGCGCAATATAAACATAAAACGCATCATCAACCCGTCCGTCAAGTACCCGCGCGAGATTACATCTACTTCCCCCCATGTTGGTATATTTGTTTTCCCATCACTACCCTGTTTGTTTTGGTGAGTGTTCAATGTCAGCTTAATTACAGATGTGATGTTAGAGAGGCCAGACTAGTTTATATCGGCGTCTGCACTGTGGTGACCCAGCAAGTTTCCACAGGAAATAGCTCTAGTGCTAACAACAGGCTGAGCAGGTTTGCTTGGGTACCTTTGGCCCAAATGTGTTTCACAGTAAGTAAGCGCCTTAGGGCCATGTCATGGAGGCAAATGTAAATGTGTTCACGCAACGCAACCAACGCAACCCTGAACAAACCGCAAACTTTCTCAGGGAAAGCCACAGAGAGAGAAAAAACAAGTATGGCAGTATCGTTCAACTTTGACCTCTTGAGACCCTGGCTGGGCTCTTGTTATTGTTCCAACATGCAGCTATCATCACCCCCTCCAGCATGTGTTCTGAACTTCTGAGTAGTTGTTTTCCTGTGTATCCTGCCTCCCACGGCTCTTTAGGAGCTTGTTAACGATGTATTTTCCCAATTACGCTAAAACGCGTGAAAGTTAGAATACTGGCAGGCGCGTCTCTCCCTGCAAAGTGCACATGGGTGAACGAGCCCAACCAATATCTAATTGAACCCTAATAGCAGCTTGGAACGAGATCCCACATTCTTGTGTTCCTGGAGGAATTGATTTAAAGAGCCTGGTATTGAGTGACTGAGTCCAGATGTTCTCTTTAGCAAGCTAGCTGGTTTAGCCTAGCGACGACGTAGCCCCATAGGAAACATCAGGAGAAAATGAAGTGGTGTGTTTTTTGTCACAGGAGAAGTATGAGAATAGTCCCCGGTGACTAGACGCAGTAAAAAAAAAAAAAAAAAAAAAAAACGAAATAAAGTGGGGTCTCTATTTTTACCACGTGGAGCTTAGGCTTTGATTTGTTTTTAATTAGTGCGCCTCTCTCGTGAGAAGGCCCAGGGGTATTGGACTTCTGCAAGCTGTCCAAAGGATACCACAACAATGATTTTGATTTCTGTTTGTGTTCTTAGAAATTAAGCTGGATCCAGCTGAAGTGATTAGGTCATTCTGAGAAGAACACGATGTTCCTCTGTTCGGTATCTTAATGTACTGTCAGGCATGATGTGTAGTGCACAGCTGGTGGAGTGCATGGATGAAGCAACCAGCCTGTCGGTGACGGAACAGTATGGAACATGACTGCAGGGCACTTGTGTGGCGTGAGAGTTTTTTTTTTCTTTTTAAAGGTGATATAGATAGCATTTTTATGTAGACTAATCATTAAAAAAATGATTGGTTCCTACCTCTAACAAGGCTTGTGAGCCTTGTATTATGACGTTGGTACCACATGGTATCTCTGTGTTGGGAGCAGGAGTCAATACTATTGGCTCACAAGCCGTGTTAGAGGTTTTTTTTAACGATTAATTAACGATTTATTTATATTTTTTAACGATTAATAAAAAGGTTATCTACAGCAACTTTAAGCCTTTCTTGGAATTGGACTAGATGTGGTCGACGTTCTTGCCAGCCAATGATAACTATTCCAGTGTACATTGAATGAATAGTCAAACTTCCATTGATGAGGGTTAGGAAGAAAGATGAGCACAAAGACATTTTTGTTCAGTTACCCCTACTTAATCCTTCAACAGTAACAGGAGCAGTAACTAAGCAACAGCAGACCAGGGAAAGCTACTTATCTGTTCATCTTCTAGCTCCAGACACAGTGCTTGGCTCCTCTAGAAGCTTCTCTCTGTCAGGCGATGCGGTTCCCGAAAGCCCATCTCCTCATCTGTGTACACTTAACATGGGGTTGTGTTCTTTTGTGTCTTCGGTTTCTGTGGTGATGCTCATTCTGCAGCTATCTTGCTCCCTACGCAGTCGACACACTATAAATCTCAATTTGAAGAAACTTCAAATGACATGAAAGACATTTATGTGGTGGGCTCTTAATTTATGTACCACATCATAGATTAAGTGACAGAAAATGACCCAAAATCAGACGTCAAGCAAGTTTTTGTGATGTCATTTTCAGGTTGGCATTATGATAGGGCTGTGTTGATGTGGTTCACTAGGCAATAACTGATGCTGTTAGGTTCATTAAGAGACTAAACCGCTTTCAAAAGAGATTAAAATGATTATTTAGGTGCTTTTTTCTATTTAGCATTCAGCCAAAGTCAGGGTTTCATCACATTGTAATGCCTCTGAGCTCTCTTTGTCTCGCTCCCAGATCCCTTTATCTCCTCCATCTCCTCTCTAACTCTCCATCTCTCCCCGCCGTCTTCAACTTTATCTGGGTAGACAAACATGCTACGGCCGCTCCTCTCAGACAGAGTGTAAACACAGTCAGACGCCTCCTCAGTCCCAGCTAGCAGTAAGCTAAGCCAATAGTCAGCAACAAAACAACGAAGCACTGTCCCGCGAAGCTTTATATGTAAGCTTCTGCTTACCTGTGCCTATCTGGAAATTATAGACTCTAGCTTGTCTGGACTGAGCATAAACCTTTATTCATCCAGACCATCCCACACTAAGCACATTTTGCAGACATTACTAGTATCAACTGGTAAGAATACCAGATTGACCTTAGTCCATATCCAACATTTCTAACATTAGCCATGGGAGAGGGAGTAACAAGCTACAGTAGGGTGTCTGTGGATCTTCAGTTTACATTAAGAGCACTTTTAAAAGTCCCATAACTCTTTGTGTTTTTAATGACATGCATAAACATGCCAAACAGCATGTACTGTGCATCAGAAGTTTAATGTATGGACACCCGACTACACGCTATTTAGACGATGTCATTTCCTGCCCTCAATTAACCTCCTCTAAGGCACGCTGCAGATTAAAGGAAGAAGCAAAAAGCAGAAAAATTCCACACATTCTTGCCCCCTGAGTACATGATGGGAGACAAGGGTTAAGGCTAGGTTGAGATGCTAATGCTAGGTCTTCGCCAAGCTAAAGTACCAGTTTTGGCCAAAACGGGGGCCATACATCTATTTAGTCTCATTGTTGAGCTTTTTATTTTATTTTTATAATGTATGTCTGGAGAATATGGAATAACTGACAGGAGCCAGGAGAACTGCAAGCCTACTGGCCAGCGAGAGGACAAATGATGTTAGCAACACAAGCTAGCTATAGCCTTACTCCTCAGGGTAAACAAACTGTGTTGTTCAACTCCCTTCCTAGACAACTGGAGCCATAACCAGAGACCGCAGAAACCAAGACTCCCCCTTATTAAAAACTGCCTTCATCCATGGACATTTTCATAAGCCCCCTACTCCCCTCCATCCCTCCCTCTATCCCTCCACCCTCCTCTCTTTCCCTCTATTCTCTGTTCCCATTCTCTGTGGGTTTGGGGTTGGTGAGTGCAGGCGTCATTGAGATGGAGGCTTGCTAATAGTCCTCTTTCTCTCTCTCTCTCTCTCTCTCTCTCTCTCTCTCTCCATCTCTCTTTTCTTTCTGCAGGCCTGGGCGTTCACTTCAGGACGAAACCATGCCAAAGCGCATGCTGAGCTGAGTGCTGTCAAGAAACAATGAGAGAAAGATATTAATTTGAGGGCAAACACGGGAAGCCGAGCTGTGTTGGACTCCGGTGGTTCTGCTCACGAGAGCCAGCAGCAGGCTAGAATGTGGTTAGAAGGGTGCGGTCCACTACACGGCATATTCTCCATGGGCCCTGAGAGGGACTTACTACACACAGAGCCTATGCCTTCTAAACACACACACACACACAGATGCAATACTGATGAGCAACCCAGTGACACCTGTGACAGTGGTGCCTTTCACTCCACCTTACCTAGTCTCGAGCAGCGCAACCAGCTGGGGTCGCTGGGTTGTGTGGAGTGATTTTCGGTCGGTGAGTGTAACCAAAATAACTCCTTAGTTTATATTATATATTCTTGACGCAGTGACACCTGTGAAACTGATCCTCATTTAAATTCAAGATTCAAAATGACAACAACAGTTTAACGGCATCCAAGAATTACAAAGATATTGTCTAGGACTCCTACTGTTCCAAACTTCCCCCATGCAGGTATCCCCCAGCTTGACACAGGAGAGAGAGAGAGAGAGAGAGAGAGAGAGAGAGGGAGTGAGGGAGAGAGATACCCTCCACTTTGATGGAAACCTGGAGAGGAAGATCAGGTTACCATGCATGCATGTGGGTGGGTGGATGCATTCGGATGCATGGCACTTTATGAGAGGAGCGAACGGGAGGGCCTGGACATCCCCAGCCGGGACCCCTACAGATGTCCATGAACGGGGTCTGAATAGATGCTTTGTTGATAAGAGTGAGTAACGATGTTTCCAGAAAAGATGGTATCAGCCCTGCGCTCAAACTCAGGCTTGTGGCACGGCATATGGTGCTTATCCATATATCATGCAGGAGTGGGAGTGAGGAACTATGTCACCATGGTTGTGAGATGAGTTAATTGCATAAAAACGATCTCTAGTCCTTACAAGGGGTTTCCCCGGAGTGCATGGTTTCCATCTGTAAAACACAACAACATGAAACAGATGGTAGTCTAGAGCTCTGACAGTGCACAAGCACGCACGCATGCACACACACACGCACGCGCACGCACGCACGCACACACACACACACACAGACACACACCGATTGATAACCGGTGTTCATCATATCCTGATATTGTACCCAAGGAAAAACATGCCAGGCAACAAGAAACCTAAACTGGCGCTCTATGATTTCTGGGGAAAACATGATGTCATAAAAATGAAATGTTTCATTTAAAAAAATGAAACCGCTTTTCCCCAAACATCTGGCACTTTCTCTCTTTATTGTACTGGACAGAAATGATTGACAGCCATTTTGAGACTGCCAACTCTCTAGATCTCGAGATCTGAGATCCATTGGAGGGTCAGGGGCGAGAGACGCGAGGAAACGTTTTGGGTGGCGAGGTGCCAGCCTTTCAGTAACCTGATCCCGGCAACAAGCCAAGTCGGGCGATTCCGTTTCCGCGACTCTTCCCGGCCCCGCATCGGGATACAACACCCTGAGATTTCCAACGTTCCCCGAGGCAGGCTTGGTGTAGGCCTACAAGCTGGGTGAAACGTGCTGTAGGCCTACGTCACATCAGAAATGAATATAACCTTGTCTTGTTAATTAGCTACACCACTGTAATGTTGCGCAAAGTTTAAAAAAATAAAAAAGAAGAAGAAGAAGAAGAAGTTTTTAAGGAATTCTTTTCATACAGGGGATTTTCCATGCGGTAGGAAATTCTTGTAGAAATGACATAATTGTATATCTTCTGTTTCAGTGGAATGCAGAGCTTCTTCCCCTTTCCGTGAGGGAAGTTTGGAAGATCAAGCGCCATACCTAAGACCACAATGCCGTTTTTGAAGCTTTTGTTCGTTTGCACAATCATAGTTTTGGCACAGGATCTGTTACAATCATCTTTCTGTTGTTTTATCGACTTTGGTGATTTTGTGCTGGTGCATGAGTGTGTGTATGTGTGTGTGTGTGTGTGTGTGTGTGTGTGTGTGTGTGTGTGTGTGTGTGTGTGTGTGCATGTTTGTGTGAGATGTGTGTGACGTGACCCTCAGGTACAGTGTTGTAGACATGAGCGGAAGGATGAGGTAAGGGGTTACCAGGATAATTATAGGACCCTATGTGTATCAGTGTGTTTATCTGTGTGAGTGTGTGTGTGCGCGCGCATGTGAGACCGTCTGTCTTTGGGTGTGTGTCCATATCTGTACGTGGGCATGTGAGTGAGTGACTGTGTGTCTTGGTATGCGGCTGGTGACTAACAAGCCATGTCGTGCACTTTATGTCTGGATGACTGTTCACTGTCACAGTAGCAGACTGTGCAAGTCCAGTCTGGGATTCCTGCCTCACACACACACCTGCCCTCACCACATCACCCTCGGAGCTGTCTGGGATGAGGTTTTTATGAGGCTTTAATAGGATGTGAGAGACAGTCTTCTGTGTGAAACAAGACCGCCGAAAACAGCTTATTACAGTATTTTACATTACTATAAAAGGTTTCAGCGCAATTTGCACTCCTAACTCCGACCTCCTAGTCACACCTGTAGCCAAGTGTGTGTGTGTGTGTGTGTGTGTGTGTGTGTGTGTGTAGCACATATGTATGGGGGCTGTACTTAGGGATTGTTTTTTAAGGGTCTGGGGAGGTTGGGATGTGGGTATAGGGATGAGTGAAATCTCTGCTATATAACTTTTTTGTATTCCTTCTATGTATGTAACTCTCCTACTGTATACTATTTGCCCCACTATTTTAAGAATGTATATTTATTTGCCCAGGGACTGCGGGTGGAAATTAGCTGTTTTAGCTATAACCTTGTACAGTGCATCTCTCCCTATTCTATAGGGTAAATGTCTACTGTACCTTGTCCCTGTCTTAAAAAAAAAAAAAAAATCAATCAATCAATCAATCTAACGGTATGAGTACTGTGTGTGTGCACGTACACGCACACGCCTGTGTTCATGTATGACTGGGTGCATTACAGGGCTGCAAACTTTGATCAACAGGCTGCCGCGAGATTTTGCTAGCGTGCGCACATCCATAAGAGACTCCAAGCCTAGTATAAGAGTGTGTTTTTATGCATTTACTTTGTGTGTGTGTGTGTGAGAGTTCCTCTTTGTCTGTCAATCTTTTTGTTTGTTTGTGTGTGCGTGTGTGTGTGTGAGAGAGAGAGAGAGAGAGAGAGAGAGAGAGAGAGAGTGGAGAGACTATATTCAACTTTGTGTCTGTTTGTGTGTGTGTGTGTGTGTGAGAGAGAGAGACCATGTTTCTCTTTGTCTGTCTGACTGTGTGTGTGAGTATGTTCCTTTGTGTGTGTGTGTGTGTGTGTGTGTGGTCGAGTGCGTGCCCCTCTGTGTGCATAACAGGGGTTTCGTCAGGAAACCTCATGGCAGTAACTCAGCGAGGAGGGTGACAGAAGCCAGGGATGCCCGAGTCAGATAACCTCCCATTTCCCAGCTGGGTCAGACAATCCTGCCCACAACCACAAGACGAACCAGACCGTTCAACTGCTGTTGCCAGCATTTTATCAACATAACCTCTGTCCTGGTATCTCTGTGTGTACAGTATGTGTGTGTGTGTATGTGTGTGTGTAGCAGAGCATATTGTGGCCACTGGCTTATCAATATATCTCTGCCAGCACTTTATGAACATAACCTCTGCCCTGGTATCTGTGTTTGTGTGTGTGTGTGTGTGTGTTTGTGTGTGTGTGTGTGTGCGTGTGTGTGTGTGTGTGTGTGTGTGTGTGTGTGTGAGTGCGTGCGTGCGTGCGTGTGTGTGTGTGTGTGTGTGTGCGTGTGTGAGCAGGCATAGTGTGGCCACTGGCAAAAGATAGAAGAGCTCCATGAAGTGTATGAGAGTGTGGTTGGGGTGGGGGGTTACAGTAAAGGTTCTCTGGTCTATTCCACACTTCAGTTACTTATCACCATGCATGCCGGGTTCCGTTAGCACGGAACAGACAGAAGTATATGATTTGTGGAGTGACCGCAGAGGGACTGTGTGTCGACACCGCGCCAACCTTGTGTCGGATGCACTTTCACGGCTTCGGTTTCCACCTCAGCCTAGCTAAACCCAGTTCTCCCTGATGTTCTCAGCTCTCATCCTCTCGTAAATCTGCTGGTTTACAGTATTTTAAGATCCCAGACGAGCGAAAAGACCCCCCCCCCCCCCCCCCACGCTTCGCCACAGAATCGAGGCTTTGTCTCTGTGACATGGTCGGTCCTTAAATCATAGTGGCCGCGCGTTTACACAGTTCACACTCTCAGTAGGTCTGGGCCTTGCAGACGGTCTCGCGATGATGTCAGAGACGTAGATCAAAGCGAAGGGGAACAAGCAGTGCAATCGTCTGAGGTCAAAGGTCACACAGTATACAGTCGGGATTACAGATATAGATCTAGGGAGAGGATTTAAAGTTGGCTGAGCACGCACACACACACACACACACACACACACACACACACACACACACAGACAGACAGACAGCACAGACTACTTCTACTTAATCCTCAACGTGTGTGTATGTGTTTGTGCGTGTATGTAAATGTGTGTGTGTGCGCATGCATGTTTGTGTGTGTGTGTGTGTGTGTGTGCGTGTGATTGGGTATGTGTGTGTGTGTGTGTGTGTGCCTGCATCTTGTGTATATATGTGTGCAGACAGACACAAACACATCACCACCAACAGGCCGTGTCCCGTCCCAAACCTGTTTCTTATCAGCTGGGTTGTGCTGCAATAAGACGCAGAGCAGCAGAGTGGGAACACCACCCTGTACACGTTCCACAGCGGTTCCACCGCCTACAACTCAGACACAACAGAGGGAATCCTGCATAGGAACCACAATGCGAGCGATGATGTGTAAGGCCTATCGCTTGGATGCAATGGACGGGAAATAAGCTTTTGATGCTAGCTGGTGCCTTTATAAGGGAGTACATGAGTTCTGAGTACCATTCATGGTGCTTATCAACTTAAGTTATGTTATACACAAATAGAAACGATCTGTAATAACAAACACACACTATGCAGGTTTCCCCAAGCTTTGCCAACCCTATCAATCTTATATTGTGCTCATTGTTTTGCGTGGCTATTTCCCTGATTCCCTTATCCCAGAAGCCAGTACAATCAGAGTGCATCGGGCAAGAAGGCGTGCGTTCCGAGTCATTCAAGACTATTTGTTTTTGTTTTGTTCCAGTTGCAGGGCGGATGAGGGCGTAAGACAGTGGGAAGGCGTAAGTGAAGGAGACAGGAAAGAGAAGAGAAAGTGAAGGAGAGAAAAAAAGAGAGGTGGGGGGGTGTGCCAGTAAAAGCAGAGAAGATTAATTCACGGGGACGTGGTCAACATTGACCTAAGTTTTGGACCCCTGAAGGGGCTCGTCTTACCCTGGCTGAGGCCGTGGAGGCTGGAAACTAAGAGATATGCACACGTATAACTTACAAATCCCAAATCAACAGCTGAAGAATCATATCGAAACAACTTGCACTTCCACACCAAAAAAGGAAGTGATTCCAATTCCAAATTGGACGATTCTTACCTAAATTTGACAGGAAAGTTGAAGACCCTGAACAAAGGAAGGAAGTGAGAGACCGTTCTTTCTTTACCTTAATACAACTGCACCCTACCTTCACCAAAGATTCCCTTGCACTGGTTCCTACCGTTAGATTGTTATTCTTTTGTTATTCTTTTTCCATGTCTGCCCTTTGGAGACAGAAGTGAAGAAACATAACTGTGGTTTGGAGAGGAAGAGAGTGTAGTCCAGAGAGCACTGGGCATTCAGAGAAACGAAGAGACAGAGAGACAGAGCGGACCGCACACGCACAAAATGTGTGCAAACGAGGGAATTGGTTGGCATGTGAGGTGTATGCTTTTGCCAAGTACGCGAATGTGGTCCAGGTGGTGTGTGTTGGTTTAACTATGTGTTTGTGTGTGTGTGTGTGTGCATGTGTGTGTGTGTGTGTGTGGATTTTGGAGCCCGCTCTCCTGGATACAATATTGCGTGGTAGTTAGGGGAATGTTAGTGGTCACCTCCATCTTACTGGGAAGAGTTGCTGCACTGAAGCACACGTCATGGATCTGCACATAAAACACATTTAGCATATGTTTTATGTTTGTGTTAGCGTGCACCTTCCATAATGCTAAGCTACTCCAGAAATGAGCCTTTACAAAATCAAATCTCGGGGGCTGAAAGAAACACAGAATGCAAATGTGACCGCCGCTGGTAATTTGGTCCTCAACTAGGCATTTTCATTTTTCAGTTTTTTACAGATTATGAAAGTGCAGATTGTAAGCTTTCAAATGAGGTCTCATACATTGAATTCTGAACATATTTGAAGAAGATATGCTTATTTGAATGCTAGTACTGCCAAATCAACTTAGCTGAGAAATCTCCCTCCAAAGTTCTCCAACATTTCCACACCTCTGACTGCCAGGTAATGGGCGTGAACAATAGCCTGGTAACCGCACCCCCAGCCACTCCCCCACTGGACGATCTGTCATTATCTGTCAGAGTGGCTGTCAACTTGGGGTATTACCTGAGAGTGGCTGCCAAGTGAGGTGCTCTCTCACTATTGACCCCACACTCTGAGTCAGTATTAATCTTGTGTTGTGAATGCAGTTAAGAACAATATAAGATGAAGTTCAAATTTAACGTTCTTTATTGTCACATACATAATATAAAGTACAAGCATTAGTAGTTAAGTGTACAAAAAAAGGCAACTGTCTAAGTGTTAAAGTGTACAGTCAGTTGTCTGTTTTATAGACAAGGTGCATAGTGTTCATTGTGATCAAGTGTACAACAAAGTAATAACAGTCCCCAGCTCAATACTCAAGGTAATAACAACAGTACTCGGCTCAGTATTCAATATTCTAACAATGCAGTCTGTGCAAGTGTGGGCAAGTCTGTGCAAGAGAACAAGCAACGCTTCAGTATACAAACAGGAAAACAGGAAAGGCTGTGGCCTTTCTCCTGCAGTGCTGTCCGTCCTGATGATCTGCAGTGAATCTACAAGCGGACAGTCTTGTTCTGAGCTGCTGTGGAGTTTGGCGGGGGACATGTGACGTCTCGTCCCTCATCAGAACAGAACTCTCTGATCTTGTCAAAGAGATACGTCTGTCTGGCCATGTCCAGTCCGGGTGGGGCTTGCACAAGAAGACCTTCTCTCGGGGGCCGGTGCATCACGGTGTTCTCTGGCCACAACCATGCCAGGTCTCTCAGCATCAAAACTGCAATAGAATAGAAGGAAGAAAGTACATTAAACTATTGCCCACAGTACTGGCACTCCATATAGATAAAATAGTACCAGAATGTGTGGATTAAATAGACTAGCTAATGCATGATAGGATGAACGTATTCTCACCTGTTGTGCAAAATCAAAGCTGTAGTGCACAGTGATCTTCTTGATGGCTGGTATGGAGGGGCCAAGGGAGAGCTGCAAATCCTCACCTTTTTGCTCATCCTGTAACCAAAACAAAAAACAAAGGTGTCAGACTACCATAGCTCTCATGCTCTCTCATTCTGTTTCTCTCTATAATATAGCTACCTAGCTCAATATTAGCTCCCACGCTGGCTAGTTTAGGAACAAAGGGCTAGCTCAGCTAACTAGCATGTTAGCTAACGTTAGCTAGCTAGCCTTTGTTAGTTTGTTATGCTAGCTAGACTTAGTCACTTGTTTAGAAAGGAGCTTCTGCTAAACGACTAACGTTAATGTAATGTAAACAGCACAGATAGTATAAAGATCAGCTTACCCCAAAGCAGAGCAGAATGCTTGGCGGTGGTGTGAATCTGCTACCTCGTTCGCGTTGTAGCAGCATGCTTTGCTGATACAGTCATCTCTGTATCACAGGTCATCAAGAATAAACTCCGTGTACGAACGAGTCCTGCTCTGCTGGAGTTTTAGCTGCTCTTAAAACTATTTCCATGTCCTGGATGCCATCCCCGTCTTCTCTTTAGCAAAAGCTGTAGCATCCATGGTTAACTTGGGACTGAATGCCGGCGTGTTGTTTGGGAAAGGTGGGGGCGGAGAACCCGGAAGCAATAGCCGGAAGCAATAGCCAATGAAACCAGATCATGCTAATCGATCTCCCGCCCCCAAACCCGGCTCGAAATCAGCTAAAAACGAGCTTAGTTTGCAGACTAATTAAACGTATTTCGTGAACCTAAAACTGTTGTCTGTTATAGTAAGTAGGTACTTCACAACTTCAACTTTGGTAATACACAAAAAAACAAAAAACGAAAAAAAACGTTTTTTTATGTATTTTGCCCCCTAGCGCATTTCGGGGTTTGCCGAGTTGCGGACCAAATCACCAGCCGCTGTCACAAATGCAGGCTTTAAGTCATACAGTACTAACATGTAACCACATGAGTTCAATTCACAACTTGGTATGGACTGGAAACACGGCCCAGTTCATCATGTAGTTAACACCTCTCCTTCCCAGGAGGCACGTGCTACTCAACATCCCGCGGTGGCACAGCCTGGACCTCGGAAAGGTCAACCGGGGTCACCCAATATCCCCTGAAGAAATGGAGACAGGACCCCCCCCCCCCCCCACACACTAATGCCTTGTCCACCCCCCCCCCCCAATCACTAATGCCTTGTCCACCCCCTCCCCCCCACTAATGCCTTGTCCACCCCCCGTCCCCCCATGCCTCGTCCTCTCTGAGGCTATCAATCACCTGGCTGTCATGACAACGAGGAATGGGGCCTGTGGCGGGCCCATAGTGTGATGCTCCCAGGGTGCCGTTGGGCTCTGTGTCTCAGGTGAGGCAAATGACTGACAGGTCGTTCTGCCGTGTAAGGTCTACTGAACTGTAGGTCTGAGTGATGGAGGCTGCATGAGGGTGGACATCCAGTGTGTCTATTGAAAGAGTCAGTCAGGGTTTGTTTAAAGGTCCAAGGTCTAAGCAAGAAAACCTGTTATATTGTCTATTGTGTTTCCATGCTCTCACTAGTCATAATGAGCTAAAATAGATAAAAACAAACTAAAATGGAATGCTGGAGTACAATACATCGGAATGTATACAGTATAACGTTGTTACATAATGTTGTTGTACAATGTTTATATAATGTTGTTATCCTATATGTAATGTGTAGCCTATAATAGTGTTTTCCCCGAACGTCTAATTAAGACAATATTGGACCAGAGCTACGACTTCCTTGTGTCTGACTTGTCGACATGATTCTTTCGATCCCCGTGACCCCATGTCTAAAGC
>NC_140240.1:26221757-26386089 GCF_949987555.1 Borostomias antarcticus
GTGTGGAATTTAGGTAAGGGATAAAAAGGTTGGAGTGAAAGGATGAACATGTGGAGGTTTGGGGTATAGTCCCATAAAGTTATCCCCACCGGGTCTTGAACCCCAGTTTGCCGGGTGGGAGTCCAATGCTCTGACCACTACTCTACTTGTGCAATGGAGATCAGCATGTTGATTTTGGTGTCCTTATTCCAGTTCCTAGTGTGGGTTGGGGTCAGAATAAGGGTTGGGGTTGGGACAGGATCTGACCTATAAGGCAAGGGGTAAAGGTTGGAGTGAAAGGATGAACATGTGGAAGTTTGGGATATAGTCCCATATAGTCTTCCCCACCAGGTATTGAATCCCTGGTGGGAGTCCAATACTCTGACCACGACTCTACTTGTGCAGTGGAGATCAGTGGGCTGATTACATTTGGTGTCCTTCTTTATTTTGGTGTGCTGGGACTACTGCCTCTTGTGGTGCCAACAGAGAGATGCAGGTCAACATTGTCCGGAGTAACGGAGGAAGGGAGGGAGGGAGTGATAACCCGACAAACGCTATACTAACTGCGCGGCTGGCCAGCCACGCACAAAAAAGAGAGAGAGACAGAGAGAGAGAGAGAGAGAGACAGAGAAAGAATACCCCCATAATGTTTTATGGAGAGTGAACACTATACAACCTTATTGGGCTTGGTATACTGTTGTTTGCCCGTGATTAGGACTGACTGAGGACCAATGCACAGAGCATTACAAAATACGACATACTGTAAGAGGAGCGTATTAATAGTAGCCTAGTATTAGTATCATTGATGGTGATCTCATTTATTATTTTATCATGGTATCCCTACTAACTTAATCCGGTTGGAGGACCTTCGTGGCAACGTGCTGTATAAGTATTGCAACATCTGTGTTATGTATACCTATCTCAAATATCCCAGTATGTTACAGAGTGGTAGTTTTACAGCTTTGTAGGCTGCAGTATTCTTTACCTTAACTGTTTCCTGCTGGCATGTCAAGACTGGGAGAGAGGGGTGGGTGGGGGGGGGGGGGGGGGGGTGAAGAGGTTGAACCTGGTTCCCTAGTCATAACATCGCAGCACTCGAGCACGCTGCAGTGACTTCAGTCGTACACAGCAGGCTAATCGCTTGCCTGCATCAGATATTTATAACCTAGGCTATTGCATTGTGTAAACAACCCCAGTCTCCCCTCACATTTAGTCATCATAATCATTAATTAGTTAGTTAGTTTTTTTTATTCGGTGTTTTTTTGGTTAAATAGGTGAAACTAAGATATAAGAACAACCAGGAAAGGCCTATGACAGTTTTTAACTACTCTCACAGATTGAAATTACATTCAATTTTGAAATCTATGATTTCTGTAAATGGCCATACTCAAACTGTATGGGATGACATCGAAAATTTTTCTGAAAGATCAGCAACTACTGTACATAGAAGTTTATGTATATGCTACAGTAGCGCCCCCTGCTGCCGAAACAATAGAAATACAACCACAACCTGCTGCCTTGTTATTGGCTAGTTCCGCACATGTGACCAAAACACTGTCATGGCGGCCGCCGCTGCAGTCGCAGTCCGGTCGAGCGTGGGGTTGACTTTGAGACTTTCTAGAGTAATGCCTGATTGTAGTATATGTCCATTTAACTGGTTTAATAGTTGTACGAATGGTGTTGCTAGTACTTCGAGGGGAGGAACCGTTGATCGTTTTCGGACGTTGAACCGACACTTCCAGACCTCCATAGGTAAGTTGCGTCGTTAGATCACAGACATGAGATCAGATGTGTAAATCAACTGATCTGGCCGTCTATATCGCCAGTGAGGTCGCGTTGTACTGCTTGTTAAATTCATGTATTTCGTTTTGAAGATCATGTCATCCAAGTTGAATCAGTGGGACGTTTCGTAATACTGTAGTTGCATAAATCAATCCTCTCCTGTTGTGAAACGTGCAACATCATGCTCGTGAAGCATTCAGGGTCTAGGACCAACTTGCCTCGACTGATATGATAACCGACCACTTATTAAATTATCTAGCAGACTGCCGAGAGAAATTATTCAGCATTATAGTAGGCCATAATATAATAGAGTTGCATTTTGTTTCATTGTCTCAGGTCTGTATCACAGTAAGGACGGGAACTCGAATGCAGAGGATCCTGAAGATGATGTGTAAGTAGAAGTAGTACCAGCTACCTTTACCAACCAACCGCCTGTTGGTAAGTCAATACGGAAGGCAGTTTTTACAGAGTCGAGAGTAGATGCTAGGGGTAGTTAGGTATTTAACTCACTCCACCTTTCACTGAATGCTCAGGTCATGTGCACTTTTGACCACTGAATCTCAGCCCAACCAACGTCTTCTGACTTCTGCCCCTAGGGTCAACGTGGTGTACATCGATCGGTCTGGACGAAGGATTCCAGTGAAGGCGAAAGTTGGGGACAATGTACTCTACCTGGCCCACAGCCACGAAATAGAGCTAGAAGGTTAGAAGAACTGGCATTGATCACATACATGTTCAGGTTAGAAATGTGTGTGTCAGATAACTGTTTATTGTTGTTGTTCCTGTTCCACATGCTAGAGTGATTTTTCTCTCTGTCAGGTGCTTGTGAGGCATCGCTAGCTTGTTCAACGTGTCACGTCTATGTGAGTGCAGACCATCTTGACAAGATTCCTGAGCCGGAGGAAAGGTATAGTCTAATAATTTAATAATGTATCAGCATTTAGGAAGTGGGTTGGATTGGAAATAATTCTATCTCAGTCACTCTACTGTACAGTGCTGGGTGGGCAATTATAAATTTGAAGTCACAACATACTTTGATAATCAGCCAATGCTCTAATTCAGTTACATCACTTGATGACAACATTACTTGATCTTTGGGTTAACCTTCAACTCAACTACCTCCTCCTCTCCACACTCCCCCCCAGGGAGGACGACATGCTGGACATGGCTCCCATGCTCCAGGAGAACTCTCGCCTGGGGTGCCAGATCATCCTCACCCATGAGATGGAGGGCATGGAGATCACCCTGCCCAAGGTCACCAGGAACTTCTATGTGGATGGACACGTTCCAAAACCCCACTGAGGGCCGAGGAGAAAGATGAAACCCCCTCTTCTGCAGAAGGGAAGGGAAGGTGGAGGAAGGAGGATGGGGGTGGGGTCATCCATTTTGGGTGCACATGTAACAGGTGTCACTGCGCCACTTGTCGGTATTACTTCCACCCTCACATGTGATCGCGGGTCCTCTGACTTCAAAACACGCGTGACCACGTGTGCGATTGGGCGGTGTTTTTACTGAGGAGTGAGTTTTAAGTAATTGATCTCACACTGTGGATTGTGAGCGATGAGGGATAGAGGTTTGGCCTGCAGGGATAGAGAGGCCTGTATAGCGTCTCCCCAAAGGACCACTAAAGAAGATTCTCGTTAACCAATTACAAGACAGCATACCAAAAGACGACATTCAGAGATCTGTGCATAGGAGTAGAACACACCTCAGAGAGCTGTTGAAAGTCTACCAGATGTGTGGTCTTACACTGAGAATTGATGTCAATTGTTCTCATCTGTGGTATTGGAAAATGTTTTTCAACATTTATATACCTGCTTATGTGTACTGTCAGGCCAGCACTGAGATCTCAGCTTAAACCATTCAATGTCACAAATCGTTGTTCTTCTAAATGTTCTTGAAATGGGTTGAGAGTAATTTCATGGTATATTAATATATTATATTATTTGGTGTTATATCACTTTGAGAACAAAGAACAACATTGTGTCCTTGAATGTAACATTCCATGTTACAACGCATTTACAAAGGTCATACACAGTTATTTTTTGCCAGCACAGCCATGTTTAGTTGTCTCTCAAGTTCACCTATGTACTGTACCTATACATAGCCTCTACCATATCTGTTCGTGTTTAGGTAATGTGAGATTAGTGTATGTGTTCTTGTTAAACTATCTGGGGACCAAATGACCCCACAAGGACAGTGAAACAAGAAAAAGCATCTCTTGTGGGAACATTTTGATGGGCCCCACAAGGTTAGGATTCATTTAAGAGTCAAAGGCTAGGGTTTAGGGCTTGGGTTACAATTACGGTTAGGGCTAAGCCTGCAGTATACTTGCTTTTACCTAGGTGTACGCGTCTACCGCACGTGTCCTGCGTTCCTTTGGAGCTTTGGCTGCAGGTGACTGTGCAGGTTGTCAGAAATTAACACACTGCGATATACACGCTTGTCTACTTGTATGTGTTTAAAAGCAAGTATATCGCGGGCTTTAGGGGGCAAATGTTATGTTTAGGGTTAGGTTTACATTTTGGCTACGGTTAGGTTTAGAGGGCCCCATAAGGATAGAATAAAAAAACAATCCTGTGCGTGTGTTTGTGTGTGTGTGTGTGGGGGGGGGGGGCTTGTTAAGTAAAAGTTCCTGTTAACCAACTGATAAAGACCCTTCCTCTGCAGTCAGCCCAGTCACAATCATTAACCTCGACCGATATGTCTTTATGCTTTGGGTTTGAGACAGATTAATCTTCAGCGATATCAGTGTCTCTGAGGAGAGCTTGTGCCATGTCCACACTCATTTTGACCTTGTGTTTCTACAAGGCAGTATGTTTTACCTTGACATTTCACCCCCAGGAGTTGCATAACTGCTTCTAGTCAACCAGATTGAACCAGTATTGTGGTGAAATTCTGTGAGTACAGGGCCTGCCTGAATAATAATTTCATAGTGTAAGAGAGGAAATAGAGAAGCATGTCTAATTTCAGTAAGTACTGGAGTTGTGCATATAGCCCATTGTCACCCCCAGGCTAGCCCGTCTGATTCCGCCAATTAGCTGATTAGTTTATTTGAATCCGGTTTGCTAGTGAGGGGAGGGCAACCGGAATAGACTGAACCGAGTTAAAATGTTTTATTAAAGAAATGGCTCATTTTTCTTCCCCAAACAATACCTAGCCATCACCTTGTAGTTATTGTCCAACATGCGCACAAATGTAAGTGTATTATGCATGTTTACTTTTTAATTTGCAAATGATTTATGCATTAAAAACGTTTACACAAAATTACTTGTCCCAGACATGTTTCTACTGTGGAGCTACAGAGAATACGGGACTAAATGTATGCAGACAATGAATTGTATTGATATTTTTACACTACAAAATAGAACCATGAATCCGATTTTCTCAGTAGTCATAAATTGATTCCAATTACAGAAAGTTTGACTTATAACATACACTGCAATATACCTGTATGTGCTCTGCAATTCTCTCAATCATCAATGGCTATTTCATGCAGGAGCATGTTCGGCCGACCTGGTATCGTAGGCTATGCTACTCAACAAGTCTCGCACGATAGGGTGACCCTACGCGCAAGGACAACGTGAGAAACCAGAATGCACTGCAGTTGGCACTTTTATGTCTTCAGAACGTTGATCCTGGCTAATTATTTATCAACAACACCTGTAGATAGCATGTTTTCCTGTTTTGCTTTAGGCCTACATGTGCAGCAACGTGACACTCCATGTTAAATGATCAAATGGAACAAATGATTCCCGTAGCCAAACCACAATCGAAAGAAGAAACCACAGCCACAGGTGAGCCGCACAGGCACAGATCGGAGCAAAGTGGCTCATTAGAAGCTGATGGTGGCCATCGTTCATATTGCATACGATCCCACTGAAGTGATCGTGAGTATAAGGCTAGATATGATCGATGCATTCCTTGATCGATCTGATGATGGCAGTGTGATTTGGCGATCTGATGTCAATAGATGGACCTAGAGCATTCTCGATATGAGGCTCTGATCTTGGTTAAATCAGTGTCAGTAGTAGGCCTGATGATGGATCGTGACATGCGGAAGAGAAGGTCACTAGTATGGGTTAGTTTGCGTGGTTTGCCCCAGGCCTAGCGCGAGCCGGTGGAAGACAGGAGCTCGAGACGCATGTCATCAGAGCGGCAAAACGATTTATAACTCAGGTGGCTACTTTGTTACTAACAGGAGAAATCGATGTTTTAACCCGTTTGAGCTTAAATGAAAATATCAATAGCTATTTCCTCGAGTTTCCTCGAGTTCAAGTAGCTACACTACTACAGCCTAGCTGCCTCGACAGGTGGGCTATATGACTTTTATTTTATTTGTTATTTTATTGTAGGCTATTCGCCTACCCGCAAGGTCTACACAGTTTGAAATTTCACTACACAGTGAAATTTACTTCAAGCATAAAGGAAGTTTGTCATGAAACATTACACAGTTCAACGGTGATAACCGGGTAAGCTATAGCATTTGTTTGCCATATCACTGCCACAGTTTGACGTTTAGTAGCAAAACGTAGGCTAAAATGAGTGATAAGCATAGCATATCCTTCTGTAGCCTAGTTGCCTGCATTTTTATTTATCAGCAGCAGTCCAATTAATTTTCCCTGTGATACATGTACTCGTACACCATAAAGAAATGATACAACTAGAAAGCTTACATTGCCTCCAGATGTAAAACAGAAATGATACAGAAGATCTGGAGCGCTGGTCATCAATTTCAAATTATTTCCAAGGTTTCCATTATTAAGATGAATATTGCTACGTCTTAATTGTATAGTTCTGTGCTCCCTATAGCACCCCCTGAATTGCTCACTGAGATAAAGTTAAAGGAATCACAACATTTGTCTGGAAAGCGTCCACGAATAAAAATGTCTACTCTGCAGAGCCGAAAAAGGCTTAGGCCTTATAATCGAACATCTTACTTAGGCTACTGCTATACGGAGAACTATAGAATCATTTAGGCCTACCTGTTATCTAATCACTTTGCTAATAACTTCTAGGTGGGTGCCCGATTTTCTTTGCTTAATTGAGGAATAAAGGGATTAATACCCTCTCTGATATTTAATAGGCTCAGGGCTTTCCAGGATCTTCAGTGTCATTACAACCTACCTGGCTGGCACTTTTTTTCTTATTTTTTTGTTGCAACTTAATAGTGCCTTGAGAAGACTTGGAGACCCATCCCATCGACAAAATTTGCACAGTCAAGTCCACAAAGGGCTTGGTTTCTAGTCTTTATGCATTTATTACCAACGCAGCAGGAAAAAACATGTTTAATATCTGTAAGATTCAAGATCTTTCCATTTCATCTAGTGAAATTAATTGGAATATGGTGTTGGTGAATAAAAAATGATTAATTACAACCATTGCATAGTCTATACTGTATGCTACTCACAGTGAATTATTTCAGTTGAGATTCATTATCTCAAACCTTATTCGGGTGGCACATAGCCCTGGAGGTATTGGCTGACTGGGGATCACAAGGTCCTCTGTTCGATCCCAGCTCACGGCATTGTGCCGAAGTGTCTTTGAACAAGGATACAGTCGTTTTCTACATTAAACCTACCATGGAACTTTCATTCAATGTTCGTAATTGCTTTCTCTTTTGTTATGACAGACACATGGACTTGAGCACAAGAGCAGAGCTTCCAGCCACCCTCCGACCAGGCAACCAGCAGGGAACCATTAAGGACCCTGGCATCCAAGACCCCAACCAGGTCACCCAGTCCACCATCCTCCACCTCCTCCAGGAGGCCACCAAGCTAGCCCCCCCTGCCGACGACAACCGCTTTGACTCCAGGCCAGGTGAAAGGCCTAAGCAGGGCTCGGTTTCCCACAAACCCGCTCTTCAGCCCGGCTCCTCCCTCAAATGCCATCATAACCAGTCAAAGAATGACTGTGAGCAGGGTAACACCAAGTCTGTCCAGTCCAGCGCTCGATGCAGAAGTCCCTGGGAGGTGATGCGTCTTATCAACCTGCAGTGTGAGAAGCTCCTCCATTCACACCAGTTAGAAGAAGATGGCTCCAGTTCAAGCACTGCGTTTTCTACCTCTATATTACATGTCGCAGACCAAGGCCTAGATTACTCTTTGGGCAGTGTGAGCAGCACGGGTCCTGTCTGCACTTCTCTTGACGTTGAGAGAGAGTGCCCTTCATATTTCGGGTCCAGCATAGAGATGGGTAAGTCAGTGGGAGGTTGCAATGGCAGCCGAATGCCCAGCGGGACCAAGGAGCTGTGGCATACTACCCAGTACTGTATGAGAGCAGACATTGCTGTTGAAGCACAGACATTCAATGGTGACTTCAGAGACTCGGTTAGCTCTGATTTCGAAGAGCCAGTGGACATGTGGGTCCCACAGGGCGACGGCACCAAAATTCACACGAGTGAAGACTATGAGGAAGACTGCTGTGGCATGGTTGAGCACGAGATATGGAAGGAGCCTAGCTCTGAAACTGTTATCTCATCCAGACAAACCTCATCTGCATCAGATGATATCCCCGGGCCTCTGAATCAACAGCTGGCTTGTGGTTCAACCGAAGTAGAGCATGTGAGTACGGCTTCACCCTCTATGACCACTGAGACATACCTGTCATCAAGTTCAGTACTGACGTGTGACTTCAACTCCAACCTTCGCCTCGCTTTTAACCCTCAGGAGGACACACAGCTGGACCAGAGCTCCTCACAAGCTCAGTCACTCATATTGAGCGGTGAAACCGGTTGTGCGAGCTCTACATCAAACCAAAATGGTGGTTTTGGGACCTCAAAACCGGAGCTTAAACAAAGCTCTGTTCAGGAGGTCCATTTGGCCTCCCCCCAGTCTCCCTCCTCTGAGTCCCAGTGGAGAACCAAGACCCCCAGAAAACAGCCCCGGCCTGCCCGCAGTGTGGACGTGCGTGGCGGGGGTGTTCAGGGCGTGATATTCCGGATACACACGGAGCTAGACGACAGTAAGGAGCAATGTCGGCTCATCGTCACCTCTAAGTACAGGTAAGACCAGGACATGGAGATGTAGCTACTTCATGCTGCTCTGTTCTATCTGTGGGGGCCAAAATAGATAGTTATTTGGGGTTTATTAGTCAAACGTACTAATCAAAATCAATACAATTGCAGTTTCAATTTGAAAATTTCCCACTGACAATATATATATAGTATGACAATTCCCAGTTTTCATAAACAAAGTGGTCCAAACAGCTAGTTTGACCGTGGAACTGTATATGTCTATGTTGTCCCAGTGGGGAGCTCTCCAGGAGTAAGTCAAGGGTCAGGTCAAGGTCGTCCCTGAGCTCCCTGAGGACCAGCAGCTCTGACGAGGAGAGCGACCGAGCCACCAGCCTCCCCAGTGAGTACCTCTCCTCTCCAGCGGAGGGCGCCATAGCACCACAGAACTGCTGAGCTGTCACCCTGGGACAGGTGGAATGCATTCAGTGGGAGGGTTTTTAAAGGGGGGTGTATTTTGGGAAACTGCTGTGTAAACACCCTTAACACTTTAATGAGCAGCAAACACAGCTGTAAAGGAGGCGATCAAGAAGAAAGGAGAATTAAAGAGAGAGAGAGAGAGAGAGAGAGAGAGTGGAGAGGCTGCATACATTCATGTATACATGTAATTTTATGTATAGGGAAAAGTCATTGTCAAATATACGTTGTCTGTATTTAGTCTGGATAACAGGGAACTTAAATATAGCGTAATTGGGGGGAAAAAAACATAACATGCAATTCTAGATCTTGCAGCGTAAAACAACCTGATTTCATGCAAATTCTGTTGAATTTCAACTCTGCACTGTGAATTCCTCCATCACATGTGCAGTGTATTCTTCTATCACATGCACAGATAATTCCTAATATCCTGCACACTAAGAGGGCTGTAGAATCCAAATAAAGGTCTATTTATAAAGTTTGCCCAACTTCCTAATTCTAGATGCGAGTGTTGACCTGGCTGGAAGGCATGTGAAACGTTGATAAGTTATCCGTGTTTCACATGCAGTTCAGCCATTTAAACACTAATCTTTTTCACACCAGTTGTGTTATCTCACAACTGAGATAGCACAACGGTTGGTTTCATATTAGGCATTGAAAAGACGTTCACATTCAGCATGGTGGATTTTATTTCAAAAAGCTTCCAGATAGAAGTTAAAATAAAAATTAAAAAAAAATAGTTGTGTGCATATTGCAAGTTAAGTAAAAACAACAACTCTTGATTCCTCCACTTCGCCTGCCTCCAGCCTCTGAATCTGAATGTCAGGCTACTAACCACTTTGTCATGCATTTATTTATTCTAACACCACACATGTAGGCTATTTGTTTAATCTCCCCCCAAAATACAAGTGTATACTAGTATTTTAAACTTGTGATTAATCATGATTAATCACATCTTACTATTGTGATTAACTGATTAAATTTTTTAATCGATTGACAGCCCTATTATATTTACATCTGTATATGACAAGTTGGTATAAATAACCCCAAAACTCTCAGTTTATTCATGTTAATTCCTGTTAATGTCCCATAAATTCCTGGGGGGGGGTATTTTCAGCAGCGAGAGTGTACAGCATAGATCAGAGTAAATACTTTAAAGAGTAAATAATATATATATAATATAGTACAAGAAATATAGACAGTGCATAAAATATAGAATACATACATACATGCAAACTGTGTAAATATTTTATAATATTAGGGCTGTCCATAGTTTAAAAAATCGAAGTCATTGTCAAATATACATTGTCTGTATTCAGTCTGGATAACAGGGAACTCAAATATAGCGTAATTGGGGGAAAAAAACATAACATTTAATTCTAGATCTTGCAGCGTAAAACAACCTGATTTCATGCAAATTTTGTTGAATTTCAACTCTGCACTGTGAATTCCTCCATCACATGTGCAGTGTATTCTTCTATCACATGCACAGATAATTCCTAATATCTTGCACACTAAGAGGGCTGTAGAATCCAAATAAAGTTGTACTCACAAATAGGCAAAAATGTATTTTTATTTCTTATAAATGTTTGCCTGCATGTTGTCTTATGACAAAACCAAATGTTTTTATTTTAGGGCTGTCAACGTTAATGTGTTAAAAGTGGGATAGGCTTTATTTGGTAAAATTGGCAAAATATCCTTTCAGCTATCAGTAACAGAAGTGCTCTGAGAATAAACTTGGATCTCCGTGTTTACCGCTGCCTCTGTATTTTGGATTCAAAGAATGCACCGCTCCCGAATGTATTGACCAATCAGGATCTCTATCTCGCCACACCTACCAGTCATGTTTGGAGGGAGGGACTACATCATGATTGACAGGAGGGAGGGGCGGGTTCTTTTGAAAAAGATGACCAATCGGAGGCCTTGTTGACATCAAACTACCTACCCCACCTTTAACGCTCGTGATTAATCTGGAAACTTTACTCAAATTAATCATATTACCAAATTTGACCCCAACTTCCTAATTCTAGATGCGAGTGTTGACCTGGCTGGAAGGCATGTGAAACGTGGATAAGTTATCCGTGTTTCACATGCAGTTCAGCCATTTAAACACTAATCTTTTTCACACCAGTTGTGTTATCTCACAACTGAGATAGCACAACGGTTGGTTTCATATTAGGCATTGAAAAGACGTTCACATTCAGCATGGTGGATTTTATTTCAAAAAGCTTCCAGATGGAAGTTAAAATAAAATAAAATTAAAAAAAGTTGTGTGCATATTGCAAGTTAAGTAAAAACAACAACTCTTGATTCCTCCACTTCGCCTGCCTCCAGCCTCTGAATCTGAATGTCAGGCTACTAACCACTTTTATCATGCATTTATTTATTCTAACACCACACATGTAGGCTATTTGTTTAATCTCCCCCCAAAATACAAGTGTATACTAGTATTTTAAACTTGTGATTAATCATGATTAATCACAGCTTACTATTGTGATTAACTGATTAAATTTTTTAATCGATTGACAGCCCTATTATATTTACATCTGTATATGACAAGTTGGTATAAATAACCCCAAAACTCTCAGTTTATTCATGTTAATTCCTGTTAATGTCCCATAAATTCCTGGGTGGGGGGTCTTTTCAGCAGCGAGAGTGTACAGCATAGATCAGAGTAAATACTTTACAGAGTAAATAATATATATATAATATAGTACAAGAAATATAGACAGTGCATAAAATATAGAATACATACATACATGCATACATGCAAACTGTGTAAATATGTAATAATATTAGGGCTGTCCATAGTTTAAAAAATCTAGTTAATCGCAATAAGTTAAGGTTGGCTAAGTGGAGGAATCAAGAGTTGTTTTTACTTAACTTGCTTTGGTAGAAAGACATGTCATCACTGCAATATGCACACATCTTTTTTTTTTCATCTAAACTTCTGGAAGCTTTTTGAAACGAAATTTACCATGCCAAATGTGAACTTCTGGCGAATGTCCAATATGAAACCAACTTTACCCCGTACGGCGTGTTTACATGGCTGAATTACTGCATGTGAAACGCAGATAACTTATCCGCATTTCCCATGCCTTTGAAGGGGGGAAAAACCCTGGTTTCAAAAATACCTATGTAGGTGTGAATGAAATACAAAGGAATTCTTTGAGATGTGAAATACAAAGGAATTCTTAGAAATTAGAGTCCCAAAATTTAGACGCAATAGACTGAAGGATTCCTTTGTAAACCAGTCTATTGGTCTGCTTGACCAGAATAGGTAAACCTCTTTCCAACTGGTTGCCTTTTGTATTCTGTGGATATGTTCTGGATGTGTTTTATGTCTGTCTTGTTGTGTCCTCCACGTGTATGTAACTCTTGAACGGAGGTGCCATGGATGCAAAACAAATTTCAGCTTGCTGACAAAACAATAAAGTACAATGACATAGTATTATCGTATCGTATGAATGTGGCCGCAGTAATTCAGCCAGGTAAACACGCGTTAACGTTCACAGCCCTAAATAGTATACATATACAGTATACATAAATGCACACACACACAACACTCAGGCACTGTTATAGGGTCTTACTTGTGCTTACTGTCAAGGCACTGATAAAGCCCCCTTGTTTCCCACCAGAGAACAAGATATGTGCCTCCTGCTGCACCAAGGACACCCCGATGTGGAGGGATGCTGAGGACGGGACGCCCTTGTGTAACGCCTGTGGAATAAGGTGGGAGCCCTCTGGGTCTCTCTAAGGCCTCTGGGATCTCCTGGATCCACTTTAGAGAAATGCAGATGTAATAAGGCTATAACCAAGACCCTAATGCCATATTCCCCTAATACACAAACCATAGAAGTTGTCTGTCATAATTTTACACTGAAGTTACTCGCAATCCCCTCCCTACCTATAGTGCTATGTCTATCTCTATTTCCACAGGTATAAGAAGTACAGAGTGCGTTGTCCACAGTGCTGGCACATCCCTAGGAAAGAGGGTAACTCCAACTCCCGCTGTTTGAAGTGCGGGGACCTACTGAGGCTGGCCACAGCTCAGCGCAAACACACTGCCTGGTAGGGAACAAACAAACTACGTCCTGGGGCATTACAGTGGAAGATGCTTGATAATAGGCTACCCCACCTGCCCTTGCAGTACATGGCCACGCTGATTCTGCAGCTGTCGTGTCAGTCCCTTTTGAGTCATTCAGCATCACATCCTGTGACCGTGCTTACCACGGCTGGTCTTAAATCTCACTGTGATTTCCCCTTCATGGTAAAAGACTCCATTATTCTGTGGGTAATCTGATACTATGTTTCAGAAAGGTATTCCATGCCTTTGGCTCTGTGACTGATAATAGTTCAATATCTCTGGTATTGTGTGATTTATCCCAATTATCATTTTTTGTCCCTACATTATATTTTAGAGCATCAAATAAGGTAAACTGTGTGGGTCTATAGTGTCCAGGACTGCCGCTTGCATTTGGCTCTCCAACAGGCAGGCTACCCCATTTACAAGGCCCCTGGCCATGTAACTTTGAAAAGGAGTGATAGAGTTGCACCACATTTGCACAGAATGTGTGTCCACAGTGTCCAGAATACTCCCCACACACACACACACACACACACACACACACACACACACACACACACACCTCCCTGGACCCGAATGCATTGACACCAGAGAGCTAGAGGCTGACTGGACAACATTAGTCACAACATGCTGTCAGTCGTACACACAACTGTAGCTATCTACCCTTGGTCTTGACAGGACACTGACCGGTTGTAATATAAAGTTTAAAATGTTAGTTGGTGTCTTGTTGTTTAAGTTTTTATGTATTCACATTTTCAAGTTTAATTAAGCTATATATCATCAGTTGTACTTATTGCCCCTTTGTAGTTGTGGTTGTTTTTCTTTCTTTATGGTTCTACTTGGATGTTGCTTTGGAGCAAACATTGGCTTTTGCTGGCTGGTGAACCTCAGCACAGCAATTCCTTAGTTTGACTTTCTGAGAAGAAAATACATGTTTGTGATGTCTTATTAAATTTTTGTTAAAACATCTTATCATCTTTTTCATTTTATCTACAAGTGGCCAGCCTGGGCCCTGCCCCAAATTTCTGATGATCTCATCATGTACATATTAAATTAAAAATAACTAAGCTACAGGATTAAGCTACAGTATGTAAAAAATATATACTGCCCAAGGTTCAAATTAGAAGTCCTCTGAAAGATGCCAATGGGTGATATTACTGTCATTTTGTGGGACATTTATTTTGAAGGCCTGTAGTGTGTGGCCTACAACAGTCAACTACACATGGACTGAGAGTGACTGACAAGGTGACAGGGACTTTGACACACAAGATACTGTTGCACCTCAAGTGACGTCGACATCTGCATGTCCTGTGTATTTAAAAAATAGAGTGAAAATAACTTTGTTTTTGCTGTGGGTTACTCCCGTTGTACTTTGTTGGCATAAAAAATGTGTATATAAAAAACTATATCACAGCAATCTCTACCGCCCTATGCTGGTGACTCTGATTTCCGATCCCTTGGATTTCAACATCATAGAGTGCTCTGAGATCAGTTAATTTACGAATGGTCAGTTCGCTCAGGCAAACCGTCTTTTCCGTCAGAGCACCCAGTGCACGCTCCAAGTGCTCCCAGAGTGCTCAGAATTGTCGAATGGGGACACTCAAGAGCTCTCTGAATTTCCGAGGGACCAGAGAGCCCTCTGGGTGCGCTCCCAGCACATTTACGAATGCACCAATCATTTAAATATTTAGTCATATATATTAATTGTCCCATATTCACACAATTCAGAAAATTTGTACAATATCATTTATCCAAGTTGTACGATTTATAGATTTCGAGTTAGGAGAATTAGTTTGACAACCATGCTCACCATTGAAACAAATAGGGAGGGAAAGTGAAAACGTGCGCCCCTAGCGGATTTGTTCCTATCGGAGAGGAGTTTCAACGTAAACTCCCATAGACCGGATTTTCTAATAATTAATACAAAGCCATTTCGGTGAAGTTATCAAAACAAAAACTTGTGAGTGTCTTAACATTAATAATCTACCAACTGTGAGAATTTCAAATAGTATTTTGCCTTCTTTCAAATTTTCGAAATTGCTCCATTCCTCCAGTCAATGGAATTTAAGAAAAATACTTTCATAATTCGGATTGTGATTGAAAATCAACTATGATCACCAGAATCAATAAAGTTTGTCTCCAAGTATTTGCCGTTTAAGGCATTCTACTAACTTTTCGGTGTCGACCAAGATATCATTTTTCAAAAGAAGTGTCTACGAGAAATCCCATTAATTCTCTCGGCATTAGGAACGCTACCACTAGGGGGCGATGAGATTACTTTCCCTCCCTATGACTAGGGATGCTCATCGAAAACCGGTTCTTGTTGAGAACCGGTTCCCAGAGAATCGATTCCTTTGAATCGTTAGCCAAAATCCTTAACGATTCGGCTATCGATTCCTGTTGTTCCTGCACATGCGCGATGACGTCGCATGCACGATGCCTTGTTTTGTTTTATTAGACCGCGATAGAAGAAGCCAGCAACATGTCGTCTAGGCATAAACGTTCATAACGTTCCATAAAAGTGTGGTTATATTTCACATGACAAGATGACGACACGGCCACTTGCAATGCTTACAAAAAACTTATATCATCAAATGGGGGAAATACTACAAATATGCAAAAATATTTGGCCACACAGCATGCGATAACTTTACAGGAATGTCCCGTTTTTGATGCGCTCCAAGGTGACGACAGCAGCGCAGCTAAGTAGTCAAAGGTAAACTCCTCCAGAGTCCCTGTCTATTGTGTTAGTGCCATTTGTTTAATTGTGTAAACCAGCTTTCACTATATGAATAATTTCCATTTCCATCCATGTAATTTAGATGATGACGTTCAGAGTCAGGCTCGTGGTCGGTCTGTGTCAGAGGCTACTTCTTGTAGAAGTAGTAGAATTGTTAATTCTCCATACAGTTGATGGTTGCAGAACTACTCAGTTCCATTTGGACTTCACTTGATTGTATTTGTTGCCAATTGCCGCTGCTAGTTTTATTTTTGTCAGCTCAGCTCATATACCCTTTTTAAATGGAAGGAGCATTGTAATTTCTACTAGTAACATGTTAGACTGTTATTGGATTTAAAATTCAACAGAATAATTCGTTTTATTTCTTTTTCTATAGAAAAAATACTGATTTGTTTGTCCGTTTTATTTTTTGTTCAAGGTGAATACACCTAAAAGAACAGCACTGTAATTGGCATGTTCAAAGTATATATAAAATAAAATTAATGTTAATAAACCTGTTTGTACTCTTTTGCCCAATGAGAATCGATAAGAGAATCGATAAGGAATCGGATCGATATGCAGAATTGAAAATGGAATCGGAATCGCTAAAATCTTATCTGTGATAAGTCTGTGAAAAGGGACAACTACTGTTGGTTCAACTGGAGTGGATGGCGAGGAGCAGACGTGCTGAGTCTTAGAGAGCTCTGACAACCAGAGACAACCAAATTCAGTGTTGAATGAGTGACCGTTTAATATAGCCTATGTAGGCCAATCGTGTATATATATATACACACACACACACACATACATTACAGTATAATTGATGAAATTGAACTAATTACACTTCATATCCTTTTGGTAACAGCCTGAGCGGAGAAAAAAGAACATGGCAGCAAGTGAAAATTAAATATAAAAATATTGTCCAGAATTGTAAGAGTGACCAATTGGTTATATAAGCCCTTCAGCAGAATCAGCTTGATGCTAGGACTGTCCAATCTCATGATGTGCATCCATTACAGCTGCAAACCAGGCCAGGTCAAGCCTGGCTTATGTGCGTTGGCTGGCTCGTTTCTGTGCGGGACTGGTAGGACGGTAATGTCTG
Organism: Borostomias antarcticus; assembly: GCF_949987555.1. NCBI lineage: Eukaryota > Metazoa > Chordata > Actinopteri > Stomiiformes > Stomiidae > Borostomias > Borostomias antarcticus. The sequence goes on from NC_140240.1 coordinate 26,238,856, forward strand.
ATAAATAAAGATGGGTCTTGTCACCTGGACACATCAGTTCCAATGCTTCCAATGCTAATTCAGCACAATGAGAGTGGGATAGCCAGTTAGCTCATTGGCTCACAACAACTAGCAGCAGCTTCCATAACATTAATGGTAGCGGTCAGTGGCTAAAGCAGTTACACTGAGGATTCCTGTAATGTTAACTATTTTGCTGCAATGGGTTCAACTTTTATTTCTGGATAAAAGTCATGACTTGCTGTTTTGCACTTCCCTTTAGGTGGTGAATAAGTAGACCCAAGACAGTGGGTTATTTGGACATCTACTAGGATCTTGATATGAAGATATGAAAGTATTTGCCCTTAGAAGTAAATTGTAATTAAAATGGTTATTAGCTAAGTAACCTAAGTGTAGGCAGACTTGAAAGGTCAATTGTAATAATATCATGAATGAACAATTGTAAACATAGTACTCAACAGAATAGGTAATACTCAAGTCTTGATTGAAACTTTTCCTAAGTAGCCATAAGTTGTTATTTTGAATGTGCTCTCAGGACATGTTGTGGTTGTGACCATCTTTGTAAAGAAGAGAGGCATGTCATGCACATGTATACAGTAGTACAGAGTCAGTTGTCTATTGTATAGACAAGGTGTTCAATTGCGCAAGTGTTGTCAGGTGTTGGTTCCAGTGTTCGAGTGTACAGTGGTGCATAGTCAGTGTATAGACAAGTGTTCACTTGTTGGTCCAGGGGTGGCATGTGTGCCATTGTTATAATTAGAGTGAGGGCCTATGTATAGTACAACCAGAGTACTATAAACGGGACAGTCTACTTCTGAGCTGCTGATTGGCAGGGGGCTTCTTCCGAGCTACTCTTTGGCAGGGGGCAAGTGATGTCTTGAGCCTCATCATAACAGAAGTGAACATGTGACACCTTGCACCTTGTCTATACAATAGACAGCTCACTCTGCACCACTGTACACTCGAACCAACACCTGGCAACACTTGAGCAATTGAACACCTTGTCTATACAATAGACAACTGACTCTGCACTACTCTACACTCTATCACTTCAATCAACGCCTGACAACACTTGAGCAATTGAACACCTTGTCTATACAATAGAGAACTCACTCTACTGTATACTACTGTACAGTATACTTTACATGTTATGATATTGCACTGCCTGTATCATGGACACAGTCACAGCCATCCATGATCAGATACTTCTGTCTGGCCATGTCCTGTCTGGGTGGGGCTTGCACCTGAAGACCATCTTTGGGGGGGCTGGACATCAGCGTTGCACAGCAGCCGACGCCTGACTGGTGTTGCATCACAGTGTTCTCTGGCCTCAACCACACCAGGCATCCCAGCATCAAAGCTGCAAAAGAACAGAAGGGAGATTAAAATAGTGCATTAAAATATTGTCCACAAATCAAATACAACCATACCATCTCCATAAAATGGAATAGCTAATACATGACAATGATAATTACCTGAAGTGCTGTAATGTTTTGGAGCTTTTTGAAATAGCTACTCAGATGCTGGTGCCTTTCAGCAAGCAGTGTGCCGTCCTCAACTCCGACAAGATTTCTTCACAGGAGCGCTGTCTCTCACCACCCCAGCAATGTCAGTAAAAGTGTCCACTCTGGTCTTCCTATAGCACTGCTTGATCAAGCCAAAGCAGGCGAATTCGTCTGTCTTCCTCTGCTACTGTTTCAAGAATGCGCGCGCATACTTGTGCTGACTAGGCTGTAAAGGGTCTATAATGAACAAATATGACCCGCGCTCGTTTATTTATGGCCGATGGCTCTACCACATAAATTCAACTGACATAGAACCACCAGGTAACTGCATTTTTACATAACTTCTATAACATCCAGTGACAAAATGTCATGGTACCTTGGTATGTCCACACCAAGGATTGAACTCACAATCTTCGTGGTGATAGGCAGCGCACTATCCACTCGGCCACCGCTGACCTGGGACATCTGTGGTCTTTTTGTTTTGATGTTCTGGGACCACTGCCTCTTGTGGTAGCAACATAGAACTGCAGGTCAACAACCCGCGGAGAGACAAAGCGACAAATCACATTCCCTCTTCATGCTGCGTCGGCTTACAGCCAACGCACAAAAAGAAATGTGAGGCTGCTGTCACCGAATTCACCCCTGCAGAGGAGCTGGCTGTGGAGCTCCAGAGTTCACCCCTGCAGAGGAGCTGGCTGTGGAGCTCAACAAGGGGAGGCCAGTGATGGAGGGGATAGAGGGGGGAGCTGAATCTGCCCCTATACTGCCTAGCACACGGGCTGATTACATGAAAGGTTGATATCAATTAGAACAGTCCTCATCAATTGGCACAGTTGTGACCAAAGTGTATATCCTAACATGTTCGCTTTTATAGTGACCCCACATACTGTGTGCCTGTTAGAGCCACCGGACACCATGCTGGACATCATGCTGGACCCTGTGAGTATGAGATTGACTGCTTCACTGTCAATGTTAACTTAAGTGGTGATCATTAAACTGAGTCTGATGGTTTCAGGATGAAGGTCCATCTATGAGGGAGGAGGATGAGGAGACTTGTGTCTGTGACCTCAAGGACCATGCATGTAAGAAAGGATTGCACATTACATTGTAGGCCTATGCTCAAAAGCCTTACTTGTGTGGTGAGGTGCTCATAGTGTGTTTGGTCCAACAGCTGCAGGACACAGAGGCCACCCTCTCTCCAACTCGGATCACAGGTGACAAAGTGAGTATTAACCAATCAGGGTCTCTATCTCGCCACACCTACCAGTCATGTTTGGAGGAAGGGAGGGAGGGTATCGTGTGCATTTGTAGTTTAATTAGGCCACACATTGTCCCTAGCACACAGCGGAACAGAGAACTCACAGTGCCACAAACTGCATTGCACTGCTTTGGTTTGCGAGTGGCACATTTCTATACACCATCAGGGATGCAGATGACATCTCTAAGCCGAGTTGTGCGGGAGGTGTACCTTGCATTAAAAGGTCTCCTGAACATCTTCCTTGCCTTCCCTGGCCTAAGAGGAATCAGGACCACCAAGGAAACCTTTTACAGAATCGCAGGTACAGTAAGTTAATGCATTAAGTTGCCCTTTAGTCTATACTAATGTTAGAGGTGACACATGGAGGCTAAACACTTTCACTCTACTTTTGTAGGTTTCCCAAACGTCATCGGCGCTCTGGACTGTACGCATGTGCGCAAAAAACGCCCGTCCGCCGAGCATGAAGCTGACTATGACCCCGTTTACACCTTGCATTAAAATGCGTCTCGTATCGAGATTGTATCTAGACAATGATTAAGCCTGATTACATTTACACCTGGCATTAATATGCATTTCGATTATCTTCAACCCGATCCTTTTGAGATCCGATCGACTCTGTCCAGTTGACAATCGAGCGTCACATCCTGTTTATGCTTGAATATTTTTGTCCGACCAAATTGAGAGTAGACACTTTTGTCTCGTCTGGACTCCAACCTTTACCGGGATCCATTTTAATGCTTTCTTGCTAGTTGCCATGGAAGCCTGCTCCTTCTTGGTCTGGAACTGGCGCGTTCCAACGGCTACGTATTTCCGCCCACATTGTTGATATGTGGATTAAAAACGCATTTCCATTTACACTTAAATTAAATGTGGTAGAAATGCGTCCCTGACCACCTCCGGAGGTGGTTTGGCCGATCGGATCGCAATCCATCCTCAAAACGTTTTGGGCGCATTTACACCTGTATTTTCATGTGGTTTAACACGATCAGATTGCAATCTGATCACCAAAAACGCATTTTAATGCAAGGTGTAAACGGGGTCATAGTGAATTGGTGCTCATTGCACAGCATCAATGTGCAGGTACGTTACGCGAGATAATGGTCTTAATACATTCGGGCGCGGTGCATTCTTTGAATCCAAAATACAGAGGCAGCGGTAAACACGGAGATCCAAGTTTATTCTCAGAGCACTTCTGTAACTGATAGATGAAAGGATATTATGCCAATTTTACCAAATAAAGCCAAAAGCAAACTACCTATCCCAACTTTAACATTAGGGTAAATGGCAAAGTAGCCTACCAAACAAAGGTCAAAAGATGGTTCTCTGTTTCTGCTGATATAGCTGCTTTGTGGTAGGCTACTGCCTTCCCAGGGAGACCACAGCCGACAGAAACTTCTGGAAAGCGGCCTGAACATCGCAGGTGAATTTCTTGCCCATTTTCGAGGCAGCGACAATGGTCAGGCAGTCGGAAAACGGCTAGACAAAACATCAATATCAAACGAATGTGCACGCAAGATTCCTTTGTCTAGCATGTAAATAGTGGGCGATGATATTTTGAAATGGAATGGGGAAGCAAACGTAAGAAGAGGTCATCAACCTCATATTCACCTGCAATAAAATAAAAGTTCACTCTGCTGGTCTATCCTGATCCTGAATAGGTATAACAGCGTGCTTGAGAACATCTAATGCCCTGATAAGACCTGATCATTTTACAGTGTCTTCTGTTGAAGAGAGGGACACAGTCTGCATACAGATATGATTATATGCTTGTTTACTTTCTTCCAGAAATTCAGACCAAATGTCAAAATACAAACTGAGCATACACTAAATTGATGATTTAAAAAAAGACTACAACCTGTGCGAGGCCTCTTAGCTGTGACAAGATAATACAAAATTGTAATCTAAGGGAAAGTTAATATAAATTAATACATCATTTATAAAGTCAAATTATGAAGTCAAAAAATCTGTGGATATGTACAAAAATTAATAGCTAAAAAATAATAATTTGTAGGCTACTTTATGGTTTAAAAAATCATTCATATTCTCTGATACATATAGCAAACAAATTCAGAGCAAGTGACCAAGAAGAAGAAAGCAACTGAATTAAATCGATAGTTTAAGTTTTTGTTTTGTAACAAGCACAAGGAAAATGTCAACATAGTTTTAATAAATGCCTTACCGAGTCAACTGCAATTACGGCATAGGCTAATCCCGATGATTACCAATATGAATAACATTTCCTAAACCTGTATATTTAATGATGGCATCATTAACGTCTCTACAATATCATAACACTTTAAAGCATTGCACGCATGCAATGTTTCAACACAATCAGCATAACACCTGAAAGGTTAGGCTATATCTTTGGTATATTCTTTACTAATAATAGTAGAAAAGAGTTTAGTTGAGAATAATAATGAAAAGAGGAGCTGGTGGGGACAGCAGGGGTGAAGTGTTGACTACAGAAGAAGATTTGGCCCACTCATGGCTAAATACCAATTACATCTTTTTTTTTTACATTACGTGGGTACTGTTGTCCTCCGTATACCCATAGAGCCTACTGAGGAACACTTGATAACAGACGGTTGTCCTCAAATGCCCTTGAACACATCCAGTAGATTAAAATGTAATGGAGGCGGAGCTAAAACCGAAGACTCTTGTGAGATAAATAGTCCCGGTGGATAGCCTACATGTACATTCTGGTATCCACTGTGTGTTCCGGAAGCAGCAGCTTGACGCAGAGAAACCGCCAGGATGACTCTCAGTGCCAATGACAAAGCTCTTGTGAAAAGTTTCTTCAAAATCGTGAAGTCTAAATATGACGAAGTTGGAGAAGATGCCCTCTCACGGTAAGATGTTTATTGACCAATACTGATTTGGTCGTATTCTTTGACAGAGTGACGGGGGATTTAGTGTTTTTTTTTCTTTCCCCAATCCCTCGGGATTAGGCTATTTATTACCTCCGCCCCAGGGGCAAAGCCCCGCAGGGCGGAAGGTAATGTTTTCGCCCTGTCTGTGTGTGTGTGTGTGTAGGCAGACAGGATTAAACAAAAACTACCAGCCCGATATGCATGAAACTCGGTGGAGGGGTGCAGCATGGGCCAAGGAACCCAACATTACATTTTGACCATGATTCATTCATAGGTGGCTCTACAGTACCCTACTGTAACTTCAGTGTAGTGGGGGATTTAGGTTTCAGTTTCCTCATGGGTTTCAGGTTCTTGGGCCACTTGCAATACTGAGCTTGGCCACTACGCCAAAAACTTGCTGTTCCCGGCCATGGGGGCTTGCTTCATGCGCCACTGAGCAACTTTCATTGGATTGCATCTGCGCATGCCTTATCCACTTCTTATAATACATCCATCCAGCGGATGGAAGATTATGCTGCAGCAGTGTTATTATTTAAATCGGCAATATTTGAATTTCGCCTTGCGCCTGACGAGACTACTGGCTACAGTGTAGAGAGCGACAAGCTGCTAAAGCTATTGCTGATTATGGTGTTTTGTGCGCACAATACCACTTAGTGCGTTGTTATCAACTTGTTTGCTAACAAAGGCTAGAGCTATTAGTTGTTGATAACGAGATCAGCTGTTGCAACTGGAACGCTCACCTCAGGGGTGACCATTGCCAGTTCCCACTCGCACCTCCCGAGACAAATGGAATGCACCATAACGTTATATTTCTCATTCGTGTGGATAGTTGAAGCGATAGATTCTGTAGGCTACCTCAATAGAGTCTGCTAAATTACCATGTTTAATGCTTTATGTATACTATCTGTTAGTGTGAAGTGTGATGATTTCTGTACAGTCAAGATCGTACCCAGCATGGGCAAGAGAGCGTAAAGACAATACTGCCAAGCAACACAGTGACACCTGTTATATAGACTAGTGTCTCAACTTGTATTTAAACGATAATGTAAACTTCAAGCATTCAAAGTAAACTACAGACACTTCCAGGTGGATGAAAATAAAGTGTCTGCACATTAAAATGATTGACTTCATAGAAAACTATATCTCGCCTGTAGACTATAGATTTAACATGTCATTGGCTGTATAACTCCCATCTCAAATGTAGCCTACATCTTAATAAAATAAACTACTGTCTGCAGACTCTGAACCAGCCCACTCCTCCCTCCACTACTGCTCTGCTTGGCTGTGAATGTGAATGGGAAGTCTTCACAAAACTAGCAACGTTTTGGAAATTGGAGAGGAAAGATGTCAAGCAGAAAGAGGAAACTACAGGTGGTGCTACAGTAACCAATTCACAAAGCCAGTGGGAGAGCACAGCACATGAGAGGTGGTGGTGGGAGGAAAGGTAGAGGGAGGGGACAGGGCGTGGAAGGGGGAAAGCAGTTGAGGGGGGGGGGGCAGGGGCGGAGGTCTGCACTCTGAGTGCAAGCCCCTCTAGTTATATTTAGAGTGTTGTGGTCCACGGATTGTGCAGGCTAATTAAAACATGTATGTCTTCCTTTCAGGCTGATTGCTGTCTACCCCCAGACCAAGACCTACTTCTCCCACTGGTCTAGCACGGAGCCGGGGTCTGAGCCCGTCAAGAGTCATGGTACTTTAATCATGGGAGGAGTTATGCTGGCCGTGGAGAAGATAGAAAATCTTGTGGCTGGCCTTCTCACCCTCAGCGAGCTACATGCTTACATGCTGCGCGTGGACCCGGCAAATTTCAAGGTAGAAATGGAGTGCGTTTTGAACAGTTAAGATAGTATACGTTAAAATAGAGTTGGGCCATGCAATGTGTTAACCGTGCATTAATATGTCTTTCAGATTTTCATTCACTGCATCCTCGTGTCGCTGGCTATCAAATTCCCACACGAATTCACTCCGGAGGTGCATGTGGCTGTGGACAAGTTCCTTGCCGCTGTGGCTCTTGCTCTGGCTGACAAATATCGCTAAACGCTGAGGATGAACAATTCTCAGATGATCTGTGTCAATTATGGATTTTCATATATGTTGTATGAATTCATGAAATAAAACCACAGCCTTGAACACGGTATCCTTGCTGTTTATATTAGCAATCGGCCTAATAACGCGCACCTGCACTCACTTGTGGACTCGTGTCTGAGACTCTGGGGCTCATAAAAAGGCTGAGTGATTGGTGTACCGAGGTAACTTTATAAAGATTCATAAAGTTGTTTTCATATTAGACATTCAACAGACATCGGCCGGGTTTCCCGATAAAGAACCTTCTTAAGCAACCCTTTGTATGGGAGTTAAGAAGTAGCCTACTTTGGAGTTAAGTGCTTCTCTTTCGGGAAATTAAATCAATCAATTACAATACATTTCATTCTGCTTAGATCAATATATTTGCACAAACTAATCCGAATATTCTATTTATAGAGTAATCTACAATTGGTTTGAGATGTTACTGTACTGTGAAGTATTGTCTTAAAAAAATATTTATTGATTTTTTATAAATTGACAACCGCGAAAACAAAGGGTGTGTGTGGGAGTGCAGACATTAGAAAAATAAAACAAATGGTTTGATCTGTTTCCTTCAAATATTAGTAAATTTATTGATCTAAGCAGAATTATGTATTTTAATTGATTTATTGGATTTTATTGAATGGTTTTTGTGAAATATTGGCAACATTATTGATCGAAACGCGTTGTAGAAAAAAGGTTGTGGACGTATAGACATATTTATCAGTCTGAAAATTATTATAATAAAGCAGAAATATGTTTTATTAAGTAAATAAAAAATGAATGGGAGGAGAAACATGTTCCTGGTTAGTTCCTAGTTGTAAGCCTACTTTTACCTCGAATGTCAAATATGAAAACCACTTTAACTCGGTACTCAAATCCTCATACTGTATAAACATGCGATTCAACCATATTTAGTTGTTATGTTATGTAATAATTCTAATATGAGCTGATATTAGACTCCACATACCTCCACAACCTTTGGTTTCAGAATAGCCAGTTAATTAAAATTCTGTAGCCTAAATCAATTACAAATTAATTTTATTTTGCTTAGATCAATCACATAACAAATGTTTCATATAGACATCCCAAATCAATTGTATATGATTAGAATATTAACCGGCCTACTTCCACAATCTTTTATTTTCACAAGTAATATATTGCCAATACATAAAAATGAAATAAATCAATTAAAAATACATTTAGTTCTGCTTTGGCAACATTTGAACGCAAACTAATTGCAGAACATTCTATTACATTTTCGACTTCTATCAAAACCTTTCACAAAAAATAACCAATATATTACAATTCAATACATCAATTAAAAATAGTTTATTTTGTTAAGATCAATAGGATTGTCAATGTTTGACATAAACATCATAAACCAATGTATATTATTCAAATATTAACTGCAAAATTAAGAAGTGCAAAAATACCTACTTTGAAAGCCTTTGATTTTCACAATAGTTTGCCAATTAATTAAAATTCAAAAAGCTACATCAGTGAAAAATATATTTAATTCTGCTTGTATCAATATTTGACAAAAACACAAGCTTATTTCAGAATATTCCACTTATATAATGATACAGTTGATTTGATATGTTTGTCAAATGTTGGCAGTGTTGAACTAGTATAATAAAATGTTTATTTATTTATTCATTTAATTGACAGTCGATCATTTGTGAAAACAAAGGGTTGTGTGAGTGCATACATTGTTAGAAAAATAAACAAATTGTGTCTCCTTCAAATATGGTAAAATTATTGATCTTAGCTGAATTAAATGTATTTGATTTATTGAAATTTAAGCAATATTTGTGACAACGAAAGCTTGTGGAAGAGGCCAGACATTAATCGAATAATTAATAATAATAATAATCGAATACACTATCATTAGTGTACAATAAAAGGAGAGTCGCAATATAGCGCACATCTATCTACCCTACCTGCGCATAGCCTTCATAACACATCATGGGAATGTTGTCGTTAAACATTTTATTGAGCCAAATAAAATATAGGGACTATACATAATATAAATTCAACACTTTCTTATGTAAAGGAGCAATATTTTCTTATGTTAAGGAGCAATTTGATGGCATATGACTTTTCTGGCTATCTGTAGGCTACCCCACCACTATATAGGATACCGACAGATATTAGGCGATTTGATTAAAGTGAGCTAATCATGAAATTCAGCTTGGTTCCACCCATCCTTCAGTGTGGGGTATGAAGATTAGGCAGATCAATTTTCTCTAGACCGAATGCAGCAGCTCACCATTACGGAAGAGCATTAGGGCCAACAGCGGAGTTGGGGTTTTTTTAAGGTCAGAAATTCTTACTTTTTTCTCAGAAGTTATTCCTGACTTTTTTCTCAGAAATTCTTACTTTTTTTCTCAGAAATTCTTACTTTTTTCTCAGAAATTCTGACTTTAAAGTCAGAAATTGTGACTTTAAACTCAGAAGCTTAAAAAAATAATAAACTCAGTTGTTGGCCCTAATGCTGTTCCGTACACCATAACCCTTGGTTTCAGGTTGAGGGTCACAAATAATATTTAAAGAGGTTGTGTGTTATTTTGGACATTTATTTGTGGTCTGCCTACTATGAACCTGTGCCGCGTTTTTGAGTTTCTAAGTAGGCTACCTTGATACGAATTTTTTATTTATTTATTTAATGAATTGACAGTCGGATCATTTGTGAAAACAAAGGGTTGTGTGAGTGCATGCATTATTAGAAAAATTAAAAAATGGTTTGATCTGTTTCCTTCAAATATCGTAAAAGTAGGCTATTGATCTAAGATTAATTAAAAGTATTTAATTTATTGGATTTTATTGAATTAAAGAATTTGAGCAATATTTGTGACAACGAAAGCTTGTGGAAGAGGCCAGACATTAATCGAATAATCATTTTTTTCTCTTATTGAATTGTAATGAATTTTGGAAAAACGTTTGTGGAATTATAGACATATATCTACTAAACAGTCTGTAGGCCTATGTTATTAGGCCTATAATAAAGAAGAACTATGTTTTATTAAATATGCTAAATAAAAAAAAGAATGGGAGGAGAAACACAAGTTCCTGGTTAGACTAGTTGTAGACTAAGTACTAGTGGGAGATAGAGCTTGTTCAGTCACAGCCCCCAAATTGTGGAACGAGCTGCCCTTAGATTTAAGAGCTGCTCCCCCCATCGGTGCTTTTAAGTCTGAATTAAAAACCCACCTGTGGTCACTAGCCTTCTCAGGGGACTAATGATAAATGTCAGTAGGCTATCATGTATCATTTAATGTGTTATTTTTTGGCTTGTGTTGTCTTGCATTATCTGTTTGTGCTTTGTTGCTTTGCGTCACGTTGTCTTGTATGTGTCTTATTGTTTTGTTTTTATAGTGCCTTGTATTTAATCTGTGTGTATTTCTATTGGTTTCTGAATTTTGCACATCTTACTGTAATTGTTTTTAGCTGTATTTCTTGTTCTGTTCTTATTTATTTTAACTTATTTTACTCTATTTTCATGTTGTGCTTTTAGTGTTATTATTGCCTTACCTCTGTTTTATTAATGTTTTATCTTTGTACTATTTTATCTCTTTTACTCGTCGTCACTGTAAATGAGGGCAACCTCAGTGTCCTTCGAGTTTAAATAAAGGTTATTGAATTGTCTTGCTGTGTGTTGCCTTGTAATTAATCTGCATGTGTTCTATTTATGTACAGCACTTTGGTCGGCCTAGGCTGTTTTTAAATGTGCTTACAAATAAACTTGACTTGTAAGACTACTTTTACCTCGAATGTCGAATGTCTGTTGAATGTCCAATATGAAAAATATTTCATACTCAAATTCTCATATTAACATGGGATTCATCCACATTTAATTGTTGTGATCGTGGAATAATCAAATAATTACAGACCAGACAATCAATCCCCCCAGTCCGCTACACACGTAGGTCAAATTATTGTTGAAAATGTGTCATTCCGCCTATACTGACTAAAGTGAAAGAATAATGATGAGAAGAAGAATAAACACAAACACTACATGAAATGCATTTGATGGAGAACTTTATTTTCCTTCATTGACATTAGCATTAGGGTAAATGGCTATATTACCAAACGAATGTCAAAAGGTGGTTCTCTGTTTCTGCTGATGGCTGTCTAGTGGTACTGCCTTCCCATGGAGAACACCACAACAGTCAGGAACTTCTGGAAAGCGGCCTGAACATCGCAGGTGAATTTATTGCCCATTTTCGAGGCAACGACGATGGTCAGGCAGTCGGAAAACAGCTAGACAAAAATAAAACAACATCGATATCAAACGAATGTACACAAGATGGCTTTAGGACTATGTCTATAAAGAGTGGGCGAATATTTTGAAATGGAAGGGCGAAGCAAACGTACCCTGAAATTGTCGGGATCAATTTTCAATTCCTCCGAGTGCTTTAGGCCCAGTTCAGCATAGGTGGTTTTCATGTGATCCAAGTCCCTCATGCCACGGTCCAGTCCGTGCACCACAACCGCTCCGTGAGCGGCGATCCTTGGATTGGCCTTGATGGCTTCGGCGTTGTATAGGTTTCCGAAGCTACTGAAGTACCGCATTGTCCAGGGGTACACAATCAGGCACCTGCAAAGTAAAATAAAATAATGTTAAGTCTGAAGGAGGAAACAGCGAGCAAATGTAGGCTAGTCCCTATGCGTAATGACAAAGTGCATGTGGATAGTAGGCTATAGGCTACCTTTGCAGAGCTTCGGCCCCGACGGTTTCATAGTCCAATTTGGCGAAGACGTCCGCGATTATTGCGCGCTCGTTGTCCGACCACACAACCATATTCACTCTTAGATATTAGCCTAGGCTCCTCAAGACGGCGAGAAATCTCGTGTTCTTTTTGACAGACTGCTGGGTTTATATAGCTTTGTGATCTCCACCCTAAACCATCGGTTGGTTTTGCTGTTTTAGGGGGCTGAGTTTAGAATGTAGGCTAGGCTAATAGGCAGAGATAATAATCTCACTTCCCAAGATTGACGAGAGGCTTTTTTTGGATTGCCAATGAATAATAAATCAAATCAAACCAAGTCAAAGACAGTTAATAATAAACGTAGGTAAGAGGCTAAATGCTGTATTGCCATGTATAGACAACACTTTATTGTGCCTCTTTAAACGTTCCTATCCGTATTTCATTTTGTTTTTAAATTAATCTCATTATTTTTGTGATTTAAACAAGGACTCGTTTTTATCGTTTAGGAGTAGTAGACTAACCTAATCAAGAACCAGAACTAACCGTTGTATAAAGCATAATTAGGAATGTAATAAAACAATAACAATGGCCGCGTTTCCCGATAAAGAACCTTCTTAAGGAACCCTTCTTAAAGGTAGGCTATAATATGTAGGACTAATATGTGGATTAAAATAAACATTTAAAAAAAAAAAATACATCCATAGGGCTTTGCGAAGGCTGCAGAGTAAAAGTATTGCTTTTCCATAAAAAATGATATTTTTTCTGAAATTATTATTTTAGGCTATTTTGGAGTTAAGTGCTTCTTAACATACTGTAGCCTATGTGTTTGTTTCCCCTCCCATTCTTAAAAACAAAATGATATACATGTATGACAGTAAGACGTATATAATTAATATCTGTTTATTACTTTCACGACTTTTTAAATTTAATTATTGAAAATAAATCAATCAATTACAATACATTTAATTATGCTTAGATCAATATCTTTGCCAATATTTTACAAATATAAACATGCCAAATCAATTGTATATGATTTAAATATTAACAGGCCTACTTCCTTGTGATAAAATAGCCTACATTTCATTCTGCTTCAATAACTTCGGCAACATTTGACCTCAAACTAATTGCAGAATATTCCATTACAGTTTCTATCAAAACCTTTCACACAATATATTGCCCGTTTATTAGGCTTACAATTCAACAAATCAATTAAAATATATATTTTAGTTAGGCATGTAATACAACAACAACAACAACATTTGTTTTCCAAATGTTTGCCATTTCTTTCTAGTGAGACACATCGCAATTCAGCTGTAGGCCTATATGACAATCCCTAATAGATATTTGGATAATAACCTTGTGTAATGAGTCCAACATAACAGAAATTAGACTACAGGCGCAAGATAGGTGGCCGTGGTCGTCAAGTTTAAGCAGGTCTTTGGATAGACTATGTACAATCTCATTAATGTTATACATTTATGTATGTGCAAATGTAGATTTCTGTAGCCTATATTTTCCTACAAAATGTTTATTCTAGTCTGTGTTACGTAGTTGTGTTTTGATGCCTGCACCCCCATTAATAAATTAGGCCGCCTATTAGACCAGACACAATTAGAAGACATTTTAGATCTGAGTGGTTAAAGTAAGATAGGCCTAATCGTGAAATTCAGCTTGGTTCCACCCATCCCTCAGTGTGGAGTATGAAGATTAGGCCTACAAATACATTTTCTTAGACGAATGCAGCAGCTCACCGTAACCCTTGGTTTCAGGTTAAAGGTCACAAATAATATTTAAAGAGGTAGTGTGTTGTTTTTAACATTTATTTGTGGTCTGCCTACTAGGCCTAGGAACCTGGGCCGCGTTTTCGAGTTTCGAAGTAAGCTACCTTAGCGCTCTACGAAGGTTTCTAAGGTATAGCCCACCTTAGCGAAGGAGCTGTATTCCCAGTGTTTCCAAGACTACCCCTTAAAGCAATACATCGAGATATTTGGACCTTTACAAATATGTCTGGTGCTAATTCTCCAATTCGTTTTATTAAAAGTAAGCTGAATCGTCCAAACAGTCTACTCAGAAAGATAATACATTGACATTTATTACCTTTTAAAACTTGCGCCCCCAGGACGCAGCATTCAGTCGAAGTGCGCATGTGCAACGTTGTGCTTAAACAACACAGTAGTAGCTAACTATTCCGGCGTCTATGGATATCATGCGTTTTTTAGCTCAATGATATCATGGTGCAGGTGAGAAAACCAAAGCGAAACATCACGGAGGAAGCCAGAAAAAGAAAAAGACAATCTGATAACTTTACGACAGTGCACTTACTCGCAGAGCCTGTGGGGGCGCAGTTCAAAGAAAACCAGAGAAAACGCTATGTATTGCTTTAATGTGAGCCTTAAAGTAGAGCTGTTAAGATAGGCTACATAGTTAGGTGGAGCTGTCCCTGGGCGCAGTGCTGGAAATGAATTAATCAATGCCGCAAAGTCAAATAAATGACGTTTTATTACATTTTAAGTGTAACAAACCAGAAAACTGCAAGTCTGCTGCAACTCTTAGTTCTTTTAAATCAATATTGAAGACTTTTCTTTTTGCTGCTGCTTTTTATTAAATCAAATAATTATTTATTCATACACTGCATTGTAACTTTTATTCCTGTATTTTATTCTTTTTTTCTTTTTTCATTTCATTTTATATGACCTTTGTGTGTTGCACTTTGTCTTGATGCTTTTAATGTCTCATGTAGAGCACTTTGAATGGCCTTGTTGCTTAAAGGTGCTATACAAATAAACTTGCCTTGCCTTGTCATAATCGTTTTACCTCAATCCAATATCACCAAAAAGGAAGCTATGCCTGCTAAAGATAATCTGCTAGCCTAATCTATTTAAGAGTCAAAGTGAGACCTCTTGATAAATCCAATTCATACATTATATTCTAAAAAATATAAAGAGCATGAATTGGGACATATAAGTCTAGTCTGGGACTTCTTGAAAGGCCAGTGTAACCCCTCAAATTCGTCAGTTGTTAGTGACCACGCAGACAACAAGCTCCAGGTTCACAGGCTGCCGTCTTTATTTTACCTGAGGCAGTTGGCTCACAATCCTCTCACAGACAACGCAGCTCCAGCCCATTACCCATCATTGTCATATCTGAAGGGCCAATCTTGTGTGATCGTATAGTTTTCTCTTCTTTTAGACAGACACTGTATTGAATTTCCTATATAATGTCTGCAATTTAGTTCAGGCATAGGTATGGCTGCCTAAGGGGTCCTAAGGCCTTGGAATTTGTTGGAGAAAATCTCTTTGGTAAGTCAGTTGCTGAATGAATAAGAGGCCAGACGTATGCGTTCGTGAAGAAAGTAAGCTTATTGACAGTTAAAGCAGTTAAACAGAATGTTTATGCTATAATTCTAAACCAGATTATTATGCTAATTCGAGCTGAGAATGTTTGTATAGTGTTTACAAGAGGCACTTAAAGGTATAATATGTTATATGTGGATTAAAATAAACATTTTCAAAAAAATAATACATCCATAGGGCTTTGCGAAGGCTGCAGAGAAGCTTGAGAAGTTTGAGTTAACTAAGTTAGGGAAGAAACCAAAGAATGCCATAAATTGGACTCATTTTGCTGACTGCAAATAATTCTCTTGATAGAGCTGAAACTGCCTGCAACAAAAAGGTAGCTAGAAAGAACTCTGGCACTGCTAAAGCTGTTTTTGTTAAAAAATTAATTCCTCCATCAGATAATGATGATCTGCTAGAAACATGTAGGCTGTATCCTGATCCGAACGCTGCAGCCCCAGTTCAAGGCCCCCATGCTCAGCCAGCCCCCGCTCCGGGCCCTATTCAGCAGGCTGCCGCCCCTCATCCAACCCCTGCTCTGGCCCACCCTCCTGCTCCAACACCTCAGGTACAACCAGCTGCTGCCATACACCCAACCCCCATGTTCCAGGCCACACCCCCTGCTCCTCCGGCGTCACAATTCACATCTCCTGCTGGTTATTCATCTGTCACCTCTGCGCCTGCTATGTCTCAGGTGCCAACTCCCTTGCCTTTAGCTGGTACTCCCTTTAGAGCCCCCTTCCCCCCAACCTATTGGATTGCTCATACATCGCCCCCTCCAGGTTATTTTTCTCATGACAATGCTCCCGCAGGGGCCTCTTTTATTGATGATAGAGGGCAGTCTAAATTGGGCAGTCTAAATTTATTTTCCTAAGACATCCCTTTCTGCTGGGGCTTCCCCTCCATTGACTGTCTCTGTGACCCCTGATGACACCTCAGCCAAGGTCTCACCGCCTTCACTAACTCCCCCTAATCCTACTCCTGAATCATTAGAGGACCGTCCATATTATCATCTTAGATCTGCTGGCCCTGTTGATCAACAACAGCTCTCTACTGCGTTAGGTAAGCTGCTCTTGCCCATGATCAGATGAATCCTGTACCGCAACCACCTCAGGGCCAAGCAGGTCACGCTGAATGGAGCCCTTTTGCCGGTGTCTACAGACCTTTCCGTTACCCTTCGTCTGTTGAGGAGGAGAAGGGATTGTGACGGGACCTGCTAACGGTAGACCCGCATTTACCACTCATCTCGGGGGCATCACTAGCTTAGGCCTACATCCCCCGAGGTAAACACTCAGAGCAACAACACATTATTTTCTTTCCATTTAGGCTATTGTAGAAAATATAACTACAAAAGTGTAATGCATCAAGGTCGTATGCACACATTATTCATAAAAAATAATCAACATTTTTGATATAAGTTGCATAGAACAAGGCACAGATCCATCTTCTCGCGCGCTATGTAGCCTACGTAATCGCGCCAGAAGGGCAAGGAAACGAGTTTGCGCAGAAAGACCAGAATTAATTTTAATACGATTAAAGGAGTATTAAAGGGAAAATGCATGTTTAGCCCTGTTTTAAGGTTACTTATGATCATATACAATGGTTCAGATTGTTGACAAAACGTTGACAAAACTAGCACTTTTGAGAAAGTCTGATAATTGCTCTACCACCGTTTTGGTCATAGAATGGATGTGGGGGGACACCTTGAAAAATCTTTCAAAAACATGTTAAACTCTCGATTTCAAAGACAAGAAGCTCACCGAGGGGGTAATTGGTGTCCGTTGGTGTTCTGACATCAAATTCGCCGCAAAGTATAAATCCTGTAGGGTTTTATTGATCATTTTATGAAATCCATTGACTTGTATTCTTGTGTCCTTGGGCAACACACTGAAGCCCAAATTGCTCCCAATGAGCAGCCTAACACCTTGCATGGCAGCTGCCGCCAATGGTATATGTGTGTGTGAATGGGTGGCCATTGTAAAGTGCTTTGGATATTATAAGTGCACACCCATTTACCATTTACCTCCCTTACAGGAGCCCATTCGGCCCCCATGAGTTTCCCTCCTCTGAGTCCCAGTGGAGAACCAAGACCCCCAGGGGCGCCACAGGAAATTTTGGGCCCTATGAAAGAATATAATATTAGGCCCCCAAAACCTAGGACTTAGTACAATAAAAAATAATAAGAATAGTTTATGGGGGCCCCTAATATGGCAGGGCCCCTAGAATCATCCTAAGCCCCCCCCCTTATGGCACCCTTGAAGACCCCCAGGGAACAGCCCCGGCTCATCGTCAGTAAGTACAGATGGTGATGCTGCTCTATACAGTATGTAGGGGTCCGAATAAATACATTATTTAGTGTCTCTGGTTGTTTATTAATAAAAATGTATAATCAAAATCAATAAAATTGCAGTTTGAATTTGAAAACAGCTCACGGATTACAGTGGAACTGTGTGTGTGTCTATGTTGTCCCAGTGGGGAGCTCTCCAGGAGTAAGTCAAGGGTCAGGTCAAGGTCGTCCCTGAGCTCCCTGAGGACCAGCAGCTCTGACGAGGAGAGCGACCGAGCCACCAGCCTCCCCAGTGAGTACCTCTCCTCTCCAGCGGAGGGCGCCATAGCACCACAGAACTGCTGAGCTGTCACCCTGGGACAGGTGGAGTGCATTCAGTGGGAGGATTTTTAAAGGGGGGTGTATTTTGGGAAACTGCTGTGTAAACACCCTTAACACTTTAATGAGCAGCAAACACAGCTGTAAAGGAGGCGATCAAGAAGAAAGGAGAAATAAAGAGAGAGAGAGAGTGGAGAGGCTGCATACATTCAAACATGTAATTTTATGTATAGGGCACCGTCATTGTCAAATATACGTTGTCCTTTCAGGAGATCAGGGGATTTGAATCAGGGGATTTAAAATATGATTGTGTCAACAACAGACAGAACCTTACTGTCAAGGCACTGATAAAGCCCTCTTGTGACCCACAAGGGAACAAGATATGTACATATTTGTCACATACTACATACATTATCATACAGGTATTCATTTCCAGTGAAATGTAATTGCTAGCTCCAATGTGTGCTTAATAAGTACAGTAAAAAAGTAAGTAAAAAATGCAGTAAAATGCAAAATATATAAAGACAAATACAAAATATACAAATGGGATGAGCTGAATGATATGCATGGATTAATTTACAGATGGGTTAAATCTCTAAGGATGTTAAAACTATAAGAATACAAAGATATATTTTACAGTCGATTTAAATAGATAAATATATGGACGGGACGCCCTTGTGTAACGCCTGTAGAATGAGGTGGGAGCCTTCTGGGTCTCTAAGGCGTCTGGGATCTCCTGGATAGTAAAGTAAGTAAAAGTTTATTTCTGTAGCTCTCTTCACAGGACGAGTGCACAGAGTACTTCATGGTGGAGATAAAAATACAAATCACACATACAAAATACAGATATAAAATACAAATACACATAAAATACAGGTTACTCATACTACAACATAAAAACCACAACAACAGAGAAAAAATCTGTAGTTGAACTACAGATGGCCAAATGCCTGCCTGAAAAGGTGAATCTTCAACTGTTTCTACAGAGTTCTCAGACGTTGAGGCTCTCAAGTCATGGGGGAGTGCATTCCAGAGCCTGGGGGCCACCGCCCCAAAAGCTTGGTCAGCCTTAGTCTTTAACTTGGTCCGAGGCACCACCTGGACCCCCTGGTCGGACGCCCTCAGGGACCGGCTGTACGAATATAGGTGGATGAGGTAGGTGAACACCAGGACCTTGAACTGGATCTTAAGAGGGAGAGTCCTGGTAGTACTTCTTGAAGAGGTGAGTTTTGAGTCTGCAGCAAAAGATGGGCAGCGACTGTCCTGATGTCAGTGTGTAGTTCATTCCACCACTGTGGGACCAAGACAGAAAAGAGCCGTGACCATGTCAGTCGGCCGAAGGGGCAACCACTCGCCCCGAGGTAGCAAGCAAAGTGGTTGGGAGGGGGTGTAGGGTTTGACCATGGCCTGGAGGTAGGAAGGATCTCTTCGTTTCATTGCCCTGTAGGCTAGTACCAGAGTTTTAAACTGGATGTGAGCTGCTACAGGGAGTCAGTTTAGAAAAAGGAGAAGGGAAGTTGTGTGGGAGAACTTGGGGTGGTTGAAGACCAGGCGAGCAGCAGCTTTCTGGACAAGCTCCAGAGGTTTAACGGCTGACGCCGGGGCCCCATCAAGGAGGGAGTTGCAGAAGTCTAGGCGGGGACTAGAGCAGAAGACGCTTGATAATAGGCTACCCCACCCTCCTTTTGCAGTACCTGGCCACGCCCACTGATAATGCAACTGTCGTGTCAGTCTCTTGAGTCGTTCAGCCTCTTGCATCACATCCTGTGACCGTGTTTACCACGGCTGGTCTTAAATCTCACTGTTATTTCCCCTTCATGATAAAATACTATGCATTATGCCGTGGGTACTCAGATACTATGCTTCAGAAAAGCCACCCCACCCTTCTGGCTCTGTGACTGATAAATGATCTCTGGTACGGTGTTATCTGGCCCTATTATATCCTTTTTTGTCGCTACATTATATCTTAAGAGTGTTAAACAATGTAAGCTGTGTAGGTCTATAGCGTCCAGTACTGCCACTAGCATTTGGCTGTCCGACTTGCAGGTTCAGTGGCATAGGTTTGATTATTGAGACCGTCCTCTTCTATTCTCCTCTCAATTTTGTCGGTGCTCTGTCGCCCCCTTGTGAAAATAAACCCTGTCGTGTCTACAGTATAAAAAGATCAGGTTATGCCACGGCTTTGGATCTGGTTTACTGGTTTACGGATATAAATTATTAGCCAATCAGATGACGCTACACTCACTAAACTCTGAACTAGTCGAGATGTGAACTAAACTGATTTGTTAAGATGCCTGAAAAGGGGGAGGATAAAAGCGAAAACGGTTCTAGCATACATTGGTTTTCCCATTGATCTATGAACATAGTTATCCAATCAATGAACATAGTTATCCAATCAAATCTTGTTATACTTAATAGTCCTGCCGCTTATATGTCCATCTGTCATCAGTATCACAGTCCACATTAGCTATAGCTACAGCACGATATGGAGCACGGAGACCTGGAATATTAATATTGCCCTTAGAGCAGCAGAATAAAAGAAGTTGAGATAAAAGGGAGAACTGCTTTTTGACGAAACTATAGTCATGGCCAAAAATATTGCCACCCCCTTGCACTTCTGTCAAATAATGCACCACTTCTCCCAGAAAATTTATGCAATTACAAATGCTTTGGTATTCACGTGTATTTTTTTTGTTTGAATTGGAACAACACAAAAAAGCAGAGAAAAACAGTCTGATACCAAATCTGATATCATTCTATACTTTTTTTTTTTTTATTACAAAAAATTACTGGCACATTTTCAAAATTAGTATTTCAAGCATGTGGTGCTCCTTTCATTTGTAATTAAACTCACCTATGGCAAGTAACAGGTGCTGGCAATATAGAAATCACACTTGCAGCCAGTTAAAATGGAGAAAATTTAACTTAACCTTTGTGTTGTGTGTATGTGTGTACCACACTGAGCATGGAGAAAAGAAAGAAGATCAAAGAATTGTCTGAGGATTTGAGAACCAAAATTGTGGAAAAGCATGGACAATCGCAAGGCTACAAGTCCATCTCCAGAGATCTTAATGTTCCTGTGTCCACTGTGCGCAATATCATCGAAAAGTGTACAGCCCATGGCACTGTAGCTAACCTCCCTGGACGTGGACGGAAGAGAAAAATTTATGAAAGATTGCAACGAAGGATTGTTTGCATGGTGGATAAAGAACCTCAATCAACTTCAAAACAAATTCAAGCTGAGCTGCAGACACAGGGTGACACAACAGTGTCAGATCGCACTATCCGTCGTCATCTGAACGAAATGGGTCGCTATGGTAGGAGACCCAGGAGGACCCCACTGCGGACACAGAGACATAAAAAAGTCAGACTGGTGTTTGCCAAAACTTATCTGAGGAAGCCAAAATCCTTCTGGGAGAACGTCCTGTGGACAGATGAGAGCTTTTTGGTAAAGCACATCATTGTACTGTGTACAGAAAACGAAATTTGCTGCTTCTGGCACTGGATGCCTTGACTGTGTGCATGGCATCATGAAATCTGAAGACTACCAAAGAATTTTGCAGCGCAATGTACAGTGCAGGGCCTAGTGTCAGAAAGCTGGGTCTCCGTCGGAGGTCATGTGTCTTCCAGCAGGACAATGACCCAAAGCATACATCAAAAAGCACCCAGAAATGGTTTAAGACAAAGCGCTGGAGAGTTCTGAAGTGGCCAGCAATGAGTCCAGATCTAAATCCCATAGAGCACCTGTGGAGAGATCTCAAAACAGCAGTTGGGAGAAGGCACCCTTCAAAACTGATAGACCTGGAGCAGTTGGCAAAAGCAAAGTGGTCCAAAATTCCAGTAGAGAGGTGGAAGAAGCTCAATGATGGTTATTGGTAGCGATTGATTTCAGTTATTTTTTCCAAAGGGTGTGCTACCAAATATTAAGGTGAGGGTGCCAATAATTTTGTCCGGACCATTTTTTCTTTTTTCTTGGAATTATGTATAGAATGATCTCAGATTTTGCTTTTTTTCTCTGCTTTTTTGTGTTGTTCCAATGAAAACAAAAGAAATAAACAAGTGAATACCAAAGCATTTGTAATTGCAACAATTTTCTGGGATAAGTGGTGCATTATTTGACAGAAGTGCAAAGGGTGCCAATATTTTTGGCCATGACTGTATGGGACTGCTAGATAACTAGCTAAGTTTCAAAAGCTAGCTATTGCCTCTCTTCACGTGAGCTCTCGGCTTGATGAGTGAACGCATCCTACTTGTCCGTGCATGGCCATACATCTCCAGGAGTAAGTCCAGGATCAAGTCAAGGTAACCCTTTGTCTTGAGGACACTGACTGGCTGTAAGATAAAAGTTTAAAGGGGTCCACGTTTGCAAAACTAACTTTTTCATTATTTTTGCATGTACATTTGAGTCTCTGATGGGCCTACTAACACACAAAGTATGAAGTGAAACAACCCAGTCATTTTATTGTGGTCAGCCGAAATGAAAACATTAGAAAAAAAGTCAGTCCCTGCAAGCCATTCAAATCTCCCGTGTCACTTTACGTCACAGTCGGGGACCCCGCTAGCTAGCATAATGTCTTCGCACCGAAAATGCTCTGTTCTTGGATGTATTAAGCAGCACAGATCATCTCCCAAGCTCAAAGGACAGCGGAGCCAAGCCATTCAAATCTCCTGTGTCACTTTACGTCACAGTCAGGGACCCCGCTAGCTAGCATAATGTCTTCGCACCGAAAATGCTCTGTTCTTGGATGTACTAAGCACAGATCGTCTCCCAAGCACAAAGGACAGCGGAGCCGAGTGGATAAATTGTATTTTTGATGGCAATGTTCCTGCTAAAATTGGCAAAACACTGGCAGTGTGTGCTAGCCATTTTTTGCCCGATTGCTTTTCCCACCAGGGTCAGTACAATGCAGCATTTTCAGATAAACTCTTTCTGAATGATCAAGCAATACCAACTGTCCGTGGAAATTATGCAGAAACTCTTAGTAGTTATGCTGTGTGTTTGTTTGCATATAGTACTAACGCTAGCCAGCTAACATGTACAAATGCCCCCGAGTAACGTTAGTGGAATTAAATTGGTGGAATTCTAGTTCATCGAGCGGTCATTAAAAATGATCAAATGTTAAGAAGTGGACATCATTGGATTCCCTTCGGCCTACAGAATCTAGCTTTTATTGTTTGAGCCTAGTCGAATGGTGTCATATAGCCTGGTGGTGTCTATCGAGCAAATGTAGCTAGAGGTAACAGCATGCAACCGTGGAGTTAATAACATGGGCACTAATGCTATCATGTTTAGTCCGGGAGAGAGGACAATGAAATTTGTCAGTGGCATCGAGTGTGGATAGTCCAGTCTAGCCAGCTAAATTTGAGGTAGCATAGCACCGTCAACAGCCCTCGTTCTCTACCCTGCCGACTTGCTCTTAGCTGAGCTCATTTGCATGTGAAAAAGCACTAAATCCACTCAATCTAATCTCGTGGTCAACAGAGGGGTATAGATGCATCCTAGAACGCTTATTCTGTGGTATTTGGTATAGTGGTATTTTCAGCAAAAATACTCAAAGACATGTTTTGGGGACCCCAAATACTTATATTAAATTGTTGAAAATTAGTATAATAGGACACCTTTAAAATGCTAGTTGGTGTGTTGTTTAAGTAATATTTGTATTCACCTTTTTAAAGTTGAATTAAGTTATATATCATCAGTTGTACTCCTTACCCCCTTTGTAGTTGTGGTTGGTTTTCTTTCCTTATCCTATATGGATGATGTTTTGGAGCAAACATTGGCTTTTTCTGGCTGGTAAACTTTAGCACAGCGACTCTTTAGCTTGACCTTCTGGGAAGAGAAGACATTTTTGTGGTGTAGTGTGTGCTTGTCTTATTAAATGTTTGTGGTGTAGTGTGCATGTCTTATTACATTTTTGTTAAGACATTTTATGCAGGGTTTTTCATTTTCTCTAACAGGAGTTGGTCAGCCTGGGCCAGGCCCCAAATTTCTGATGGTCTGATCATGTCCAGATCCAATTAAAATTAACTTGTATTCAGCTGTGTAAAAAAAATGTGGCTGCACAATGTTCAAATTAAAAGTCCTTTGAAACATCGCCAATGGGAGATATTACTGTCAACTTGTGGGATGTTTATTTTGAAGGCCTGTCGTGTGTAGCCTAGTCAGAGCACGGGTTGGAGTGGGGCATTATTCGCAACGGTCGAGTTATCATTCTGTCTGCAGGTTGTACAGCTCTTAATCAATGTCTGTCTGAGAGTAGGCCTACATTTCGAGCCACCAATACAGCTCTTGCAAGTGAAACTTGTCGGCCCTGAAACAGGCGTTGCGAGGCAACACAGAAGTTGCGCTACAGTAGTTCTATGATGTCGGGCTGGTGTGTCAGTCGCCGTTTTGTGCGGACAAAGCCTTGGTGGTTTTCATGAGCAACATCAATGAGTCTCTTCTGCAGTGACTTTGGCAGAAGCAAACGATGAGTAGGCCTACCTCTGACAATATAATCACCCATGACTGCAAGCTTCTGACGAATCCTTGTAAGTCAGGATCAAGTGCTTTCTTTTGTGAGGACCAGCCTTTCCGTATCTGTGCACAGAGCTGCGAGCACCGGGCAGACACGGCACACAGACTAGAAGTCATTCTTGGAAACAGCACTCTGACCAGATAGAATGGTTGCAACTAGACTGACTCAACGGATGTAGGTTTTGGCAATAAACCTTGTCATTCGTTGTCACACTGCCCAATCAGTGGCGAAACTGGCGACGCAAATTAATCTGATTCGGGCCGAGAGATTCTTTTGGCACCAATCAGATTCGATCCAGACTATTTTGCAAGAGCACCGTCGCTGCGTCCGGGGCTGGCTCCGCCCAAGACGACTGTGATTGGTTTAAAGAAATACTGCGTTTTTCCCACCCCTATTGCAGAATGGTAATACGTCCAGCCAGATCTGTCTCCAGTGTTGGCACAGCGTAAACGAAGTGTGGAGATAGGTCTGGCTATGCGAGACTAGTTGCAACAGATACCACATTCTCTGTACGTGTAGTGTCTGTCTCAGGAAATGGAAGTCTAGAGAGACAGAGACATAGTTCAGAGGTCCAATATTCCACATCATAGTCAAACTCAATCAGGTGAGCAGACCGTCTGGCTATCCGTAGGCCAGCATGGTTATTACCTTTGTTAGTCAGCAGCATCATAAGCGCTGGACAATCAGTGCGTAACAGGAATTTCCTTCCCCAGAGCCATGTATGTAATTTCTCAGCAGACCAGACACAGGTCAACGCTTCGTTCTCGACAATTGAATATTTCCTTTTAGCATCCGAAAGACTGTGAAAAGCACGATCAACAGCGTGCCCTTTACCAGTATTGTCTAGTTTAGTTTATAAAGGATCTCCATTAGTTGTTACCTCAGTCATAGCTATTCTTCCTACGGCCTTTAGCCCGTAGTCCGAAGCATTTATAGAGAATGTGGTAGGCTTATAAAAGTCGAACAGTGCTAGAGCAGGGCCATCTACAATCAGCGTTTTGGCTTGGTCAAAAAACTGCTTGTGCTACATTGTTCCATTGAAATTAACTGTTCTTCCACACCCACCGGGGAAGACCATGTGTCTCTAGCCCACTCAGGGGCCGAGTTGTGGGGTTGTGGCGTGGATAGTGGCGTGATGGCGAGACTCCAACCCCTCAGGTTAGAGTCAGTCGCGGACAGTGTAGCCCTCTCTGGGCTACCCTCCACACCCACTAGTGAAGGCCATGTGTCTCTAGCCCACTCTGAGGCCGAGTTGTGGGGTTCGTGGCGTGGATAGTGGCGTGATGGCGAGACTCCACCCCCTCGGGTCAGAGCCAGTCAGGAACAGTGTAGCTCTCTCTGGGCCACCCTCCTGCACCCACCGAAGAAGACCGTGTGTCTCTAGCCCACTCTGAGGCCGAGTTGTGGGGTTCGTGGCGTGGATAGTGGCGTGATGGCGAGACTCCTCCCCCCCAGTTGTGTCTCACTTCTGTTGTGTTGTGGCTCACTTCCGTTGTGTTGTGGCCCGTTTGTGTTGTGTTGTGGCCGGTTTGTGTTGTGTTGTGGCTGGTTTGTGTTGTGGCCTGTTTGTGTTGTGTTGTGGCCGGTTTGTGTTGTGTTGTGGCCGGTTTGTGTGTTGTGGCTGATTTGTGTTGTGTTGTGGCTGGTTTGTGTTATGGCCTGTTTGTGTTGTGTTGTGGCCGGTTTGTGTTGTGTTGTGGCCGGTTTGTGTTGTGTTGTGGCCGATTTGTGTTGCGTTGTCACCTTTTTGATGTGTTGTCACATTTATTAATACGTTGTCACTTTTTTTGATGCATTGTCACTTTTTGATGCTTTGCCACTTTTTTTGATGCGTTGTCACTTTTTTTGATGTGTTGTGTTGTGACACTTCAGGGCCACCGTACAATAGAGTTCTCATAGTTCTATTAATACATCCATGTCTCATAGGCTCTACAACTTGTAGCATAGTTGTGCACAAACTTGCTATAGGCTACCATGCTCTAAAACCCATAAGGACAGGGTTGCAGGATCAGTGAGAGGTGGGATCGCAGTTTACATGAGACTCATCTGGCTGTAGCCCCTCAGGACCAATCAACATTGAGTTTCAGTCCCGCTTCATTGATTTTGTGCAGCACAGTAGGCTAGGCTACGGAGACTGGCATTGTGTGCAGCTTCTGAGGATCCATTGATGATTACATCATCAAGGTAACACTGCACCCCCTTGAGTCCGCTGGAGATTGTCGCCATCATGTTTTATAATACAGCAGGGCCAGAGCTAAGTATCAGCACGGACCTTTGTGCGTAATGAAAGCGGCGAACCCTCTACTCTCTTCGAGTAGCTTCAGTTGGGGATGCGGATTTGAGATCCAGGGTAGCCTAACATGACAGATCCACGTTGTCAGTTGGAAGCCATAGTCTATCTCTGATCTATCCAACTACCCACATAAATAAGTCATCCGATCAATGTTGTGAAATAGTGATTATAACTAGGCTAATGATAATTGTACCCACAATGCCTCGATACATAATCCTAACATTTAGAAAAAGCACCAAAAGAGCTAGGCCTGCTGAACACCTCAATTCTGATTTAGAAAGCAGACCGCCTCCTGTAGAATAGATATATTTTTACAGAGACATCAAGCATCTTTATGTACAAAGCAAAATGTAGGCTACTATGCAATGGGGACATTTGTGGCGAGCGTCCTTGTAGCCTATAGGCCTACATGTGTGACTGATGAACGAACGAACGCACCCACGCACGCACTAACGCTACACGTGTCGATCTGAAGTCCAAATAATAGTAACTATTATAGTAACCAAACCTATATCGTCATGCAAGGCCACCCACATGGCGAGTCCTATGCCAGCAGGGACTACAGTGCCAGCTCTGGAAATAAGGTTATTAAATTCCCTGTAAAAGATAAACCTTCCCTCACAACCTCTACAGCATAACCTAATGTATCACTTGTATTCATATTTGTTAAGCTTAGGCGACAGTAGGCCTAAAGTGCATATAGGCAGAGCAATAGGCCTATTTGATTAAATGCACAGTGTCAAACATTTGTAGGCTGCTTGAAAAATGAGATATTGGGTATTGATTAGTATATTACGCCTAGGCCTACATATTGGGCATTTTTAATCGAAGTTATCTAGGCTACCTCAACCTGCTTTGCACTCGTAATCAAATGTGATTTTCGATAGCCCTATTGATAATTCAGCGAATCAAATCAATGAATGTAATCAAGGGGAGTCCGTGTTGATCACACCATTTTGTCTGCAGTTGCTGAAGGATTGCTATTTCAGCGATATTCTTCCTCCTAACAGTTTTGCGGTGTTTAACATAGCCTTAGTTGTAGCCTATATACATAGGTCTGTCTTGCATGACAACCGTTTGTTTTAGTTCAGGGTAGGCTATTTTTAAGAAGGGGTGAATGGAGGGGGGCGAAAAAGTATAGGCTACTTGGCGCAGCAGTGTTCTCTTTTTTGTGAATGAAAAGCGAAAAGGCGGCCCGTCGTGTGCGGGCATCTGCGCGTGTACGACCTCGGGCGCTCATCTCACCCGTTGGTGCAGGTGGCACTGGACTGGACCCCATTTTAAGATTATGACCTTGGACAAAAAACGAATGGAGCCCGACATCGACGTGGAGGGAGACGATAACAAAGATGCGCGAAATCAGGATTACGTGCTGTCGCCCGATTTGGAGCGAAGTGCAGAGACCTCGTCTCAAATACGAACCGCGGAGGACGCGGACGAAGGTAACTTTCTACACAAGTGTGCCTCTGGATCGGGGAGAACCGCGGCGTCTGTGAAGCCCCCATACTCCTACATTGCTCTCATCACCATGGCCATCCTCCAGAGCCCGAAGAAGCGCCTCACTCTCAGCGAAATATGTGATTTTATCAGTCACCGTTTTTCGTATTACCGAGAAAAGTTCCCGGCGTGGCAAAACTCCATTCGCCATAACTTGTCCCTCAATGACTGCTTTGTCAAAATGCCCCGGGAGCCAGGGAATCCGGGTAAGGGGAACTACTGGACTTTGGACCCAATGTCGTCAGATATGTTCGAAAACGGGAGCTTTCTACGGCGGAGGAAACGCTTCAAGCGCCAGCATTTCCGATTTGGAATGATAAAGGACACCGCGCTTGTGCCCAGCGCAATGCCCGGTTTCCCTTACTACAGAGCGCATGGGATAGGACCGTGTCTCCACGTACCCACTTTGGATATATACCACCAGCTTGGCATCAAAAGTCGATTGAGTTCGGCGACTACTCCTAGCATTGCACCCGTAAGCAGCATTTTGCCTGCGCTCTCATCTCTTTTCTCCAGGACGGCGGATGTTGGCCAAAAGACGCTCCTTCCATCTCAGACTCTCACCTTTGACAATTTCGATACGGCTATGTGCGCTACGATGCCTTCAGCTTCTCTTCCCAGCTCCTCATTCATGTCTCCAGCCTCGCTCCATTCGATGGGACCCCCGCCTCTCCTGAACCTTAATTTGGAGTATCACAAATTGCGTTCTTTCTCCACTTCGAGCTTTGCAAATAAACTCTTGCCACAACCTGGTAATAATGATGATGCGGATCTTTACGCAGTTCGTTAGCTTACCCCGTAAGATGCATCAATTTCACAATTTGATTGAGCTCTGATATAAAGCCTATTGTTTTAGATAAAGTGTTATTTTTATGTAGAATAATAATTTAATATGTAAATTTGAGTACAAGTTTAAAAATACTCGATGGCATGCAGAAATTATAATAGTAAATCTATTGCATCGGACTTTCTTTATTTTCAAATTAACATTTTTTGAATAATTTGACAATAGTGGGCTTATTCTCATGTTGAAACAACACTCAAATGTCTCAATAAAAGGTAATTGAAATGCACTCCAGACTCGTGTTCTAACATTAAGAATTGAACACAAATGTTAAGCCAAATAACAGAAATTAATTTGAGGTTTTATGAATCCATTGAATGAATCCTTTAAATAACAGCCTACAATTATAGCCTACTATTTACTAGGCTATATCAAATACTGTTGAACACCTAACAAGAAATATGGAATTATACCATGCTTGACAGCATGTTGAAAAAAACTAGCTAAAACAGGGATATCTTACTGTTATTATAAGTAGGCTATTTAATGGATGTTAAAAATGAGGGATATCCTACTGATCTTATGGCTTATCCATCTTATGGATGTTCTTTTATCTCTGTTTTTTTTTTAATCGAGCTGCATCACCTTGGCAGCCAATGGAAAATCGTTGCAATGTGATGACATCATTGAATATATTTTATTTCACTCTCTCTGTGTTTGTTTGATTGATTACCACAGCAAGATAAAACAAATGCTTCAAAGCTCTCACAACATTCTCTGTCACGCGCTAACTTATTCATTGTGTGTGTGTGTGTGTGTGTGTTTGTTTGTTTGTGTTCGTGGGTGTGGGTGTTTGTTTGTGGGTGTGTGTGTCTTTGTTTGTGTGTGTGTGCGCGCGCGTGCTCGCGTGTTGAAAGCAGGCATTCCTCAGTCAAAGCAGACCTTCATAAAGGGCTATATTGCAAGTTTGTGTACCCCCAAATAAGTTACATATGACCGTGGCATCGCTTGGGCTGTAATGCTGTTACAAGATGGATGGAACACGTCTGTGGGTCTGGGCATAAAATATTATTTACTGTAATATTGTATAGTCGACTTTAATGTTTTGATGTTTCTGGATCCTTTGAGCAGTTCTATTTGTTATGTCTTGGTCTTCAGCGTACTGGGTACATGGCCACCCTCAATTGCCTAAGAAGCTATTGAAATATAATAGACAGCTTTAGCATTCTCACATTACACACTTATGTGCCTGAAACAGTAATGGATACTGTTCTTCAAAGGATGTTGTGAATAATTTCAATTTGGTTTCTTTTAGGGTTGAAAATGAAACACATATTTGTGTGGACGCTTGTGTGTGTGTGGACGCTTGTGTGTGTGTGTTTGTGTGTTTTTATGCACGCATGTGTGGGTGTCTTGGAGAGAGTGTGTGTCTGTGAGTGTGTACTGTGTGTGCGCGTTTGTGCACGTTTTTAGCCAAGATGAAGTCTGACCATTTTCAGAAGGACTTCCTCTGCCACGTCTCTGATTCACAACACCCTGAATCTTACGCTCATTATGATTGGAAAAGTGACCTACAATACGACAATGCTGAAGCTGTTTATGGTTTCATAACAATGGTATAACTTGGAGTAATTCAATCTTTTTCTTTCTTTTTCAAATCTTCAGTCAATCAATAAACTAAACATCAAACATAGCACATGGTTTACAAAGAATGTTAGGATGAGGATTTCCGTAGGATCCCCATTAGTGGATGCAAAACACCAGCTACTCTTTCTAGTTACACACATAACATAAAACATGACAACACTTACAGACAAAACAACCAACTATGTAACTGGACGCACAGATGAGAACAGCGTTAGCCATGGAGGAGGCTGAGGAGTCTTACGCTGTATAGACAATGCTGAAGCCGTTTTCAAATCTCCCGTCGATCAATAAAATAAACGTCATTCATAGTACATGGCTTACAAAGAATGCTATGCAACTTGATGTACGGATGAGAACAATGTTGGCCATGGAGGTCTTTCCCAGGTTGCCCCTGCTGCCGGGGGTGTGGACGGATCACACAGGACCAGCATATTTGAACGGCCTTTCATGGGTTTACTTTTCCTGGCAGACCACCCATCATATTTCAGTTTTTTCTTCAATTATACCACACACACACACACACACACACACACACACACACACACACACACACACACACACACACACACACACACACACACACACACACATTCTCCCTCCCATGTTTTAAAAGTCTGTGTATCACCCATGTGCCCCATTAAAAGGCGACTGTGAGCCATGTCTCAAAGCTGCCAGGCAGGTTGGTTTATGTGCGTACGCGCGCAGGGGTGGGCGTCGTGACAGAGTGTGTGTATTTGGACAGGGGGGACCCCCCCTGGAGCCGGGCGCGATGACAGTGACATATAACAGGAGAAACCACCCAGAAGGACCATGAGCTCACACTCCAGCCATGTGCCCCGAGAGAGAAAAGAGAGAGTAAGGAGAGAAAGAGAGAGATTGTGGGGTTCCAGGAGATCTAGGATATTGGTGATGGTGCCAGAGAGTGTGTGTGAGAGAGAGAATGAGAGAGAGAGAATGATGCCAGAGAGAGAGAGAGAGAGAGAGAAGGATGCCAGAGAGAGAGAGGAGTTTAGTTGAGGAAAGGGAATAAAGTGTATGGGTGAGATGGAGGGATGTTTCCAAAAAAAGGCAGAGAAAAGGAAAGTGCGGGTGAGTGAAATCATCGTAGCCCAATTCTTAACTCTCAAACAGGTGTGAAAGTCAGACGTGTTTCAGGTGAAGTCAGAGTCAGGAATAGGACCACAACAAAAGCAGGAAGAAGATTACCAAACAGCTTTATTTTCTCTGGCTATGTTTAGTCTCTCTACATGTGGCCAAACCAGAGAGCCAAGGCATGACATCATGACTTCACACTCAGTCAATGCTTAGGTTGACTGAGCACATTTTAAGGTATGTGTGTGTGTGTGTGTGTGTGTGTGTGTGTGTGTGTGTGTGTGTGTGTGTGTGTGTGTGTGTGTGTGTCAGGGAGAGGAAAAGAGAGGGTTTGTGTGTATTCATGTGGTCATGAGTTTGGGTGGGTGGGTGGGTGTTGATCTTTGCAGATGAAAAAACAGCTGTTGCAGATGTGTGTGTGTGTCCATGTTTCTGTGGGTGTGCGTGCGTTTGTCCATACAGTAACGCACACATCATACCACAGTTTCCAGGTCAACAAACAGCACGGACAAAATACTTCTCAGAGGAACGAGGGATCCCACTAGAGGAGAGCAGGGCAGGCCATACAGTAGGCACCAAAAGAGGAGGTTTGATATTATCCAAGCTTACTATGATAAACCTTTTGATTATGTGTGTGTGTATGTGTGGCGGTGTGGAGGTCATTTGGTTCTGATCGTTCCATTTTGATGCCCATACCCTTTTCTCTGGCTCCGGTGTTGGAAAATCCCCTCGTTTCTTTTCCTGGCACCCGTTTCTCTCTGCGCCACCTTGACTTGTGGCATGACCAGGAAGGGAAGGCGAGGGGCGGCGACAAGACTAGGGAGGGGATGACTGTGGTCCCCGCAACGCTCCGGCCCTCCTCTTCAGACCTCCCTCGCCGCCACCACACGAATCTCGCTTAGCCTGCTTTTCTTTCTCCCTTCTCCTACCCTCTCAGCCACTCTCATCCTCTCCTCTTTCCTTGCTCTCTCTCTCTCTCTCTCTCTCTCTCTCTCTCCCCCTCTCTCCCTCCCTCCAAGTCTGCCCTGCGCTACATGCCACCCAGCCGGGGAGCGGCGGATGCCGTTCGTACAGGCCTTTGTTGGTGGTCCCGCGGTGTTTAAGCCACATTTTCTCTCCCCCTCCTCTACTCTGTTCTTTTTTTTTTTATAGCAAACACAAAATTGTTCCTAATTCTCTGCTGCTGGAGGGGGGTAATTTGTGGCTTTGGCAGAGGACGCAAGGCTGTTGATTTGGAAAAGCTGCTCTGGGCTTGTTGTGTTTCCCCCGAGTATGGCCTGAGTGCACTAAAGTATGACTGCAGACGTGGGATATTAAGCCCTTTCATATTTAATTTCGAAAACCAAGCTAATAACTGGTAGAAGAATGGGTGGACATTTTATTTATATAGAGTTTCCCTCCACCCGAATCACTACACCGGCCAGTCCAGCTCCCACAAGAAGATCAGACAGGATTCCACTGATGGCTTAACAGAATGATGTCTGTATCCAATATACTTAGATTTATTTTCCTAATGAATAGTTTTGACAAGGTACCAATAAGTATTTTGTAGTGACAAATTAGTCAAAAGTCTTTCGCTTTTAGTCAGTGTTGAGCGCTAAGTTAAGAATTACAAATGCTATTTAAACTAGAAATGGTGCTCAGAGAGCACAGACCCCGGCCCATGAATGCATTTCATGGCTCTGGGCGTGCGCACATAGGTTTGCTATTGCTGCTTTCGTTAGGTCGAGAGCTTTATGCCAGTCCAAACTCCATGTCTCTGTGACCTTCCCATGTCAAGATATGGCTATTTCAATTCCCCCTATTGACAATGAATGGAGGGAATTTTTCACTCCGCAAGTCCAAAAAATTAATAGAGGTGAATGGCCGGCCATGTTTGGGCAGCTTATGATCCCATGATTCTGATCCGCTCCAAAATTGAATAGATACACACGGCAGTTCCGGAGGTTGGGGACAACACATTTTAATGAATGGAGTTTCTGTACTTTTGGCTACCACAAACCTTTCCACGTTTGATGTGTTCCTGTTGACATATTTAGCTGTTATCGCCATCAACCAACAGCATTATATTCAAAAGTCACTCACCTTGTAAATAAAATATTGCTAGCCAGCTAGCTAAGGCTAACAATAACAGCATCGCATAGCAGTGCGTCACTGCTATCGGTAATGTTAGGGTAACCCTATCGGGGGGAAAAAATATATATATTCTGTGTTCTGTATCTAGCCTACGCTTGAGGATTGGTTGACTAATGTTACCTAATAAATTGCTTTGTTAGGGCGGGGGTTGTCTGCTATGCGACGCTGTTATTGTTAGCTTTAGCTAGCCGGCTAGCAATATTTTCTTTACAAGGCGAGTTACTTTTTTATATTATGCAGTTGGTTGATGGTGATAACCTTTAAATATGTCAACAGGGACACAACAAACATGCAGAAAAGTTTATTCAATCACTAAAAAAGCAAGCGCAGTTCATGTCGGAGCCAAAAGTACAGAAACTCCATTCTTTAAAATGTGTTGTCCCCCACTCGTATCCTACTTCCGGAGTGTGTGTGTCTATCGGTTCTAAATTGGCCCATGCTACACCCCTCTACTGAGTTTCATGAAAAGCGGCCTGGTAGTTTTTGCATAATCCTAGTCCAAAAAATGAGTGGAGGTGAATGGTCGGCCCAGGCATGTTTGGGTGGCTCGTGGACCCGCCGTAGTGATTTGGATCCACTTCAGAATTTAAGGGGGTGTTAGTTGACCTATACTACACCCCTCCACCGAATTTCATGAAAATCAGTTTGGTAGTTTTAGCGTAAACCTGGGCCCTGTACTGCGAAGCAAGTTCAGCATATCCAGGATAAACATTACCACGATGGTGCCTATCAACTCATTAAGTCTACCCAGCTGGTTCAATCTAGTTATGAGTGTGTTTATGGTAAAAGAGGAGGTATTTGCACGAAATGACCAATCACAACCTTAGTATGGGTATTTGGATACAGCCATGCCCAAGCTCCATCCACCACATTTCACACAAGAGGAGCAATATTATAGAAATAGGAACATATCCTCATGAACACAAGTAGGCTATCACTATAATAGGGCCATATATTTTGATGCCGTGTAAAGCAATTGTAGCCTATGCCTACAGTATATCTTATTATTTCAGCAACCCTGTGAGCCTGGCAAGGGATGGTTAAATACAGCAAGTGTAGAGTATAATTTTTTTGATCAGTTTC
This sequence comes from Borostomias antarcticus, assembly GCF_949987555.1. NCBI lineage: Eukaryota > Metazoa > Chordata > Actinopteri > Stomiiformes > Stomiidae > Borostomias > Borostomias antarcticus. Next base: position 26,274,252 of record NC_140240.1, read on the forward strand.
TGTTTGGAGCAGGTAGTGATGTGATGTCTCTATACAAGAGGGGTTTAGAAGTCAAGATTAAGATTAACAAAAATATTAAGATGGAACAAGTGAAGCTCGAGATGGAGAAGTAGGCTAGCCTATGCAAAGAAGGTATTTCAGTATGTAATTTATTGCCAGGCATGGGTGCTATAACAATTCAACTAAAATGTAGGCTACTTCTCTTTGTTCCTAGAAACAGGAAGCTAGTCTAATAAATCAGCAATACTTGGAAAATGGAATTTAAAAATGTGGTTCTTTGCATCACCCACAGCCTAGCTTATATGAAACTGGCAATAAAACACAAGTGTATAGCTTACCGTCTGCGGGACTGCAAAACGCACACAAGTTCTGGCAAAATATGGTTCAAGAAGCTGACAAAGCCATTCCGCAATCTGTGGGCTATCTTTAATATGATCTTAGAAAAAGCGGATGAGGGATGAAAAGAGGGATGTGTCGGTCTGTAAAAGAACCTCTCACTATTCGCACACAATCATTTTTTAATTCGCACACTGAAGTTCTGGATCAGGTTAGCTCGGCAACATAAGTTACCATGGCGATATAGCACGGTGAAAAGTGATGCACCCTCGTGATACGGATAAACCAGGCTTGAACCTGAAGTTATTGCGCTAACCCCAAAATCCTGTTTCGTTGTACTGGACCCTGGTTTAAAAAATGAATGGAGGTGAATGGCCGGCCGTGTTTGGGCAGCTGGTGGACCCGCCCTTTCATTCGGATCCACTACAAAATTGAATGGGTTCTAAGTTGGACCTTGTTCCACACCTCCACCAGGTGTAGTAGTTTTTGTGTACTCCTGCTAACAAACAAACAAACCAAGAAACAGCTCATGGATCTGCCCTGTGATTCAGACCCACTGCACAAGTGAATGGTTTTTAAGGTTGCCCATTCTACACCCTGCACCGAGTTTCATGAAAATCGATCTGGTAGTTTTTGCGTAATCCTGTTAACAAACAAACAAATTTCACACACGCCACCGAAAATATTACCTTGCCCCGGGCGGAGGTAATGAATAGAATAGGTCCTTCATCTGCCATTGAGTGTCTGTGTTAATATGGAGAACTAATTGATAAAATTGTATTTTTGATTCACTTTTCTTCAAATAAAGTATTTACAATATGGTTTGAATGAGGACGTGAGGAGCATTAAAGAAAAAAATCAACAATTTAGAAGTAACTCTTGGCTCCCAGGCAGGAGGCCTTCAAAAATGAGATCATCAAGTCAAAACACACTGGGTATGTCAATGTACTGTATGAGCATAGATGAAAAACAGGTCTGTTCGTTATATCTACGGTATGAAAGCCTACACACATTCAGAAGGTAGAACATTAGAACGTTTCTTCATCCTCATATAACATTTTTCGATGTAGACGTACTGCACATGGAGATAAATAGCCATTAACTGGTAACTGGTTACCTCAGTTTGTCTTCATACTGTACATCATTCACAATACTAAATAGTTACAGTAGAATTACGCTAAATAAACTACTTATGTAATCTAACATTAGGTTTTTACATTTCACCTATATTGCTTATAGTTGATCTTGAGTGCCATAGCAGGTCGTCTCCTCTATGTCTGGCTTCAGTATACTGTAGCTTTGGATTGAGGTAGGGAGTGAGAGAGAGGGAGTAGGGAGGGAGAGAGAGGGAGTAGGGAGGGAGGGAGAGAGGGAGTAGGGAGGGAAGGAGGGAGAGAGAGGGAGTAGGGAGAGAGGGAGTAGGGAGGGAGGGAGGGAATGAGTGAGAGAGAGGGAGTAGGGAGGGAGAGAGAGAGGGAGTAGGGAGGGAAGGAGAGAGAGAGAGGGAGTAGGGAGGGAGGGAGGGAGAGAGGGAGTAGGGAGGTAGGGAGTGAGAGAGAGGGAGTAGGGTGGGAGGGAGGGAGAGAGTAGGGAGGGAGGAAGGGAGAGAGTAGGGAGGGAGGGAGTCAGAGTAAATGAGAGGGAATTGAAAGAGGGGCTCACAGTGTGCTCCAGGAGCGTTGGGGCTCTGCGTTGCGCCGTGCGTCATCCTGCTGCCCATATAAATATCACAAACATCCCCCTTTCCCCTCCTCCCCTCTCCTTTCTCCTTCCTCCTTCTTGTTGCTCTGCCTCTGGGGCTTGTAAAAACCCCAGGGCTGACAGGTGCTGGAGACCCAAACCAGGAATGAGAGAAAGAGAGAGAGAAAGAGAGAGAGAGGGAGACTAAATTCCAGCAGAGTGCTAAGCATGTAGCCTATCCCAGATATTGCGTATGGCCAATGGCGGCACCTGTGTAGGGATTACGCGAGGTTAAAGCCGATCGCTTTTTACGAAAACAGCCGCGCTGAACGGCCAGCGACTGAATGAACTGCACAGATTATGAATGTACGCTTATTGACAGAGAGGGGGAGAGAGGACGTCAACTGTGTGCCTTTTCGACAGGGCAGAAGAAGCCTCGCTCCGTCAAACTTGGCGTCTGTTGATTGCAACCGCCACGTCCCTGTACCTGAAATACATTTCCTTCAGCCAGGGATAAGGCCAAGCCTGCCAGCCAGACCACATGGAGGGGGGGGGGGGGGGGGAGAGGGGGGCAAGGTCAGTGTCAATGGCAGCTTTGTTATTTTAGAGGACGTGTTCTCCACCTCCTTTCTACCCCCAACCCCCCCCCCTCAACTTCTCTCTCCCCCCTCCTTTCTACACCTCCTTCTTTCATTATCTCTATTCTCCCCCCTCCTCCTCCACCATCATTCTCGTGGGTCCCCCCCCCCCCCCCACGCCCTCCTCCCCCGTCTCCTCGTGGGACCTTCCCTGTGGGCAGATGTGTGGGGTGTGGTGCGGACGGCGGGGAGGTTTTTTCCGGGGTCGTATCGACGGTCCCGCGGGCCGGGTTAGGGAGGACACACAGCCAGGGAGCGAGAGGAGGACCACCCTGCTTGAATTCCCGCTCTCATTGACATGCATAGAGGCACACTCTCTGGTCTCTCTCTCTCTCTCTCTCTCTCTCTCTCTCTCTCTCTCCCTCCCTCTCTCTCTCTCTCTCTCCCTCCCTCTCTCTCTCTCTCTCCCTCCCTCTCTCTCTCCCTCCCTCCCTCTCTCTCTCTCTCTCTCTCTCTCTCCCTCTCTCTCTCTCTCTCTCTCTCTCTCCCTCTCTCTCTCTCTGGTCTCTCTCTTTCCTATGGTCACATTTCAACGCTCATATTTGACATTCCGGTCCTGCAATGGTTAGTCTGTGATTCTCTTCTTATTCATTATTTTGTGATTGAGCATTATGCGGTATTGATGCACATTTAGGACATAGCCTATCGCTTCCATTGCCATTCATCATTATCACCTTGATGTGCTGGGTGAAGGGTATAGGGGTCAGGGCAACAAACAATAACATTGGTATTTTGGCCCAGCTCCGAAGAGGCCGTCTTTTCCAGCCGTTCACCTCCGTCTTGTTTAACATCAGGGCCTCGAAGCTGTCACTGAAGGTCACCGTCAAACACATGTCAGAACCGTGAAGCTCACGGAGGGGAGTCCGTCTGCACTACGTTTCCCATCAAACACAGCCAGCTTGCACCGTTAAAACGATCAAATACCGATCCGGAGCCCATCTGCACAAGCTCAGCGCAGACCTTTGAGATCTAATCCCGCCTCTCCTTGAGTCCAACTCCAAAGACACAGCGGAGGCTTTTAAATGGAGGGCTGTCAGCCGCTGAACAATACGAGAATTGACTTCACAAAACAAAGGAAAATACAACAAGGGAAAGAAAGGCTATGCACATGTGCCGAGAAGTCAGAGTCGGAGTCTTTGAGAAAACAAAAACATGACCCAAGTTGAAAGACATAAAAGCTGAATGTGTAGCCTACCGAGCATGTGGTGACCAGATTCGAGAGCAGATTTCCGATCGTTCAAATGTAGCCTAACCTTTCCTGGTCCTCGCTGAGGGGATAAGACGAAATACGTGGAAAAATCTGTTTCATTTCAGGGTTGTGTGTGTGTGTGCGTGCGTGCGTGCGTGCGTGTATGTGCTTATGTGGGTGCGTAGGCCTACGTGAACTGTTCCAGCTACGACATGATTGACAGCTGAATTCATGGTGATATTGGTGATTCTTGTTTGTTACTGTAGAACTGAGAAATGGCTTCTATCAACTCCATGGTTGTTTCAAATAGTTTTACTTTTTAAAGGATGTATCTATTGAAGTATCTAACCACAATGTCGCCATGTTCGTTTGTGTGAACGAGTGAAGAAATAAGAGACAGAGGAGGACATAAGACACAGAGGAGGAGGTGAATAATTAGGACCCAAATTGAGCCCTCTTAGCTATCAGACGTCTGCCTGTCAAAATGATTACTGTATTAAAACCACTGGCCTGGGACTCTAACCAAAAACGAGATCATACTTGTACCCACCCATCCCTGTCTCCATCCCTTCTCCTCCTCCTCCTCCTCCTTCTTCTCCTCCTCCTTCTCCTCCTCCCAGTGCTCCACATCCCCACCGCAACACAGATAACTATTATTAAATCCCTCCTTTCCTCTCCTCTCCTCTCCTTTTCCCAGGCGGTCCTGTGAGGCCAGGCTCTGTGTGTGTGGTGTGTGTGTGTGTGGTGTGGTGTGTGTGGGGGTGTGTGTGTGTGTGGCGTGTGCGTGCGCGATGTCTCAGGCTTGGCCCAAGCTGTATCCACTCTTTGTAATCGCCGTTCCCATCCATAGACGCCTAGCTTTCAAGGACACACGCTATATATACTTCTTAAAAGTTTGGGGTCCTTATTTTTTTTAAAGAAAAGCACATAAAATAACATTACATTTATCAGAAATACAGTCTAGACATTGTTAATGTGATAAATGACTATTATAGCTGGGCATGGCTGATTTAGCAGTTAAGAAGGGTATTATGCTGTTTTCAAAATGAAAAGATACTGTATTCTGCTCTTCTTTCTGCTTTTAGAAATAATTTAGATTAATTGTGCAGCTGATTTGCTGAATATGTGTGAGTTTTTATGGAAAACATGTAATTGTCTGGGTGACCCCAAACTTTTATATTTATATATAAGACATGCATCTGCCTCGCAAGCATGCAAACACACACACACACGCACACACACCTAAAAAAAAAAAAACACACGTGCACACACACACATCATGTGCTCTGCCTCAATGGAATATATGTGTTTGTGAAAGTGAGTCCTAGGGCCTGAATGGACTCATGGGACACAGATACAATAGATAAGTAGATCGGTCAGTAGGTAGGTAGATAGAGAGAGAGAGAGAGAGAGAGAGAGAGAGAGAGAGAGAGAGAGAGAGATAGATAGATAGATAGATAGATAGATAGATAGATAGATAGATAGATAGATAGATAGATAGATAGATAGATAGATAGATAGATAGATAGATAGATACATTTTGTAGGACTGGAATCATTCACATGCATATTTCCTTCTCCCCATTCTCTTATATGGAACCTTTAAAAGGTAGGTTAATCTCTCCCATCGTGTATTGCTCCTAAAGGGGACGGCAAGATGTGTTTTACAGCTAGATTATACTGCCTGTGCAAAAACAACAGCCGTTAGGCCACCCCGCCAAACACAATAAAGCTAATAGCAGCCTATAAACCAGGAATCAACAAAAATAACCTTTAACAGTGCCAGGTAACACACGCCTCTGGCGCACAGCGCAGCAGTTCGGCGGAGAAGTGGATCAAGTGTGGGGTTAGCGTAATCCACCTATGCTTCCCATTCCATGCTAACTGGTTTAACACTCATATCTTATTATACGAGAAGGGTTATATAACTCGGCTATGAGAAAATTGCCTCCTACGAAGGCCTTCTCATACTATGCTGCAATTACAATCTAATACTCGCTTATGGGACACATCTTTTTCCTGTTAAATTTTATTAATTTGGCTTGAGCTTTCATCCACGGTTTACGAGGCCCAAAAAGCCCCAAGTCGCTCGTGTAAGGCCATGTTGAGTAGGTCCTATAGGTTCAGCCACACACACATGCACACACACAGCACAAACACACACACACACACACACACACACATAGCACACACGCCGCAGGAACACCAAACCCCATTGTAGGCTAATGTGGAAAAGATGAAGGTGAATGTTGATCCGAGGATCAGCCTGGGAACCGGACTGGATATGCAGGGCTTGTGTCTCCGGCATCGCGGAGGCTGTAACAGCTTATAGTGTTCAGACCGGAGCTCACGATCGCTTGTTGTGTAAATACACACGATCGAGTCGTGTCAGTCTAGTTATATTTAGAGGTCTTCTGCTTCGTTTGACTTTGAGGCCTGGTAGGACCCAAGGTTATTTCTTGATGTGCGTGCATGCGTGTGTGAGCTAGTGTGTGTGTGCGTGTGCGTGTGTCAGTCTCCTCCCTCGGCTTCATCACTGCCCTTGGACCCACATCCATCCTGACAGCCTCTCTCTCTCTCTCGTTATCACGTCTTTGTCCTCACGCTAGTTAACCCTGAGTGTTTTGACAGGTGGTCTTCCTATATACCACACACACTTGTGGAGTGAAGATGAGAGAGAGAGAGAGAGAGAGAGAGAGAGTGAGAGAGAGGGGTGGGGGGGGGGGGTGAGAGGCACAATGTCCAGTTGTATCCTTCTTCTCCAGTCAGCACCAGTTGGCGTTTAGCACCATGACCAAATCCCCGGCCCTCCATTCCCTTCTTCTCTCACTATTTCTATTCCATAAACCTCAGTCGGCCTGTTCCACATCTGGGAGGCAGATGTCTATCTTTCTCTCTCTCTCTCATTCACTTCACTCTACTGTTTCTCTCTTCCTCTCCTTTCTTTTCCTTGTTCCCTCCATCTCGTTCTCCTTCTCTCTCTCTTTTTCTCTCTGTCTCTCTCTCTCTCTCTCTCTCTCTCTCTCTCTTTGTCTGTCTCACTCTGCACTTCTACTCGTTTTTTGTTTTTTTTCGCGAGCGCAGGCACCGCGCTAATCCTCTCTCTTCCACCTGGCCTGGACCACCCACACTCCGAGCGGCCCACCAGCAGAGCGCCTCTCACACGGAGGGAGTACCAGGACAGCACCACCGCGTGGACAAGATGGGAACTACACCATTAGTGGAGTTCCCCCAAGAGGAACTGGGGCACCACGCTTATTTTTACACGGAAACCAATGGAACCTTTACAAAAGCGCTGATTCTGAGGTTGATTATCGAACGCGCCTCAACTATGCTAAAATTCTTTCAAGTGCTTGATTTATTTGTCCAAGGTCTTTTCAGCACAGAGAGGGCATGAGAGAAATGTTGAGTAAAGTGATGAAAAAAAGACAAATCGTGTATGTTTATTACCCTCATGAAAGGATATGAAAATGAGAGATTCCTGGACTAGTCTGTCATTCTACAAACACATTTCCACAACCTTCATATGTCCCTCTATCAGGAATCATGCTATTGAACTACCAATGTTTCAGAAAACCTTTGCCATACAGGATTTGATAGAGACAGAGTACTGGCCTCTGTCTCCTCCTAGTGGTCAGCTGCAACAAAGTACTGTAACTCAAAGCACAGTTTACCTAGTTGTACTATATATTATGAATAAACATAAACAGCACCCAGGCAAGTACTAGGAAAGTACAAGTACCACAAAACAATTCAAGCCTATTAACGCAAGACACTAACCACCACGACCACCACAAACCTTCTCTTAGCTCTGTCCCGTATCGCCATAATAGACAACGATGGGAGCGTTTCACTCAAGGGAAACAACTTATTTGGAAAAGAAGGAGGCGGGTGAAAGTGGAAAAATGATGCGGTGTTTCCTATTTTGCAGGATGGGGGTTGACAAACATGGCCCCCGACGCTGTCACGCCGCTGTTAGCCGAGCCGGAGGAGCCCAGGAGTGGAATTTGGATGTGGACCATGCTGATGATGGGGAATAGGAGAGGGGGAAAGAGATACTCTGTTGTTGTTATACGCCATGTTGCTGTGACCCTGCGTCACACACACACACACACACACACATAGCCAGTTCCAAGTTCAAGTTTATTTCAATGTCATTGCACGAGCACAGCGAAGTTGAATGGCAATACTTAGTGCTTTTACATGGAGCAAACATTATAATACATATACTAACACATGACAGACAGTATAATACATATAACATAGAAACACACGTCCGCACACACACACACACACACACACACACACACACACACACACACAACTCATATCCAGACACACACACACATGCACGCTCACACATGCACACGGCCATCTACGCCACACAAACATGTGCACACACACACACATAGCCAGCTACAAACACACACACACACACACACACACACACACACACACACACACACACACACACACACACACACACACACATAGCCAGCCACAAACACACACACACACACACACACACACACACAGCCAGCCACAAACGCCATACACACACACATGCATAGCTAGCAACAAACACACACACACATAGCCAAACACATACACACACAGACACATACATACACACCTGCACACACACAGATGCACACCCATTGTCATCTCATGTCTCTCTGGGAAATATCTGTGGCGGCACGGTTGATGCAGGAAGTGGACAAGGCACTGTTTAAAAAAAAACAAAAAAAAGCCTTCACTCGTAAAAGCCCGCACGTCATACCACAGGGTCGATGAGTCATGGGGGTCGGAGGTCATGTGGGAGTTAGTCAGGAGAGAGACACATAGGCACAGATCAGCTGACTAGTAGGAAAGGTAGGCGAATAGGGCATAGGAGACTGGCATACTAATGAACATCCCGCTACAGTAGCTGCAAATGGAGCCTGTTGTATGCTATCTGGAGCGGATGCTTTGTAGGTTTGGATGAAGGCCTCATACTTTATAACCGTGTGGCCTTCATCCCGAATAACAAGGTCGCTTTTCTGACTTAGAACTTCACGTTGGTTTCATTATTTACTGTATTTCATAGTCTGTGGATAGTATGTAGTGTACAATGTGCTCTGTCGAGGAAACTATTAAATAATGTAGTGTAATTAGCCATTTTAATGGTCCAAATAGCTCTTCCCCCCAGATGGTCGAGTCACTTAGTCACCACTGTATAACGAGGCAGGAGATAATAAAAGCCGCCCCCCACCTCCCCGCCATCCCTCCCCGTCCGCCCCTCTCCACCAATCGGAAACGGCGGGGTCCTAGATGTTGAGAATTCCACGGCGCGTGTTTGTACGCCCGTGCATGTGTGTGTGTGTGATGAGTGTTGGTTGCCGTGCCCCTCGCACCTGCGACCATGGCAGATATATCCTGTTTGGATAGGGACCGAAGGCCTCAACAACCCCCCCCCCCCACACACACACACACACACACTCCTCCCACACTCCCCTTTACACCCACATCTCTCCCCCTCCCCCTCCCCCTCTCCCCTGCCGAACCAGGAAGCGTGCGCCGGAAACAGCTGTCCCCAGCGTCCCGGCCGCTCGCCCTCGGCCAGGTGCATCCTGGGAACGGCGCAGCGGTGAATGCGAGCGTCGACGTTGGCCGGCGTTCCTCTCTGGGGCACTGTAACAGCAGGCCGGGTCACCTCTGGACGGAGGTATGGACCGCCATCACAGCCACGGACTGGATCTGATCGTTCTGCTGACGAGGCTGTATATAGTCAATTTTGGGATTCCAGAGAGATGAATAGACTTGTTTAGAAACTAAACGCTGACGTTGCACAGAAGGGGTAACCATTAATCATACAAGTGAGAATAATTTACAAATATAAGAAATTTGAGCTATAGTTCCTCGTCGTCTAGTTAATACAGCACACATCCTTGGTGTTACGTGTTTCGTCCAACGTGTTTCGTTGTCACAAAAATAGTGACACTAAACTGTCAGTGTATCAGCTTGAATAGTCTCGCTGTGCCAGACTTTCGACTGACTCGTCTACAGTATGAACTAATCTGCTGTGCTACCTCAGAGACTAGACTAGACCTAGACAGTGCAAATATGGTGAGCGCTTAAAGCGCTTGACACACTACATTACTATAATCACTGAAACTCAAGTGGCCCTAATCGAAATGAAACTCCAAATTGCAGTGTACTTAGAGATTAACCAGCCGCCCTTATCCTTATCTCTCTCCATCTCCTCTCAAAGTAATTAACACAACAATTTTTCACAGCTCTCAATTCCCTTGGATTGTAGGTGTACTGTACTGTAGCTACATTTTTCTGTCTAGGTTTTTCAGTTGGAAATTCAACATTTAGGACCCGGGGGGAGGGGGGGGGGCTTGTATGTCTTTATTCGCTGGTACATTCCTACATTTCACCCATCCAAGCTGTCCTTCATTCCGCCATCGTTCATGTTTAAGTCCCAAGTGCTCAGTCCAGGTCCTGGTCAGGGATCGGACTGAAGACCATCTCTTCTGCATGTTTTTCATTTTGGGTTCTTTTGGGAGGAACCCCTTGTGAACAAGGGGAGAACATGCAAACAGAAAGACCCGGAGACCTTCTTACTGTACAGCAATAGTACAAGGTACTACGCCACACGTGAGCAATTTTGGGGTTCAGTGTCTTGCTCAAGGGCATTTCGGCACAATGACCTTGCAATCCCCAGCCGACCGCTCTACCTCCCGAGCTACGTGCCTCCCCTGGAATTTGTCTGTGTGCGTGCGTGCGTGTGTGTGAGAGAGAGAGAAATTCTGGCACCAAAATGGCCTCCCTTTGCATATCCTTCGTAACAACTGTATGCATCATTTTCTGTTTGTTTGAAGCTGTTTGGCCGTACTCCAAGACCACCGGGAATAAATACACAACCCCGTCTCCAGCGCCAGCGTCGGTCGGAGCGGAGGAGAAGAGCTGGTGTGTCTGACCTGGCCGGCGGGCGCTACATTGTTTTCCGCTTTCTCCATCAAATACACTGTGAATATTACCTCAAACAATTACGACCAGCAGATCCCTATCATCCCCCTACACAATAGTGTTTACAGGAGGCGAAGGAAGCGTGGCCATGGGGCCCACTCTCACCGTGTGTGTGTGTGTGTGTGTGTGTGTGTGTGTGTGTGAGGCGGGGGGGCAGTGTGTGTGTATGTATGAGAGAGAGAGAGAGGGAGGGAGGGAGGGAAGGAGTGTGTGTGTGTGAGGGTGGGGGGGGGGGAGTGTGTGTATGTGTTTGTGAGAGAGAGAGAGAGAGAGAGAGAGAGAGTGTGAAAGAGAGAGAGGGTATTTGTGTGTGTGTGTGTGTGTTTGTGTGTGTGTGTGTGTGTGTGTGTGTGTGTGTGTGAGAGAGAGAGTTAGTGAGAGAGCATGAATTATAGCTGTATTTCATGAGAATACAATGGAAGGTGAGATAGTCCAGCCCTATAGGTTCATGGTATAGCGTATACACAGCTTCCTTCATTTCCTTCAACACTTTAAAGGGTTTATTTTCCATTTACCCTTCCCACTCTGAGTACATGTACTGACCCACCATGATCAATACTGTACACACACACACACACACACACACACACACACACACACACACACACACACACACACACATTCTCTCTCTCTCTCTCTCTCTCTCATACACACACACACACACATTCTCTCACACACGCGCACATGCACAAACACACGCACACATGTACACACATTCTCTCTCTCTCTCTCACACACACACACACACACACACACACACACACACACACACACACACACACACACTCTATCACCCATACCCTCACCACTGATGCTCCATGTCTCCTCCTGTGCTGAGTGTTCAGAGACTGGAGGTGGTAGAGAGCGCCAAGCTGCTTCAAGATTAAAACAATTCACCCTTGATTTCTTCCTCCGCTGGCGGAGGAGGGGAAGCTGTTCTGCTATTGTTCAGCTTCTATTATTACCCCCCGTGTACAGCTTCGGGTGTTCACATGGGGGCCAAAACTCAAAATGTCAACAGTATTTGTCTGGTTTCTTTTCTCCTTTCCAGGAGGGTGGGAAAGAGGTTGTCTCGTCTGGGTGTCTGTGCGTAGAGGCTGAGGTCAGCCTTTGATGTGGGGGGGGGGGGGGGGGGGTGGGGGCCGGTGAGGGGGGCAAACCGAGAAGTCTCAGTGTCGCTCGGGGTCTGGCAGTCGTCTGGGTCTTTCAAAAGTAGATACCTGCGCAGACGTTTCGGTCCAAATCAGAAACGTAGCTAAGTAAACAATTCACCTCAGTGGGTATTCGGAAGCATTTGGGGTGTGTTTGATTCATCTCAGAAATTGCATTGTTTTTTGGCCGCTCCATTGGTTTCATAGTAGCCTACTGAACTGGTCAACTGAATCAATCGCACCCCCTCCCCTCCGCCAAGTACGCTAATTGCCAGAACCTGCAAATACTGTAGTATTTGACCCATCCAAGACTGATAGAATTCTATAATTTCCTTCCGCTTTAAGTCGATTATGTTGCCAACTCAATGTAACTCAAAACCTGAAACCCGCTGATTCTATTTAAAACGCAGTGGTGGTAGTGGAACGGTTTTAGATTTGGCAGGCAAAGGAGCATCTCCCAGAGGACTGAGTCCCCAGCTTGCATGTGGCTTTTTATATAGCTCCACGCAAATGAGCCCCAGACGCAGCCGTGCGCTGGGCCCGCCGGGCGGCGCCCTCAGCCGGAACGGCAGGTGCTGGGCTCACCGGAGCGTGGAGGGAGAGCAGTGAGCCTGGCTAACACCAGGGACGCGTACCGTAGGCCCTGTACTGAACTCCGTTTACTGTATGTACAAGTATACGCAGTATATGTGCGGGCTTTGCTCCTCGTGCTTTAAATGTATATGGCTCGGGGCCGACGCCCTGCCAAGTGACCCAGCTGTGTCTGTCTGCTGTGTGACGGTGACTGTGTGTTTGAATTCACAGGCTCTTTCTATGAATGCTAATGTAGCCCACTGCAAATGATATGTATTCTGATTTCATGATGGTGATGATGGTGTTGATGATAATGATTATGATGATGATGAAGATGAAGATGGCGGTGATGATAGTGATGATGATGATGATGAAGATGGCGATGATGGTGACGATGAAGATGGTGGGGATGATGATGATGATGATGATGGTGGTGATGATGACAATGATGACAGTGATGATGATGGCAGTGGTGATGATGATGACTACTCAAAGAATTCTTTCCCAGGATCTGACTGTGTGAGGCTCTCTCAATGTTTGTGTTTCAAACTGTCTGGCAAGGAAATGACAGAGTAGAAAAGAGGAATTGGCCTTGTGTGCGACACATAGAAACACACACACACACACACGCACACACGCACACACACACACACACACAGAACCCCAAACCAAGAGAGAGAGAGAGGAAGGAAGGTCTTGAGGAAGCTCTTGGAGAGGAAAGTTACAGCCAGTGGTGATGAGCAGACTGGCCATCGGAGTCGCAGGTGCGCTGATGTAATCACAGACACTCTCCATCTTCTCAGGCATCTTTCCGTCTCGCTCCATTTTCCAGCCTATAATCCTTCTCACTTCTCACTGTCCATGGTTTTCCATGTCCTACTGTAGAAAATAAACCGCTGTTTCCCTATAACAGTAGTAACCGTGTACTGTACGTGTCAAATGTTTGTATTGTGACAAAAATGTATTTCAGAATGCTCTCTGGGGAACGAAGAAGATTAGAATGGATGTTGGTGTGCGTCAGTGGTCTAGGAATGTCCATTATAGTACTTTATTCCCTCAACACTATTGTGTGTGTGTGTGTGCGAGTGTGTGTGTGTATTTGTGTGTATATTATTTGTTCCTTCATTGGTAACGATCCAAAAACTTCATAGACTGGGATTGACAGAGGGATAGTGTGTGTGTGTGTGTGTGTGTGTGTGTGTGTCTGTGCGAGTGTGTGTGTGTGTGTGTGTGTCTGTGCGAGTGTGTGTGTGTGTACGAGTGTGTGTGTCTGTGCGAGTGTGTGTGTGCGCGAGTGTGTGTGTGTGTGTGTGTTGGTATTGCGTAGGAGGGGGGGACATTTCCTTATCTACTGGCCGCAGGCAGCTTTTGAGCCCCTTATCAGCAGCCACCATATTGTACGAGCACATCCTCTTGTCCAGCAGGGAGCGGAAAACTCTATGCAACCTGGTCCCCCCTCTCTCTCTCTCTCTCTCTCTCTCTCTCTCTCTCTCTCTCTCTCACTCTCTCTCTCTCTCTCTCACTCTCTCTCTCCCTCTCTCTCTCTCTCTGTCTCTCTCTCTCTCTCTCACTCTCTCTCTCACTCTCTCTCTCCCTCTCTCTCTCTCTGTCTCTCTCTCTCTCTCTCTCTCTCTCTCACCAAACACTTGTCAATACCACAGTTTTCCGCCTGGCAGCATTGTGTCTTCCTGGCGTGGAGGGTGAGAGAAGGAGGGATAGACTGAAGGAGGGATAGACATAAGGAGGGATAGACAGAAGGAGAGAGAGAGAACGAGTGATCGAGAAAATGACATGAGGACACAAGAATGACTTGCCGAGCATCACCTTTTACTTTTAATGTCTTGTCTTCGTTACAAAAAGTCGCCCCAAAGGATAAAAAGAAAAATATTTTACATTTCATATCTTGGTGAATTGGGAAAAGTTTGCTTCCCATAACAATTTTTAGGAGGATTCCATTGCTATCTTACCAGAACAACTGACTAGTTTGCATCTTCACAGAATCTTTGGACTGACAATATTGTGGGACATCTCACAGTAGTGAGGAGCACTGACAGCCACGGTCCCCAGGTCCGTGTCTGGGATGGGACCTGCCGGGTCACCGAAGGGAAGGTTAATAGCAGCATGGCAGACGTGGAGGAGGTAGAGGACGCCAAGACATGTGACATGTAGACCTGCTCTAACCTCCAGTGAGTAACCCTGACACACACACACACACCATGCTGGTTTTCATCCTGCATGGGTAAGTACAGTAGATGAGTGTGTTGGGTTTGAATACGTTCGGATGTTGCAGTAGTACTATGTGACTACATTTGTGTTGATAGTATTTGATTGCTATAATGTGCTTGTTTCGAATTTAGAAGCATCTTGTGAGTATGTTTCTGTTGTAGTTGTCTACCCATTGAACATTTCAATATCACATTATCAGTTATCAGTTTTTTGTCATGTTGTTATATCACAGTAGGTGAGACTGCATTTAACAAAAAGATGGTCAGTCAAACGATTTTGTGAAATGTTTGTGGATATATTTGAGGCCAAACAGAAGATACATACCAATTGTATGTTCACAAAAACTTATTTAAACCTAATTGTTTATTAAAATAATAATAATAATAATAATACAAATTTAATACACACAAATAACAAATCAAAGACATTATGAATGATTTTGCAAGTTGAACATCACAGATAAAACCTCTTTATTTAGGTTATCTTAATTTGTAGAATACTGTATGAATATAATTAAATGAGAAACCACTGTGAGAGAATAGGCTTCAATGTTCAGTATTTACTAAATCATGAAACTTAAAATACACGTTTGTCCACAATGTATGGATATTTACTGATTGCCGTAAACAAATATCAACTCAATAACTTGTAGTATAGTATATTCAATACAGAATGTACCATACAATAATATGTATGTTTTCTCGATAATAAAGTTATATTGTGAACATAACATTTCGATCAACAAAAGATCTTTGTCAAGATCGTTGTCATGACTTCACCAAGATCTATTGTTGATCGAAACGTCACTTAATAAATTGGGAGCTATTTTTGAAAAGAGTTGCAAGCCTCTTTTTAATTTTTAATTTCTGTTCTACAGTTACAGTTAGGCTCTGCACCTAAGAAGTGGATGTGTGTGAAGCTCTGTAAACTAACATGCTACTCAGCCACAGGGTTTTGCATAAATGCTACCATGGTTTTTATGAAATATTGGATTGGTATATTTGGCTACCTTCATACAGTAGCCAACCACAGTGTGCCCTGACCTAACCACACATGACAACACCCACAGACCCACTATACCCACACATATCTAAATCTATAGGAAACACACATTAAAAAGGGAACAGACAAAAGAAGAGAAACCTCTCCTCGTTTAGTACAGGGAAAAGGGAAGAGTCAAAGTTGCATAACCGACAAATGATTCATCCAAGTGTTGCAGTGCTAACAGAGTAGAGACCAGAAAGGGAATGGCCTTCCTCTTGAACCCCAGACGAATTCAACATGGCAGCATGCAATGAGAGGGATTTTACATGTCTGTATTTATACTGTAGATTAAGATCGGTAAACAGTTGTAATCGTTGTATTGACTCCATTTGATTGCTGTATGAAATCCGGTACAATTCTGCTCCTCTCTCTCTGCTCGCCAGATCAACTGAAACCCTTCCAATCTCTATTCACCTGGGATTCTACGGACAATTCGACCAATCCTCAAAGACAAGAGAGCAAGGACACACTCATGCAGTGATCACTAGGGACATATCCAAAGGCAGAATGGGGGGGAAAAACGTCTATCCAACCAATTCCAGGAGAGGAAGGCTGGAAGCCTCTAAACCATCCAATCAATTCTGAGACCGCATCGTTGATGTGAACATCGACTGTCCTCCCGCCATCAGGCGCTGGTTGTGATTGGGGCAATGAATGCAGGCCCACACTCACACACACACACACACACTCACACACACACACACACACACACACACAAAGTCATACACGCTCATTCGCATTCATACACACACGCACATGGTAGACCTCAGACTGAGGGGTAATGGAACTGGACCGGACCCTGCCAGAGGTTAGCCAGAGCCGAGGCAGAGGCACGGACAACCCAGGCTGGGTGATAAGAGCAGCGGAGGACATCTTGTTTGCCAGTGTTACAGGCACAAGTGCCCTCCAATAAAGAGAGACATTTGCTGGAGAGAGAGGACAGGCACAGAGAGGACTTGGAGGTCTCGGATAGGTCTGGACACACACACACACACGCTGGGGGAGAGCGACCGAGCGGTGGGGAAGGAGGAGGGCCCCGAGGGGACGATGATGGAGAAGCTGAACCCCGCCTCCAGCCCGGCCTCGCCCCCCTTCTCCTCCTCGCACTCCTCGGAGCGTCCGAGTCCCCCCGGGGACCGCGCCGCTTCCCCGGCAGGCGCCGGCGGTCCGTCGGCTAACGAGCCGGCGAGGCAGGGAGGCACGGTTGGCGGCCATAGCCCCCCACAGCCCGATGGCACACCCGGGCCGGTCGTCATAGGAACAGACGACGACGATGACGGGCAGGGGAAGGGAGGCGCGGACGGCAGCGCCGCCTCCTCCCCGCCTCCCCTCCTCCCGGCGCCGAGCTCTTCAGGGCTGACGGCGGCCGGCTCCGCCCCCCCGCCGCCGCCGTCATCTTCCTCCTCCTCCGTCACCCCCCTCCCCGCTCACATCCCCGTCATCAGCCTGGGCCACAGCAAGCCCCCTCTGCCCCTGCCCAACACCCCGCTGACCGCCCTGCACCCCATCCCCGCCGTGCCACCCCACGTGGACCTCCGCCTCGCCCAGCTCGCCTCCCTCTCGGGGGCCCCTCGGCCCCCCTCCTCCGGACCCCTGCTGCCCCACCAGTACCTGCCCCCGCACCCCTTCTTCACCAGGTGAGATTGGCGGAACGGAAGACATCGTCGTACGCCTCACTGTCACCGGCCTTCCTGGTCACGTTACTATAGCTCTTTTCTCACTGTTTGGTTTTGCCGCGGAGTTTCGTGTGAAACCATAACTGCCGGGTGCGCTCGATTTCCTATTGTGGTTTATAGTCGTTCCGTAAGACATGGGAATACATTGCGAAATGTCTTTAGTTATGTCGACGAAACGTCTCGTGTCCCCACTCCTAGATTAGACCTATCTGGCTGTGACTAACTCCTGTAGCTTCCATTGTCAAGCAATACATACAGGTGCTGTATGTATTGTTTTACAAAACAATATACTGTACAGCATAATAAACATTATGGCATATACAGTACAGATACTCATCTGCTTCAACTCTTTTTTCTACCTCAGACCCAGTTTGTAACAGGATACATTGATATATTTCAGCGGTTGTCTGTCTGTATCAGCTAGTTACCTGGCCTAATAAACATAGGCCGCCACGTGGCACGTACTCTCAACCAACACCTCAAACCTAATCAGGCCACAGAATCTCCCTTCCTCCTCTCTCTGTACCTCAGGAGTTGTTAAACCTTGTCTTTATAATGTGTAATTAGAATGATGCATTATGGGAAAGTGTATTATTGTGTGTATTTAACATGGTTTCATAATAGTTTAGTGTTTTAATTGTTTAATTGAATGGTTATTTTGCTCTGTCTCTCTCGCCCTCTCTCTTTGTCTGTCTCTCTGTCTCTCTCCCTCTCTGTCTCTTTCTCTCTGTCTCTTTCTCTCTCTCTCTTTCTCTCTCTCTCTCTTTCTGTCATTCTGGTAGTTCGTACCTTGGTCCCACGGGTAACTATGGCATCTTCACCAGCAGTCGCATCAAGAGAAGGCCCTCCTCACACTTTGAGATGGAGATCAATGATGGTGAGTCAGACTGTTCCAGTGCTGTTGCAGAAAGATGAAGAATGGAGATTGTGTGTACCCATGCCTTCTGAGCTTAGGTAAAGACTTACTTCATGCATATACTAATATACTAATTATATATACTAATATACACTCTGTGGCCACTTTATTTGGTACACCTACAGTAGTACCAGGTAGGACTTGCCTCCAGAACTGAACCTGAATTCTTTGTTGCATCGATTCAAATACAAATTTATCCTTCTGCACACCATCATTGTAAACAGCTGTTATTTGAGCAAGTTGAAGGAAGTCTGGCCATTCTCCCCTGAGCTCTCTCTCTCTCTCTCTTTCTCTCTCTCTCTCTGTGTTTTTGCCCACATAAATGCCACTCACTGGAATTTTTATTAGTTTTTTAATTCTTATTTTAATTTGTTGTTGTGTTGTTTATCTCATTGTTCTGTATAAACTTTAGACCGTAGTGCGTGAAAATCCCAGGCGAGCAGCTGGACGCTAGAACTGTCACGTCTGGCACCAAGAATCACACCACGGTCAAAGCCCCTTAGATAACGCGTCTTGCCCATTGTAATGTTTAAAAAACAACTTAACCTCTTCACCCTGTCTGCATGCTTTACATACAGTATGAGTTGCAGCCACATGATCGGCTGTTTGGGGAAGCAGGCTATTTGCATCAACGAGCAGGCATACTTAATGAAGTGTCAACTGAGAGTATACTAATGTACTATATGTGTGCTTTAATGTGTGCTTATGTGTGTGTAAATAATGAGTTTTTATTAACAGATACACAGCATAAATGCATGGGCATAATATAATATCATGATGTGTAGACGTGGGTATTCAGTGTGTGTGTGTGTGTGTGTGTGTGTGTGTGTGTGTGTGTGTGTGTGTGTCAGGCCCACCTCAGAAGCTGGCACGGCGCGTGTTCACCAACAGTCGGGAGCGCTGGCGCCAGCAGAATGTCAACGGGGCGTTCTCCGAGCTCCGCAAGCTCATCCCCACCCACCCCCCCGACAAGAAGCTCAGCAAGAACGAGATCCTGCGGCTGGCCATGAAGTACATCAATTTCCTGGTCACCCTCCTCAACGACCAGCAGGCCGGCGACAAGACCAGGGGCTCGCCTGAGGACGAAACCCAGGACGGGAGCCCCGAGAACGGGTCCGATAACAAGGAGCTGAACCCCCTTTTCCGGTGTGACACCCCGCCTCCATCCCAGTGCCCGCCCCCTCCTTTGACCCGACTCAGGGACAGAGACTCTACTGACTCGGTCATTGCCCTGGCGACCTCCCCGGCGACCTCTAGTTGCTATGGTGACACGGACAGCGAGGAGAGCCTGGGGGCTAAGAACTCTATGGTGACGAGAGGCATTCTGGGAAAGATCAAGGGTCAGATGAGAACTGTGACAGCTACCAATAATCAGCGATGACATCACAATTTCTGATAAAATGGAGTTCGGGGGTAACATTACAAAATGGAGTTCATTCATTTGGAGACATATTTGCCAAACTGACAATACAAAAAGAACTGACTTTCCAACAGGACTTACCTCACAATGTGTAACTTTAGAACTGATGTGCTTCCCTTATCTGCATAGGGAAGCTACACGTTTAGCTCATACCTTTTGTGACAAACCTTAATGGGTATTATTGATGTGTGTTAGTAGCTTTAATCGTCTCTTGTCTTTCTGTGACGTGTGACTTTGTGTACCCCCCTCTCCACCAGCATTGGCTAAAGGCTTTCTGGGAAATGTAAGACAATCAACAACCTTTCAAATAAGGACGACAGACATGGTTGGTTCTAGGGGCCATGTTGACCTGAGCTCTCCAGGCTCTTCTCCGGAGGGGGGGGGGGGGGGGGGGAGGCATGTCCATAAGCTTGCTCTGCAGTTTTAGTAAGTTCCTTTTTCTTTGGTCAGACAAAGAGGGAGGGTGTCCATGTTCATCTGGGGGACATTGTGACACACTTGTATCAGTCAGAAATAAAGAGAGTTTTGACTTTGCTGTTCCTTATTCAACATCCTCTTATTGAGCTTGAAAGACTTTGCCTTCGGTCAGCACGATTTCTCAATGCGTCTGGTCGTCCGGGTAGCTGCCTCTGTTTAGACAAGAGTCTGGTCGTTCACGGTGTTACGTCGAAGTGCATAAGAATGTCACGTGTCGTATGAAGTGGATACTGTTATAGATTTATTCTAATAATTAAGAAAAGAGTAGTCGAGAATGCCGAGGTTCATCTTTGAAAGTCCAAGCTAGCTACCTTTATTCCAGATAAGTTACGAGTTTGCAAAGTCAGGCTCAGAGAGGAAGGAACATCCACCAAGAGCCAAGATTATCTTGAGAACAGGGTATTATAAACAGTGTGGGTGTGACCATATCTGCATATGCAAATACCTCACTAGCCAATTATAGTGAGTAGGCTAGGCCACAGCTAAAGTGAACAAAGACGGGGATCAAAGATAGTTGGGAGGAGGGAACCCGTGGGGAGGTCTCCTGCCATAAAGTTGATTAAAAGGCCTGGAGATAGGGGGTCAGGGCAATAAACAAAGCGCAGCTTCTTGCTTTACACAATGTCTTGATACAGAGAATACACTAATTTGAATGCATCTATTACAATTTCTATTACAATACTCAACTGTTCATTATGGCTCAACTTTATATAGCCTACAGTGTATCCTGATCTTGTCAAGACATAGGCAGATTTTAAATTAGTCATGCAGAATCATAACCACACACAGAAAAAGATGCGGTGGAGTAAGGCATTAACAAACGGGGGAAACATATATTTATTTATTTTTAAAACAGAAAGCGTCGAACTTGAGGTTCCCATTGGCTGGACAGACAAAGCTGCTCCATGACTCCGCCCACCGTGAGAGTCCCAGTGAGAGGTCAGAGGGCGTTCACATGACGATCAGGCTAAAAGGTCTTCAGAGAGAGAGTGTTTGTGTGTGCGTCTGACAAAGAGGGAGTGGGTAGAGACAGGTGTGTGTGTGTGTGTGTGTGTGTGTGTGTGTGTGTGTGTGTGTGTGTGTGTGTATGGTGAAAGCTGCAGGGGTTATATGGTTGGCTTTTGAGGGAGCTAAGAGTGGATGTGGTGACTTGAGTGGGGTGGAGGGTGGAGGGGGGTGGGGGGGGTATATGTGGCGATGTCCCTACATTCCCCCCTGCCCCTCCTCCTGGGCTGCATGGCCACCCTATCAGGTGGCCAGGAAGTGGCCACGGTTAGTGCTGTCTCATCGACGGCCAACAAGCTTCCTGCGTGGAGGGGGCGGGGGGCGCTGTGGTGGCAACTGCCGCATGGAAGAAGAGGTGAAGGGGTGGAGACAGAAGGATGAGAAAAACGAGTGGAAAACAGCCGCTCTCAGAACCCCCCCCCCCTCTCCCCCGGTCCTACACAACAGGAAGGGCTGCTTGCATAACCCTGCTGCCACTGCCTCTGCCTGTGGTGACATGACAGTCTGCGCCCCCCCCCCCCCCCCCCCCCCACCACTGGACTCCCCCCTCCTCGGGCCGGCAGTGGCGTGTTCCGAAACCACAGAGAGGTTGGTTCGGTTAGGACAGGGGGCATGGAAAGTAGGGGGGGGGGGTGACTTGTACATAGCTCTATACGTTCGAGCGGATTAGCTTTAGAGATTATAAGGCTCTTTAGCCGGTAATCTGCGCTGATCTTAACTAGTACAGTAGGGATGGCTTGGAGCTAGTTGTTCGGAGCACGATGTTGATTTGTATCTATCTATCTATCAATGCCAAGCTTTCCCCGGGAGGAGCCTTTCTTGGGGGGGGGGTCTCCTGGGGTCACAACAGAAGGGTGTTGCAGCGGTCACCCCGCCGCTCTACAACCTGCAAACACAGGAGGCCCCCGGGCAGTCTGGGACTTAGAGATAGTGCCCTGTCTCCCTCTCTCTCTCTCTCTCTCTCTCTCTCTCTCCCTCTATCCCCTGTCCGACTCTGCTTTCGCTAATTTATCTGCTGCCACCATACAACCCTGGCATGGAGAAAAAACACTCACTGGATTTCTTCATGAGTTTCATCATTCACTTGGAAGTTCTTTAATAGTTGAGTAGCTGAGTTACATCCTGGTATTCAGAAGCATCCATTTTACGTCACGAGTACAAATGGTATTGATTGCAATGTGCTTTTTTAACTGCTTTGTTTCTCTGTAGAACACACCGTCTTTCAAGTCTCTGCGTACACATCACTATTGGCTAAAACATTATAATATTCACAGATACATGGTACATATAGTCTCATTCACTCTCAGATGGCTGCATCTTAAAATAAAACTCCATTCACACATAGAAGGTTTCCCATTCAATTCTAGGGAACTGACCTGTTAGGGGGCATGTATGAACGGGATTTCACGGGAAATCTGCACAGTCAATTTCCCGTGTCGAGCCTAGTGTAATTCCCTGGAAACTGTTGGGAAGGCTGTGTTGTGAACAGAAGCCGTTACATTACCAGGTAGGTCAGTCTGGTGAAACACTAGGGATTTCAGGTGTCACTGGAAGTTCTAAAATTCACCCAAAGTAAAAATCATATTTTGATCATTTTAACGTCTTCAACCAAAGAAAATCTTGATCGACTGACATAGCCTACTGACATAGCCCGACCAAAGGTTTTTTCCAGCCAACATTTTTTTCTCTCTAAGGCCTATTTCCAAAATAGGCTGATTATTTGGTAACTAACCTCATTATTCTGCATAAATAATTCGTTATAGTATTTTATAGACAATAAGCTTTGCGATTGCTCGGCCTAGACCATCTGCTGGACTGTGCCTTGCGCAATCTATCTCGGGCCCCGGGTAGGATATCACAGTAATGTACAGGGAGCCGTGTGTGTAAAGGGCTTAAGTAACACAATAGTTTATGGTACCTTCTCTATCTCCTCTCTGGGCTTGTGTCGTTCATTCTGTCCGTTCTCTCTCACTCCGTTTTTAACACTTTTTCACCGCTCAGCGCTTTCGCCCCTCTGTCGACTGCTTCCTCCGCCCCCTCCGCGGTCGGAGCGTCTGCGCCCGAGGCCGGCGGGGTCTCCTTCCGGCCGAACCTCCGTCTCCCCGCCTCCGCGAGCACCGAGCCGGCGGCGGCTCCCGCAGCGCCCCCCAGGGGGCCGCCGCCCAGGAGCAGCCCCGCCACCCCGCCCAGCAGGGCGGCGCCCGCCAGCAGTCTGGGGACCCTCCTCATGGCGGCCCCCGCCCTCCCCCACAGGGAGCGGAGGAAGGACAGAGACTGGGAGGAGGAGGAGGAGGAGGAGGAGGAGGAGGAGGAGGAGGAGGAGGGGAGGGCGGGCAGGCTCTCCAGCTCTACGGCGCTCACGCTCTTCTCCGCCTCGTCCCTCGCTCCCTCCATCTCCTCGTCTTCCCCCCCGTCCCCCGTCTCTTCCGGGGGGCGGACGGAGGGGTGGAGCGCACGTCCCTCTTGTCCTCCTCCTCCTCCTCGTTCCGCCCCTCTCCCCCTCCTCTCCTCCAAGATCTCCGCCTGCCTCTGTCTCACTCTGCTCTCCGCCTCCTGGAAGGCGGGACAGGAGTAGCACCCGCCTCCTCCTTCCTTCACCGTCTGCTCCACCTTCTCCATCAGCTCCGCCACGCTCCTCCTCTCCCCCTCCTCTCCTCCTCCTCCTCTCGCGCTCTCCCTCTCCAGCACGTGGAAACGATCGCCGCAACGCTCCACCAGCTCCAGCAGATCCTTCCGCCGGCTGGCAATGTACCCCTCCACCCCGCCGGGGCCTAGCTCCCCACCCTCGCGCAGACGGTCGGAGTGCGTGAACAGGACCAGGGTGCGCGTGGCGACGGCCCCGGGGCCGAACACGGCCCCCAGGGCCCCCAGGGCCTGCAGCTCGGCCTGGGCCGGCCGGTGGAGGGGGACACACAGCAGGAAGACGTGGGGGCCGGGGGAGGCCAGGGCCACGCAGGACGAGATCTGGCCCCGTACCTCCGTGGGGGTGCGCTCCGAGCAGAACCAGTCAGGGGTGTCCACCAGCGCCACCTGGAGAGAGAGAAAGAGGGCGAGAAGGAGTGAGAGAGAGAGAGGTTGGAAAACGGACAAAAAAATCAAGGTCTCATTTAAACCCTGCGTGTTGACAAAAAGACAAGCAGTATCCTGAAACCACCATAGCCTACAAGTTAAGAACAACAGGAACTACAACTCCCAACCTTTCTCCCGTCCACGAGGCCCCTCCTCTTTTCACACTCCTGAGTGACGGCCGCAGGGCTGTCGGGTCGCGATGCAAACACCTCCCGGGCCAGGATGGCGTTCCCCGCGGCGCTCTTCCCCGCCCCCGACAGACCCAGCAGCACCAGACGCAGCTCGGGAGACTGAGCAGACGAGGAGGAGGGAGAGGGATGGGAGGAGGAGGGCGGAGAGGAGGTATGGAGGGCGGAGCTAGGGGAGGGGGAGGTGGGGGAGGTGGGGGAGGGATGGGAGGGATGGGAGGAGGTGGGCGGAGAGGAGGTATGGAGGGCGGACGTAGGGGAGGTGGAGGAGGGGGAGGGATGGGAGGAGGAGGGCGAAGAGGAGGTGTGGAGGGTGGTGGTAGGGGAGGAGGTGGTGGTGGAGGAGAAGGGATGGCAGGAGGAGGAGGAGGAGGAGGGGGAGGTTTTGGGAGCGGAGGAAGGCTCATCTCCGAAGTTGGCGGTCTCATGATCCACTAGACATGAAAGTGAAGTCAATTTGTTTCCAAAATTATTTTTCACTATGGAGAGTTATCAAGATGAAAGGTACGACAACGGTAAACAAGCCGGATGCAACAGTTAACATGTCGCCCACCCAAGATGCTTCTTTGTGGTAATGACGGAGCGGAAACATGACATTTTCTTCCTAAATATGAATATGAAACTTTTGAAGTGTTATTCATTTTATGTGCCTAGTATTTAACTGCCAGAGCTCTTAACTCTAAATGAAAAGTAGAGGGGCCCATGAGCACTTTCTTTAAATGCTGGACATCCAAAAAAAAACGCTCAAATGACTCTCTTCTATTGTCTGGCAAAAATGCAATGTGCACCTGTCCGTTCTTTGCTTGGCAACATGAAACAGATGCAGTTATGCTTATGCCCGACCGTTTGCTGCCAAATCAAAGGATTGAGTGCACTATGATACTGTACATATGCAGATGCTGACCATTGGGTTTCATTTGTCTCATTCCTCGATCCGAGAGACGCTCGTTCAATCTAGAGCGCAATGATCATGGAAAATTCTCAGCCAGTGAATGTGGAATGAATCACTGATTCCAGAAGTAGAAAACGCTCAAGTGCGTTTTATGGCCAAAACCCACAGACTTCCCATCTAACGGCATGACTAACGTCTTCATGGCTGCAAGACATACACTTATAACCTAGTATGCTTATAACCATACTCTCTCGCTAATCTATCCAACATGATCAAGCTACCTAAATAAGAGTCATTTGTATGTTGTGGATATGACGACTATAACTAATGATCCTGTAATTGTACCCACAATGCTCCTAACCCTGATACTAACCTATGAGAATTCTAATATTTAGAAAAAGCACCAAAAGAGCTACTAAATATCTAAAACTCTGAATTCTGTAGATTTAGAAAGTAGATGGGCTCCTTAAGCATCTTGAGATTTCTCCTGCATTTTAAAGTGTGCTATATAAATAAAATGTATTATTATTATTATTATTGGCAATGGGAAAAATTAATTGTGGAAAGTGGTGGGCTCTGTTAGCCTACATCTGCGACGGATGAACGAAACGCACACATGCGTACATATGCACGCACGCACTAACGTAGAAATATCCCCCTCGATTTCATCAGGTGAGGGACAAAAATTTATCTGGATTGAATCACTCACTGGCGTTGACAACTGTCTTGATTGGCTTGACCTCAGACTGCTGTGAGCGTAGAGCACCATCTAGAGGACAAAAGTAAGAATTACAAGAAGGCAGCATGATTTTTCACAGCATGTCACGCTTGTAAAGACGTGTAACCAAAATGAACCAAGAACACAGTTTCCATATCTCACAGGTGTTTACCTGTAGAACACCTGTGAGAGTTACCTGTTGGAGTCAGCTGAAAACTGGAGCTCCTTGTGACTTGTGGTGTGCCGCCATTTTGTGTCTCTTGTTGTGTCCCTGGCACTGGTGTAGAATGGAGCCCGTTAGCCACCGGCGTCACAGTCACTCTCTCCTCCACTTCATCCCTCTCTCCTGCCTCTCTTCTTTGTCTCCCCGTGGCAGAGTTGCGCGCAGCCTCTGTCTCTGGGCCAGTCTCTGACTCTGGGCCAGTCTCTGTCTCTGGGCCAGTCTCTGGGCCAGTCTCTGACTCTGGGCCAGTCTCTGTCTCTGGGCCAGTCTCTGTCTCTGGGTCAGTGACGTGACCGGACTCCGGCGCCGTCTCCCTCCCCTCCTCCTCCACCCTCTCCCTGTAGCTCTCCCCCAGTTCTCTCTGTCCTTCCATCCCTCGTTCCTCTACCTCTCTCTGCGCAGCATTCTTCACATAGCATCCCCCGTTCTTTTGTACCATGTTCTCCACCTGCAGAAAGATTTAAAAAGTAAAATAAAATAATCTTTCAGTAGCCTTATACATATTCATATAATCCCATACTGTACGGTAGCCTATTACCCAAGGTGGCTTGAGATTTCAAAGTGCACAATTCAAAATAGATTAATATTTTTCAAGAAACGTTATTCTTCTGAACAGTGGTCATAGTGACCGTTCTCACCTTCTCCAGCAGCTCTCGGACCTGCTCTCTGTCCTGGGGCCGGCGGTTGTTGAGGACATGGTACCGCCCCCCGCACCTGTCAATCAACTCCCGGAACCCCGGCTCCTCCCCCTGCAGGTACTGCTCCACCCCCCGGCCCACCAGGTAGTCGCCGCAGGTGAGCAGCACCAGGGTGTGGGTCAACACCCCTTCCCCGAACATCTCCACCAGCTCCGCCAGCACCTCACGATCCACCTGGGGTTAGAGGAGGAGGAGGAGGAGGGAAAGGAAGAGGATAAGAGTTATGATGATGATGATGATGATGATGATGATGATGATGATGATGATGATGATGATGATGATGATGATAATAATGATCGTTCATTATGATGACTATAATGAACGATGATAGTGAACGTGAAGGTGAAGGTATAGCTACATTAGTTTAAACCACGGAACAAACTAACAGTGTCCTACACAGCGGTTAATCGACAACAACGGGGAAAAACACGGCGAACCGAAAACGCCTTGGAGCAGCGACCAACCTCGGTGAACTGGCGAACGGGCACCAGCAGCAGAAAAGCGTGAGGTCCCGGCACCGCCAGCTCCAGCGCCCTCTCCGTCTCCGCCCGGACGTCGGCCTCCAGGTGGCCGCCGCTCCAGTACCAGCGCGGTGCCTCCACCACCACCAGCCTGCGCCCTCCGTCCGCCTCGCCCCTCCTCAGCCTGCAGATCCTGGCGGCCCCGGCAGAGAGGGGGGCGGAGGCGGCAGCGGTGGCCTGGCCCAGGATGGTGTCCCCCGACAGGGTCTTCCCGCAGCCGATGGTCCCCAGGAGGACCAGTCGGAGCTCTCCCGCTGGAGACGCGGAGAGGCTCCCGCTCATGGCTGGGGAGAGAGGTCGGGGAGAGTAGGGGCTGGTTGTAACGCAGTAGTACACACATATGGGGGGCGATGAGTCGCGTCATTAGGACACTAAACTCGAGAGACTGAGAACCAGATCCTGATTCGGATCTGATCCAGTGCTTGACTTGAGTACCGGCACCTCAGATTTTGTACTTCCTCAACTACTGCACTTCTTATAGAATATGAGCTCAAAAGTAGCCTATTGTGGCACCCACCGGCGAAGACCATGTGTCTCTAGCCCACTCAGGGGCTGAGTTGTGGGGCCCGTGGCGTGGATAGTGGCGTGGTGGCGAGACTCCGCCCCCTCAGGTCAGAGCCAGTCGGGGACAGTGTACCCCTCTCCGGGCCACCTACCTGACTCCACCGGTGAGAACCGTGTGTCTCTAGCCCACTCAGGGGCTGAGTTGTGGGGCCCGTAGTGTGGATAGTGGTGTGCTGGTTAGGCTCCGCCCCCTTGGGTCACAGCTGGTCGGGGACAGTACAGTGACCTCCGGGCAATTTCCATGCATCCACCATTGAAGACTGTGTGTCTCTAGCCCACTCAGGGGCTGAAAAGTGGGTTCTGTGGCATGAATAGTGGTGTGGTGGCAAGGCTCTGCCCCTTTCGGTCATAGCCAGTCAGGGACGTAGTACTCCTCTCCAGGCTACCCACCGGCCTCCACCAGTGAAGATCATTTGTCAGTATAATTGTGACTGAACATGTTTTGTTTGCTAGTAGGTGGTATTCATTCTGTTCACAACAACGCGATGGACACCCAGGCGAAATAGCTTCAGGGGACCTGGTCCCAGGCGAGTTGAACAGCTGTCCACCCAGAGACGGGATCTCTCGTTGCGGCATGAAGTTCGCAGCTAACCCGCCGAGCTCGGGGGGCTCACAGGCCAGTGCGGAGATATATTACCAGTACTAATTATAGTGGAATTGCTGAATGACAGTTTATCATTTAATCTTTATGCCTACACATCAACTCATTTCCATGTATGTGAATAAAGTTAATTCCAGTTATTTACAAAATATCACGTCTGTCCATTTCTGGAAAAGGCAAATCTCTGTCAAATGATCACTCAAGTAGGCTACACCAACCCCACAACTATTTTGAGTGACTATTGTGAAAAGCGCTACATAAAATGCATTATTATTATGCATAGGATGTTGTGCTGTGGTCATTTTCATTAATACATTTGATTAATCAGTCAATAGTATTAAGCCCTTTTTGATCGTTTTCTGTTTGCAGTGTTAAGTGTAAGCTTATGCAGCCTACTCCAAAATGTAATGGTTACAACAATCGTGAAAGATGTGCAGAGTAGGCTATTCAAAAACACAGCAAACAATCTGAAAGTGCAGACGCCCAGGTGTGGTGGTTTGGCCGGGGCGGCCTGAGATGGAGGAGCCTGGACCTGGTAAGGTAGCTACTAGAGGCAAAGCAGTGTAAGCTACAGGGGTATAGGGGAAGCTTCCCTCGGATGGCCTTACAGTATATAAAGATGTACGTACAGTACGTGACTTCCTCTTTGAGGACATTGTGAGTACATGATGAGTCATGAGCCATTTGGCATTAGTAATGACGCATAGAGAAGCATGGTAAAAAGTGTCTAGCTTCTTTAAAAGGGAGGAAGCAGCATGCATTACATACCTGATTAATCCATGCAGTCTTAAGCACAGTACATGTTTAATATTTGTTTTGATTGGTTGTTGAATCATAGCAACTGACAAGCAAGGGTGTGTTTGTGTGATATAGACCACAGGGTTTCACTGCACACACATACACACACTTTCTGGCAAACCACTATTGGTATTGTAGTATATTTTTATACTGTATTATACTGTATTATATCAATACATCTGTATTACTCTCATATAGTAATAATTTTATTAAGAAAAATGAAAAAACTTCACTTAAGGTAGAACTGTGTTATTATAAGTAGTTTAACAGGTTAGTGACAACATATGTTCTGTCCTAAAGTAAACATTCCTTTGTCCCTGAGTCAATAAAGATAACACCTTTGAAGTCAGTTAGCCTACAGTTGTAACATGATCCCAGGAAGGACCAAGCAGCCCCATTGTCTGAGGAAGGGGGGCAAGAGCTCAGCTGATGCAAAGACCAGTTGACACCTTGACCAGTCAGAACATCAGTTGACCGTTTGTGATCATGTTTATATTCCTTGTATGCAAATTTGTTTGTCATGTGAGACCTGGCCTGAAGCCAGGACATATAAGCTGGCCGCCTCGTGAAAGAAAGTAGAATTGCCGAAGATTCGACCCTGTTAGGCATGCTCAATAAATTGATGATTCGACGATTTTGGCCTCCTTGAAGTTCTGTTTCACAAGAAGAAGATGCATCAGAAATATACAACAGTATGCACCCATGTGAAAGTAGAACTGGATGTGTGTGTGTGAGAGAGACAGAACAAAAGATTGGCTTAGCTTCCATTGCATTAACATTGTTTATCTTGTCTCCTGTCTTGAAACCGTCATCCAATATTGCAGACGGAAGATTTAATTTTCCTGCTCAGCCACATCTCTCTCACTTCACCGGAACAGTTTCTTCCTCTCCCTCCTTCTCTCTCTCTCCATCTCTTTCCTGGTGTGTGTGAGTTAGCTTCTATTTAACAAACCTGGCCAGTCCAACTACATTCTACCTTGATATGTGCTGATTAAAACACATGCACACACACGCGCGCGCACACACACACACACACACACACACACACACAACATTACACACATATAATGCACACACCCTACTGAACATACAGTAGGGCAGCAGGATGGAAAGACCAGACCACAGCCAATCTCTTTTGCTTTGCTAGAATGTCCTGAAACGATTGTCAAGTGTGTCATTTATCAATGACAATGTTCCGTGTCATTATAGTTTATGTGATAGTAGGTTGACACAACTTAAGCAGCCCCTTCTTAGTGAAAATCAGTCACAGTCGACACAACAGCACTGGAATGTTAGGCTGCACATGGAGCGGACAGGTGCTCTGGGAGGTGTGTCAGTTAGGAGAGCAGAAACTAAAACTTGAAATAAATAAATAAATAGATATTTTTAACATATTTTTGATATGAATGCCAATCAAATCCTTTCGGTTTAAAGATAACACAGATGTACAGTAATAAACTATCCAAATAAGCGCAAAGTCTTTCAGGTGAATGCATTTATCTACAGTAGTTTGCCCAGGTCTTTTGTAGGACGCAGCCTTTGCACCACCAACATCACTGGAAGGCATTACTGGTGCACTTTCAACGTCAGGTTTCAGAGGCCCTAATACAACCACACAGTAAACCAATGCTTCAAGCACAGTGAAGTGTCACTTACCCAAAGATTTGAGCTTGTTTTTTTTTGTATTTTGCTTATCCTTGCCTCCTCCACCAGTTCTTGTCAAATGAGCTTCTGTGAGAGATGAGACTCGTCTCTGTGCCTATGTCTCTTTCACAATATCTCTAAATATTACAATATCTCTCGGCATACTGTAGAAACATCCTGTCCACACACACTCTGGGTTCATCTAAAAAGTAGTAGCATACAGGTGTGTTTCGCAGTCTCCGGTTACCAGTTACCCGTCGCTACCCACTCCCTCTTTGTTACACACACATGCATGCACGCACACACACACACACACACCTGCCTCTACCCACTCCCTCTTTGTCACACACACACACACACACACACTCGTTCCCATCACTTATGGGTGTGAGATCTCTCTCACACACACACACACACACACACACACACACACACAAATACACCACTTGGGTGTGTGATCATTCCCCAGACTTTTGGGTGTGTGATTGTTCCTAAAGCTGCCATGCATTCCATAGAGGGGCGTTGGTGCAAGTGACAACGTTAATCACAGACGCCTAAATCCCTGCCTTCTTGCCCCTCGACAGGGGCACATACTGTAGGGTGTGTGAGCCTCTTTTAGATATCAGTTATCAAAAAAAAGCCACATTCATAAGCTCTTAAAGAACCAACGTTCTTTTAATTGAACAAATAATGAAACAGAATAACAATATGAACTTGGATAATATTGGAAAACAGGTAGTGTTTTGTGCCTCAAGCGAATTCCAGCTTCCTGTCAAAATGGCGACACCTCCTGTTTGAGAGGAGAGGGTCACCTCAGAATTCACAAGCCAGGCATCACATAAGCAATGTTGTCCATGGTTTTAGCCTGAATAAAAAATAAGGGCACAGCGGGATGTCGTTAGTGTGTGTGTGTGTGTGTGTGTGTGTGTGTGTACTTCATCACTTGTGTGTGCTCACCAGCCTCATCAGTGTGTGTGTTCACCAGTGTCACCAAAGTGTGTGTTCACCAGTCTCACCAGAGTGTGTTCACCAGTCTCACCAGTGTGTGTGTGTGTGTTCACCAGTCTCACCAGAGTGTGTGTGTGTGTTCACCAGTCTCACCAGAGTGTGTGTGTGTGTGTGTGTGTGTTCACCAGTCTTACCAGTGTGTGTGGGGGACAGCTGCTGAGCTCTGGGACCTGAAAGGTGAGGCAGGCCAGAGGAGCCAGGGCACAAAGCAGAGAGTCCAGCAGTAAGGACAGAGTACCTGACAGGGCCACCATCTCCTAGAGAGAGAGAGAGAGAGAGAGAGAGAGAGAGAGAGAGAGAGAGAGAAGGGGGGTGGGGCAGTGGTAGTGAAAGGTGAAAGGAGACAGGGGTCAGAAGGATATAAAATTAGCATGTGAGAGTGTGTGTATGTGTGAGAGAGAGAGAGAGAGAGAGAGAGAGAGAGAGAGAGAGAGAGAGAGAGAGAGAGAGAGAGCGAGCATAGCATAGCATAGCATAGCATCATAACATGATTTTATAAGTCTGTCATTTTCAACCATGAAGTGGCTTTTGACAGTGGCTTACTAGTGGCTTGTGAGAGTATATAATTGAGCCAACAAGCATTTGTGCCACCTTAGTCCCCTGGAGTCGGCGACCAACCAGAGACAGCGATTCCCCCAACAGTTGCAGGTGGGCTGCAGCATCTATGGGGTCCAGCTCCAGATCCCCTGACATGGTGGTGGCCAGTGTTGCCAGATCGGATTGACAACCCCCCAACTGCCCAGGGTCATCAAAGGTAGCCCACAGGGGCGGAAAACCTTCCAATCTTGCAGCACTGGTGGCGGGTACGGCCGCCGTCACATGACTAGCTGTGGTGGTCTCGGATTGGCCAGGTTTTTCGTCCATGTACATCCAGTACAGTGGCATGGACTCCTCCCCCCTAGCCTGAGAGAGGGAGAGATGAAGAGAGGAATGAGGAAAGAAAGAGATAAAGAAAATCTTAGGAGTGGTCAATGCCGCCCTCTGCTGTAGGCTACGATTTTCGCACCCGGATGTTCACTCACAACAGTCCTTAACACACACGCAATGCGTTCAATATCCAGGAACAATGGATTCGGTTGATCTGCACAGCCCTCTGGTCCAGTGTCCTGTCCTCTCACCTCACGGCGCCTCTCCTTCTCCCGCCATTCGCCAGGTTGATACATCTGATAGGATGTGGGGAAGGCGGGGGGTGCGGCCCCGCACGTGTCAGGAGCGCAGCTGGTCAAGCTGTAGTGGCGCGTGGGGCTACCTGCATGGAGTAGAAATAGAATAGTGGGATGCACGTTAGTGTGTGTTTGTGTGTGTGTGTGTGTGTGTGTGAGTGAGTGGGTGAGATACAAACTCACCTGAGTGTCTTCTCTTTTTCTTGTGCAAACCTTGAGGTGTCTGGGAAGGAAGAGAGCATATCACACGTTAATTATAACAACCGTGAGTTTTGGGGCTCCCTCAATGTCGAAAGGTGTGTCAGCATGTCTGTAATTGGCCCATTACCGAGCGCTGGGTGGGGCCGGGATATCCGCCGCTTTCAGTCCAGTACGGGCCCATATCTACTGTATATAGGCTACCTTGTGTGAGCTCTTGGTTTTGTGTTGCTCTTCAAAGTCCAGCTCCTGTTCACCCGGGTCATCTTCCTCCATGAAAAATTCATTGTAGGACCTGTTCCTCTCTCCCCGACTGCGTCCTGTTACAAGACCTGCTTCGGCATCCATCTTCACACCCTGGACAGAACAGAGCACACGACCACTGAATCATCACGACAGGCCGAGAAGAAGCACCGACTGCACTTTAAACAGTAGGCTATGCGCACCACCCTACCAGCGCAAACCATAATTCTCAATAATAGTTGGGCTATACCAGACGTGCTCATTCCACAAGCCATAATGCACCGTTAGTGTCTCCAGCACTGTTTTGGAAACACAAACCCAACAACTCCTCTGACGGATAGAGTCTGCGAGGATGGACCGGGACGTAGGCCTACGGACACGTTTTCTATTTAACTGTAATTGATCTTGGTAACCCTACGGGAGTGTAGGTGCAGTTAGGCTATATATTCTTCCAGCAGGCTAATGAAAAATATAGCCTGTGTACGATAGGCTACATAGCCTACACATTTGGACTATTGTAGCCTAGGCTAAGTGCACTGAGCATCCAGCGCAACTGCTGAATTATAATGATGTATTGCACCTGGAGAAGAAATGGAAAAGTCTATTTTCAGCTGCCCTTTTCCGAAATCGAATTAGCAATAGGCTATTGAAGCCACAATTCAGAACGTGTCACACAAACAGGCGCCCGGTGTGAAAAGACCCTGTCGTTGAAACGCAGCTGGATCTTGTTCGGTTTGATATCGCTGAATCATGTTTAGGGATATAGGTCGACTCGGGCTTTCCCCTCCCACAAGTCCACCCACTTTGCCGAATCACGGTAAAAACTTAAAGGGACAGTATTTTCGCTGTCTGCAAAGCTTTTTATGACCAATCACTTTATTGGCTTCATTTTATTGTGGCACTGCGTGCGTGCAGACTTGCCGCTGACCATAGATCTCACAAAGACTGCTTGCAAATAACCTTAGATCATGCATTTATAATCTGATATACAGCATTAATTCATACAAAGGTCGCACTAGTTAATCAGTCATCAGGTTTATTGGTACTTCACTTGACTAGACATTGCACAAGAACAAGAACATCATCCTACAACAACAAAACAATGAAACAAAAACATACATTTGTCAGGCGTTGTGTCCTACACTGTTGGGCACTTTACAATGTCTCATTAATTGATCATCATAGGTCGTCCTCAGACGAGCTGGATAGCGAAGTCTCCAACCATCTCGGTCTTCCATACATCCAGCTAATTCTGCAGAACTCTCCACTCCTCAGTAGTCTACGCATCGGTACATCTACGTATGTCGGTGTGGGATCGGTGCCTGTCTGGCTCCCAGAGCACCAGCTTGCTGGCTGGGAGTTCATGGTGTCTGTGACGGTGGCCAGCAAGTTTCATCCTCCTCCTCACTAAGCTTTGGTAGCCCCCCCATACAGATGCTTGTTACTAACAACATGCTCGTTCTGGTTGACATTTAGTACCACACACAGCATTCTGGTGTAGCACCCATCCAGAGACTTCTGCAGGGTAGGCTTCAGGGTCCAAGTTTCACAGCCGTATAGGAGGACAGACTCCATGGTCGCATGGAAGAAGCTCAGTTTGATGTGTAGAGGGAGATTGGAGTTCCACACACTATTCATGCCATTCAGGGCCCTCCATACCAGCGCTTTTCTCACCTTAAGGTCCTGTTCTGATGAGTTGACCCAGGAACCCAGGTATTTGAAGTCGCTATCTTCTGCCAGAGCATTGCCCACTGCTGTCTTGAGAGGTGGGTGGTCCAGGGGGGTGTTGTAAGTGATTGCCTCAGTCTTCTTTGCATTCAATCTGAGGCCAACCCTGGCACATTCTGCCTCTACTCAGTTCAAGAGCTCCTGTGCCTGCTCTACACAGTTGGACATCAGACAGATGTCATCTGCATAGTCCAGGTCTGCCAGGACTACAGCGGGGTTTCTTCTAGACTTCCTAGGTGTTATTATGAAGCCAAGCTCCTGCTCCTGCCCACTGATGGCTTTCCTAAGCGTGTAGTTCAGGCCTACAATGAAGAGGCAGGGGGCAAGAGTGTCCCCCTGTAACACCCCTACTAGGATGTCAAACTCCTCACTGTTGCCATCCAGGGTTACCACTCTGGTTATTGTGCCCCTGTTCATGGTCTCTATGGCCCGGAGTAGGTTAGGAGGGACCCCGTAGGCCTTAAAGATTTTCACCATCACGCCTCTGTGTATTGAGTCAAATGCTTTTTTGAAATCAATAAAACACAGGGAATTAATTGATCAAATAGCATGTTCATATAGCCTACTTAAATTCAGTACGCATTTCTTTAATTAAAAAAAAACGTTTAAAAGGTCCCTCACATAGTTTATTACGCAGCCCACAGACCATCCATCCGAAACAGATTTCGTTTTAACTTGTCTTAACAATAGCCTACATTGTCATGTAGTCATGACTAATACTACAGTCAGGATTTCAACACTCCGCTGCCCCTCTTCCCCCGCCTCCCCAGAATGTCAAAATGACACTGTTATGTTTGTTTGGTTCTTTCTCTCTCTCTCTCTCGGTCTCCCTCTCTCCTCTGTCCCTCTCCCTCCCTCTATATGCCTATCTGTCTGTCTGTCTGTCTGTCTGTCTGTCTGTCTGTCTGTCTGTCTGTCTGTCTGTCTGTACTTCCTGAAGTTGCTGTATCATGTTTCGCACTCGTCCCTCCCCCGCTGTTTTCCCACTGCGTAGCATTCCTAAAGTCGCATGATCACGTTAAGTCCTCGCCCCTCCCTCCCTCTGTTTCCCAAGCGGTTCCCCAAAACCGCTGCATCATGCTAAGCCTAGTCCCTCGCGTCCCGATCATTCCATGTTGTTCCCGAAGTTGCCGTGTCACATTTTGCTCCGGTCCCTCCTCCTTCTCGGCTCGCCGTTCTCAGCGAGGATGTTGACTCAGCCAACTCGGTTCCTGTTAGCCGACCGAGAGAGGGAGGAGGGAGGAGGGAGGGAGGAGACAGCGG
This sequence comes from Borostomias antarcticus, assembly GCF_949987555.1. Taxonomy (NCBI): domain Eukaryota; kingdom Metazoa; phylum Chordata; class Actinopteri; order Stomiiformes; family Stomiidae; genus Borostomias; species Borostomias antarcticus. The sequence goes on from NC_140240.1 coordinate 26,311,115, forward strand.
TATAAAAGGGCAGAGAGCAGATGGGAGGGATACAGAGAGCAAGAAGTGTACTTCAACACTCGCTGGAGAAAGAGGAGCACGTGAATCATATTTTGGAGGTATCAAAAACAGAGGGTTAACTTTCAAAAATCTGGTGAGTGAAACTTTCCGTATATTACAGCATTATTGGTGGTATTTTGCAGTATATTCTGTTATTATGCAGTGTTTGTGGTCATTCTAGAAGGTTACTTAAAAAGTGATATTCACAAAGTTTGGTCTTTTACAGAAAGATATGGAGGCAAAGATGCAGAAGCAGACTCCAGATGAGCTTAGTGACAGGTAAGAATGAACCGTTGTCACTACATCTCGGCTTCGTTTACACATTGCATGCCTGTTCACACACATACGCACACTGCACTTGCAACACTCAAGAGCCCTAAAGGTCCAAACTTGCTGTTATTTACAAGACATAAATGTTAAACAACACATTTGTGAAGACTTGTTTGTACAGTAGGTCCGTGTTGTACGGATCAAGTCTGTAGAGTTTGAACAAGCTTCTGTTCTCGTCTGCCCTTCTGCACCTGCAGAACCGTTTCAGGTGTGCAATGTGGTAGACATCAGTTGGCGTTAACACAGTCTACCTCGATGTTAATAAGTCACCTGGCTTGATCTGTAGCCTATGACTGAGTACATTCTCTCTTTTTCGATGTACTGCATACACACACATACTCCCTCAATCCCATCAATCATTGAGTGTGAACAATGATTCGAACCGTAGTTATACGTACGTTTCAAAAGACAAGTCTGTCCAAACCTACATTTCCACAGATCGAATACAGTAGTGGACATCCTCTCTCTCTCTCTCTCTCTCTCTCTCTCTTACACATCTTTTTCCTTCTCCTCTCCCCACAGCGACTTGTCTGAGCAGATCAAAGTGTTCACTAAGGACATCCACAGCCGAGCGGAGAACACAGAGATGATGCGGAACTACCAGAAAGGACACATCACTCTGCCGCAGTACAAGGTACCCGGCTCTACAAGCAGCCCATCATCATTGAGACACACATATATTATGTACTGTAATCAGAATCAGAAATCCTTTTATTTAGACAAGTATAGTTCCAAGTTCCATATCAGGAAAGTGACTTGTTGTGGTGGTTCACAGGGACAAAAAGCAACACAATGAAATAAGAAGCAAAGTAATTCACAAAATATAAAAACGCAGCGAGATATCAACAATATTTAAAGCAGGTGTACATTATAATATAAAATTGTATGTAATATAGGTATGCAACATCTTACATATATGTCTATATGACATCTGTGCTGCTGTACTTGAGATTATCCGGTGCCAATGTGAAAATTTGGCACTGAAAATCAATCATGAAAGAGATGACGTCAGTGATTTACTTTTACTGCCAATGATCCCCACTGATGGTAAATAACCAGTTCAAAAGACAGCAGATCACTGAAGTTATGACAGCGGTTTGGATGGAGGTGCCTATGATCATTCTGAGGTGCCTTAGCTGTAACCTGACATGTGCCTTAGCTGTAACCTGACATGCCGGATCAGTCAAAAATACTTCACAGGTGATTGGATGAACCTTACCCTAACGGAATAGTCACTTCTTGCCAACCGCGCCCTAAAGCTGCCAGCAGTTCCTCCTCATAGGACGCCGAAATTTTACTCGGTGCACAAACAGATAATGTCAAGCCTGGCCTGACCGATCTGTGTAGAGAGAAACTGAATGTGAGCTCGTGAAATCAGGATGGTCTCACCAGGGATACCTTAGCAGTGCTACGGTGAATTTGGTCTGCATGGCCAAAGCCCGGATACTATCTGTCTCTCTCTCTCTCTCTCTCTCTCTCTCTCTCTCTCTCTCCTCTTTCTCCAGCTCCTCCTCAGCTCCCTCTATGAGATCTACAAAGCCCTGGAGGAGTCGATGGACATGAACTCTGATCACCCCAACGTGGCGCCTGTGTACTTCCCCGCAGAGCTGGCCAGACTGGACGCCCTAGAGAAGGACATCGAGCATTTCTTCGGACGGGACTGGAGGGAACAGAAGCTAGTCGTCCCGGCAGCCACCAAGAGATACGCCCACAGAATCAGACAGGTGTGTGCCGTTAGTTATGATGTGGGTCTGTTAGTTATGATAATGTAATGAAGGATGAGCATTCATCTCTCTCTCTCTCTCTCTCTCTCTCTCTCTCTCTCTCTCTCTCTCTCTCTCTCTCCCTCAGATCGGCAAAGACAACCCAGAGTACCTGGTGGCTCATGCCTACACCCGTTACCTGGGCGACCTGTCGGGTGGCCAGATGCTGAGCCGCATTACCCAGAAGTCCCTGGGGCTGAAGGGCAGCGACGGCCTGGCGTTCTTCTCCTTCCCGGGCGTGAGCAGCCCCAGCCTCTTCAAGCAGCTGTACCGCAGCCGTATGAACAGCATCGAGATGACGGAGGAGCAGAGCAAGAGCGTGCTGGATGAGGCCCTCCGCGCCTTCGAGCTCAACATCGAGGTACGAAGGGGCGGATGGAGGGGTTGAGATTAGGGATTCAGTGATAACCGGTATAACGATAAATCGCGAAATGCGATTACATTCATCGCGATAAAATCATCATTAAAACCGTGTTTGATTTCTGCGCTTTGGAAAAACTTCACAGTAAATACTGTACAGCATCACCCAAAGTTAGCAACAGTCTCCAAATGCATTATTTTAATGTTTATGCAAACAAAAAGCGCATAGTGCTGCTAATTTATTTGTGGCTTTCAGTATGAAACTTATTTCAGTGTGTGTATTGTATAGTTTAAGAAAATTTGAAAATGTTGGTCATTATAATCGTGATATGACATTTTCATACCGTTACATCTCCAATTGAGAGCGGGAGGATATAGCACTGCTTAACAAGAAAAGGGAGCTCAATGTGGATTGTGCTGACATTCATTGAGCAACTATGAGAGGAAGAGGGTATTTCAGATGAAATTATGTTCATGTACTATTACGGTATGCAGCGTAATTTCCTCTGGTGGGAAGTTGTGTGTGTTGCGTGCGGATAACGTCATCGTCATGGAGTATAAGATGGTGAAAGGCTAACAAAGCGGTTTCTTGATTCTTGGTTGCAGATGTTTGAGGATCTCCATAAGACGGAGAGCACGCAGAGACACGCAGCGCCCTCCCAACTGGCCAATGGTAAGACACACACACACACACACCCTAGCAATGCTATACTACAGATGTGTAACAAAATGTTACAATTAACTAATCCTCCTTCCTTTTTCCAGGAGACCAAGTGATGGCCGCCAAGTCCGTCCAGAGTGCAGCCAGCATGATCAGCACATCCCCTCTTCTCAGAATATTCCTGGGTCTCTGTTTAGCCCTGGCCACCGTTGGAATGGGAATCTACTCTTTCTAAAAGAGTGTCTTCATCTCATACTCTACAGACTATCTTTACACTGCCAAAGCCTTCAAAATGACACTCATGTTAGGTGCTCTCTCTCTCTCTCTTTCTCTCTCTCTCTCTCTCTCTCTCTCTCTCTCTCTGTCAGTTTCAGGCAAATGATCTAAGACTGAAATCACCTCTAATCATCAAATACTGATTCTATTAATCAACAAGACATTGAATCTTTACCAGGACTGGTCGACCCAGCACTGTCCAAATTTGTAGTGCAGTATGTAGCATTATTAGCATGTTAAACAATCAGAAAGGATGATTAATACACATCAATTGACAGTATCTGATGCAAAGTACACTTGCACTAAGTGCTGTACAGTATTCAGCGTCCTTTATGAATGACTGCGACATGAAGGCTAAAGTATATTGATTGAAAATCTCTTGATTCAGTATTGACCATTGTGAAATTTCTATGCATTACTAAAAGATATATGATGTATATACTGTATATATGTTTTCTAATAAACTACTCCATTTGCCAAGTTGGGGTGTACAACACACTTATATTGTCCGCATTCTCAGTTTCCATAATAATGTCAAAGAGAAAATACAAATGACACAAACTAGTAATAATAACAAGTAGTAACTAAGGCAAGGCAAGGCAAGTTTATTTTTATAGCACATTTCAGCAACAAGGCAATTCAAAGTGCTCTACATGAGACATTAAAAGCATCAAGACAAAGTGCAAGAAATACAAGGTCATATAAAACAAAATTAAATAAATAAAAAGACATTTAAAACAAAATGCAGGAAAAATAAAATACAGGAATAAAAGTTACAGTGCAGTGTATGAATGAATAATTACTTGATTTAATGAAAAGCTGTGGCGAAAAGAAAAGTCTTCAGTCTTGATTTAGAAGAACTGAGAGTTGCAGCAGACCTGCAGTTTTCTGGAAGTATGTTCCAGATATGTGGAGCATAAAAATTGAATGCTGCTTCTCCATGTTTTGCACTTTTCATCAAACATTGTTATACAATTATACATTAGTAAAAAGAAAAACTCCCACACACTATCTTTCACCTCAGTGAGAAAACTTTATTAGACGTTTCGGTCCTTTAGACCTTCATCAGTAAAATAACATTCTACTGTCTAACGTCTAATAAAGTTCTCTCTCTGAGGTGAAAGATAGTGTGCGGGGGGGTTTCTTTTTACTACATGGGACTTACAGTAATTTCCTACACACCTATCTGTGCAGGTGTGTGAAAGCCTCCACTAGTTTATACAATTCTACATAAAAAATTAGGTAATTGGTGGCACTTGCAGTACAGTGCCCAATTGTAGTGGAGTGAATCTTTTTATTGTGCATGGCGACGCACCAAAGACAGCAAATGTCTGGTTGTCTGTTCCTCCGTCGGGTTGTTGACCTGCAGTTCTATGTTGCTACCACAAGAGGCAGTGTTTTTTTGTGTTTGGCTGTAAGCCAGTGCACCGACCACAAGAGGCGGTGTTTTTGGTGCGTGGTTGTAAGCCAGCGCACCTACCACAAGAGGCGGTGTTTTTTTTGTGGATGGCTGTAAGCCAGCGCACCTAGACAAGAGGCAGTGTTTTTTGTGCATGGCTGTAAGCCAGCGCACCTAGAATAGAGTTTGTCCGGTTATAACTCCCTCCCTCCCTCCGGTCAATGTTGACCTGCATTTCTCTGTTGGCACCACAAGAGGCAGTAGTCCCAACACACCAAAATAAAGGACACCAAAATCAACCTGGCGATCTCCACTGCATCCGGGAGACGAGGGTTCAAGGGCCCAGTGGGGATGACTTTATGGGACTATACCCCAAACGCCTACATGTTCATTCTTTCACTCCAACCTTTACCCCTTGCCTTATAGGTCAGATCCTGTCCCAACCCCAACCCTTATTCTAACACCAACCCTTATTCTAACCCCAACCCACACTAGGGACTGGAAGAAGGACACCAAAACCAACCCGCCGATCTCCGCTGCACAAGTAGAGTAGTGGTGAGTGCATAGGACTCCCACCTGGGAGACGGGGGTTCAAGGCCCCGGTGGGGATGACTTTATGGGACTATGCCCCAAACCTACACACGTTCATCCTTTCACTCCAATCTTTTTATCCCTTACCTTTGTCCAGAAACAGAAGTTGAACCAATTGCAGCAAAATAGCTAACATTACAGTAATCATCAGTTTAACTGCTTTAGCCACTGACCGCTACCATTAATGTTACGGAAGCTGCTGCTAGTTGTTATGAGCTCATGAGCTTACTGGCTATCCCACTCTTATTGTGCTGGATTAGAATTTAAAACATTGGAAGTGATGTGTCCAGGCGACAATACCTATCTTAATTTATTTTTCAGACATTATTTCATGTAATTTCAATTCACAGCTATTTCATAAGCCACGCTGGACCTGGCCTGGTTTTTAGAAAAATATTCTTCTAACTAATTACTTTTTGTATAAATTCCATATTTTCCTCTTTTTTTCAAATTAACATCAGTACAGCAGAAAATGTCACCCCACCCTCCAAAAGAATTGTATCAATGTCATGATATCTTCCATATTGCTAGCTGAATGATATACTCCTAGAAGAACAAGAAAAGGTGTATAATATCAGGTTTCTGAACAAGATAATTACTTTATGGCACTAGATGGTTACTTTATCTGTGCTTGGTATCAAATAAAAAAAATCCTAAGCTTTTGTCATAGCATAGAACTACTTTACAACATTACATTATAGCCATTTAGCAGACGCTTTTGTCCAAAGCGACTTACAATAATTACTTTTAACTTAGGAACTCAGTGTACTATTACTCGTCAGAACTCACAAGTGCATCTCCTTTCTAAACAAGTGACTAAGAGTGACTACAATATTTCAAATGTGTGGTTCCACTGTTGAGGAATTTACATCCAAACACCTTAAACCTTTGTCCTCTCTCTCCTTTTGTAATTCATCACCTCCCCCAAATATTCACATAGCTGTGCTAACATACAAAATGGCTTCCAGGAGGCCATCTGTCTACAACAGAATAACCATCCTTTGTCATCCTTTGTCCCCAATTGCCGCCTTTTTCTCATGTCACATGTCTGTACTCTTGGCCACGCCTGCCATTTCATATGACGTACAATGGAGTAGCCAATCACATCCTGGAAGCACCGTACCTGTGTTTGACTGCATATAAGGCACAGCAAAAGACAGAGCCGGCACTTTGCTGGATACCACCCTTGTTGCGTTGTTCAGGAAGTCCTTGCGCTCGTATGCTTTTCACAATAAACCAGACTTAACCTTTTGAGCGAATCTTGGTAAATCCTTTTTTGACTAGATCAGTTAAATTTCTATTACAGTTGGCGACGCGGATGTAAAGGGAGGACTACCTGCGTGTTGCTTCGGGATTCCAGTGGATGAACTGGTCGGCAGGCGTGTCGGTCCATAGCGGGCTTGGAAAGTCAATCTTCTCTCTTGCGCCAGAGCGCACTCTGAGATTATTTCCTCAGTTCTTCCACTGGATTCTTGAACTCACAGGTACGTTTCAACGAACCCTCTTATGGTTCTGAGTTGTATTTGCCTTGTTTTAGTTTCGGATTGTGTTGGTCTGGCGTGTTCTGAAAACAAAAGCCTCGCGGGGGGAGTTGGGTGTTTCCTACCGAGGGTAGGGCGCTTGTTGTTGTTGATGTTTCGTTTCAGAACGATTACCAACTAGCTTAAGCCCCGTTGTTGATGTTTCGTGTTAGCACGATTGCCAACTAGCTTCGAAGTGATTGTTGATGTTTCGTTTTAGAACGATTACCAACAGATGTAGCTACGGGAGTGATTGGTGTTTCCAATCCGCGTTTCTTGGAGAAACGTTTTCCCCTTTTATCCCGGGTGGTTGGGTAGCTTCCAACCAAGAGGGCTGGGGGTCAGCCGAGTGTTGTAACGTTCGTCCTGTGTTCGTCCCCTTTGTTCGTCTTTTGTGTTCTGTGTCCCTGCACGGGGTTGTTCGTTTTGTTGTTTACTGTTTGAGCTTCGGCTCTCCCGTGATCCGCCATCGAGCCAGAGGGAGAACAAAGGACCAGTTGCTGGGTGAGATAGCCTACTTAGCGGTTTAATGTGTGTCTGTTTCTTTCGAAATTGTATTCTTTCCCGCCGTGAGTTAACTATAAGGTTTCCTTTCATTGCTGTTTTGGGGTTTTAGGCTGCGTCGTGTTTATTAGGGATCCTACTGCTAGCTTGCAATTTGTCTAGCCCTGATGAGATTGTTGCGCTGAAGCATTATTGTGAGCGTTTGTTGGCAGATTTCGTTATGCGCTAAAGCATTTTCGATTTCTTACATCCCCATCTGACATTTAGTGTTAATTTTTTTAGCTAAGATTCGGGCTCAGCTAGAGGTGTTTGAGATGTCTAGGTTAAGGGAAAAGCCTGTTAATTCTATAGACTGGTCTGCTTTTAAGATTTGGGAGAGAGTAGCACGAGAGGGTTTTTTAGGTCAGGAAGGAAAGATAAGGAGGTTCAGCAGACGGTCTCTCCGCCATTTCCCCAGCAGAATAACTCTGATTTAAAATTAGATCTGTCCCCCTCGACTCGTTGCCCCGTGCTCACACCCAACCAGGCTGTTCTTCCCCCTTTTCATGCTCCCGCCATTAGCCACGTCCCTTCTCTCTCCCCTCTACAATACGAGTTAAGCGCGCCCCTTTCTACGAGGTATTACACCGAACAAGAACAGGTCAGGAAGGAAGAATTGGCTAGAGCTATATCTGAGGCTAAGTTTAATTTGAAACAACAATTGATGAATAACTCTCTCTCCTTTTTGTCCGACCAAGTTAGGTTGATGTGCCACACCTGGGAATCGACTTCTCTCGAAGAAGTTGTTGACCATTTCCGCTATGAGGAGCGTCTTCGTGATCACATTGAAAAGAGAGAGTTGAAAGAAATGAAGCTAGGTGCAGCCAGATTACAAGCTGCTCAGTTAAGACAGCTGGAAGACAGGAATGAGGAGGATGCATGTTTTCATTGTGGTGAACCGGATCACTGGATTAGAGAATGTCACAGCTACCGCAGGCAAATTGAAAGGGAGAATCCTGCAACCTGGGATTCGGCGCCACCTGCTGGAGTGAACAACCCACAATAGTCATGACTAGGCCAGGAGGGACCGTCAGATAGAACAGCTGTGCAAGATGAACAGAAGGTTCATATTTGTCAGTGTCTTAATCTGCATGCAGCATCTCCTAACCCAATTATATATTTTTAAATGGTTATGTTAAATATCTCATGTTTATAGTTTGAGGCACATTCATCGGGCCTGAGTGTTTTTCTGAGTGTTTTTACAGACAACTGTCGTTCCGGGAGTGATGGGTGAATGCCGAACCAGGAGACGGGCACAGGACCGGAGGTGGAGATGGAGGTTACCGGCCTGTTTCCCTACAGATGGGCGACCTGTGGTTCGTGGGATGCAGGGCCAACGCCATGTCACCGACTCACCGTGAGCGACAGATAAGTATGACATAGGGAAGAGACCATTTTGTCCGAAGCGTGCCCAATACTCTGTCCTCAAATGCAGAAGAGGTTTTTTTTTGCCCTTCTTACACTAATAACCATTCATCTTTTTGCCTCTTTCAAACTTTAAAATCAAGGTTTTTGGTGAATGGTTGTCCACTTTTAGACTATAAATAGTATATAATCATGTCATCTTTTTTACCTTGTTTCCTGTCATATTTCTGAAACAAGGGGTTTTGGTGCGTGATTTTGCACGTGGAAAGAAAATAAAAAAAAATTTTTGTTAAATATTTCACAATAAAATAAAAAAAGATTTTTTTTTTTTTTTTTTGCTCTACCTAGTGGAGAGATTATTTCCTTTCCACATGTATAGCATAGCTGAATGTTTACACTTTGTGTTTGGATTTTATATTTTATTTTTGTGTACCTGTTCAGGCACAAATGGGGGATTGTTGAGGAATTTACATCCAAACACCTTAAACCTTTGTCCTCTCTCTCCTTTTGTAATTCATCACCTCCCCCAAATATTCACATAGCTGTGCTAACATACAAAATGGCTTCCAGGAGGCCATCTGTCTACAACAGAATAACCATCCTTTGTCATCCTTTGTCCCCAATTGCCGCCTTTTTCTCATGTCACATGTCTGTACTCTTGGCCATGCCTGCCATTTCATATGACGTACAATGGAGTAGCCAATCACATCCTGGAAGCACCGTACCTGTGTTTGACTGCATATAAGGCACAGCAAAAGACAGAGCCGGCACTTCGCTGGATACCACCCTTGTTGCGTTGTTCAGGAAGTCCTTGCGCTCATATGCTTTTCACAATAAACCAGACTTAACCTTTTGAGCGAATCTTGGTAAATCCTTTTTTGACTAGATCAGTTAAATTTCTATTACACCACACAGCCATAACCTGGGCCCCCTGTTAGAAAATTAATATATTTGATCAAAGACTGCTTTCCATACTTTGTTTTCAATACTTTCATCATAATCTAATAATCATAATAATTGTAAGTCTTCCACATGTTCATCTAAACTTTCCACACTCTCACCAGATGGATACCTGGTTCTCACAGTCTACCAGTCTACACATGTCAGTCACCTGAGGCCATTTGCAACCATCATACTGTACATCTTGGGAGTGGACAGAACCAGGACAGCATCAGGTGCTGGCTAAATAATTCTAAATCACTCTGCTGCTCTGACTCATGGAGCTATAATATAACTGGATAGAGCTCTAGAGTAGTAGTAGACAAACACTCACAATCCTTAAGTAATACTTTAGATAGCCATATGGTAAAGATGTGTCTTTAGACAGGCATCTCACAGGTACAGTAGGGTTAGAGACAAGCACTTCTCGTGTACAGCAGGATTAGAGACAAGCACTCCACAGGTATAGTAGCAGAAGTACTGTAGCACCAGCTGGATACAGGCACAGCAGAAGTGGAGGGTTTTTAGCTGGCAGAAGCCCATCAGACTCAGTGAATATCTGGTTGAACTGGTTAAAACTCTAGTGGTTGGGCGGGGGCGTAGGGCTTGGCCATGGCCTGCAGGTAGTAAGTTCATGTCATTGCCCTGTAGGCTAGTACCAGTCTTAAACTGGATGGGAGCAGCTACAGGGAGCCAATGTAGAGAACGGAGAAGGGAAGGTGTGTGGGAGAAGGTGGAGCCATGGTGAGCTTCAGCTTTCTCCAGGAGTCTGATTGCCGACACCACAGGGTGCTAGAAAGTACAGTAGGGAGCTGCAGTAGTCCAGGCGTGAGATGACATCAAACACTGTAGCAGTGTTTCCTGGGAGTCTAAAGAAAATGATGTGTCAAAAGTAGACACACACAATGTGTTATGAAACACATTTTGTGTAAAATCCAACAGACAATGTGTAAAAATATATCTTACAGTTGAACACAGTTCCTGTGATGGTTTGGAATGGGGGAAGCTCGTGGAAACCGTTTCTGGATCCCACCAGAAATGTGCGGTTGTAATGTAACACTACTGTAACGTTAGCTAATGATGACTTGTTTTTCAAATTAAGGAAGTACAAAAAGTACATGTAATGACCTTGGTTGATTTAGCTAATGCTAGGTGTATGAGTTAATGTAAGCTTGCCCAAGGATCGTGACAAAAAAGCTAGCTAGTATAGAGTGGTGAGTAGCCATTTTGTAGGCTTCAAGTAACCATTGTTGGGTTGTAGACTACACAGCCCAAGTCATTAGCTTTGGATTTAGGTTTATTTGCAAACTCATCACACTACACAGTGAGTGTAAATTGCATTTCCCCCTCTTCTCTTTTTCCCAGGACCCAGACCTGGAACCTGAATGTCAGTGTTCTTGCTACTGTCTTTAAGAATGCAAAAGAGTTCTCAAGGAAGATTTTTCATGTTGGAATAAGCTGCAGTATTTACATGTCACAGAGAACACATTGTTGGCTTTTGGCGTTCTTTTTCTTCTGTTGCTCTGCGTTGTTTTGTTTTTTGTAAGCCTTGATAAGAGTTGCAGCACCATCTAATTATGAACCACGATGTAAATAGCCTTTCTTGTTGTGATAGTCATTGATGAAATCACCCCAACACGGGATTGGAAGCGGCGACAGATGATAGATTTATTGTACAAAGATACAATCACATGGAACACTGGGATGTTTTCCTAGTCTCTCTCTCTCTTCCTGCTTCTCTGCTGGCTGCGGCTGTGGCGCGAAGTCGTGGCCTTCGACTAACCCCGCATGGTGTTATCAGCGTGCCTGCCTGCTGGGAGCAGCAAATCTGTCTGGCTGAGTTGCCTACCGTTTCCAAATCGAAGTCTCAAGGTTTGGTTGAGATGTTAAATAGTGCTCTCTCGGCCCACCCCCACGCCTAGGCCTGCCCGTTTAGGGCCTAGTGAGGCTAGATTGGTGGAGGAGTGACCATACAGATGTGTCGCCTGTCACCCTAACATGATATCTTAATCACCATTGGTTGTCAGTCTGGGTTGTGTCTGTTTATAGTATCCCATAGAGATGTGCCATTGATACCCCAGAGGAGAGGCCCCCCCTGTGGCCTAAGTGTGACCTCTTGACACCCACTACCCCGAACGGCCACAGCAGCAGCAGCAGCATCAGCTGTCTCCCTCACTCTATCGACTACATAGTGTCCACGTGAAAACAAACAAACACATTAAATCAAATACATAGCAGTAAGACTCCGTAGATGTTATAGACATTTCTCCCTAGATTCTTCAACATGCTCCAAGCCCCTTTGGAGGTGAGACTAATGTTACGCCATTTAATTTATGAAGAAAAGTGTTTTACCGTAGAACTGTTGAATCATAGAATTTCCAGTTTTGACTATGGGTATGGAAATGATGAAAAATAAACCAAGTGTGATTCTCAATCTGAGAACCTCTGACAATGCAGTAAAGCAGAATGTGGTGTCTTTTGCAGCCGCTACCCTTTTTAGTTGGTGATCTTGTTGACATGAGAAGTCAACATGAAGCGTTTATTCATTTTAGTGAAAGAAATATGCAGCATTGTCTTTGCGCCCGTTGTAACACACGGGCTTGCTGTAGTTCCTAAAATGGTTCACACATTGATTGTGTAAAATGTGTGTTGAAAAGACACATTTTGTGTTTAATTACCGGGCACAATTTGTGTCTTAAAATGGCTAACACATCTATTGTGTTAAATTTGACACGTGTTGTCCCTGAGCACACTCACTACGTCAAAATTCTGCACGTCATTTTTAACACATCTCTTTTTGCTGTGTATTACAGTTTTCTGCAAGGTTGTGGCCAATGTAGTTTTATTTGTCTTGGATAGGTCGTGGACAGGGCCCAGGCCAATGGTCCAAGGGGATGAGAAAGGATATCTTCCATATGTGGACTGCGCCCTTGTGCCATCATTATGATATGTCCAAACAAAGACCCGTCTGATTTCAAGATGACCGCCTTGACACTTGATTTCACTTCTCTATTCTTACACATATCACTGAATGCTTTCAGCTTGTTAGTTTTTTTGGGTCATGGAATTTCTTTGCTGGTGGGTCTTCATCTAGCTTTGCATAGCATAACATCACCAATCTTGTGTGCCTTCATTAGGTCAGAGGCCTTGGGGGTGCCTTTGCCGTAGAGATAGAATAGAAGAAGAATACAATACCATATAATAGAATAGAACGTTTATTTGCCATGTGTAACAGGTACAGGTACTTTGGAATTCTTGTCATCGCTTGTCCTTACAAGATCTTAGCAGTACTAATCAGTTCCTCATTCCAGTCATAGGTAGGTCCTAGGAGTTTCCTGCAATTAAAGATGGGCAGCTGCTGTCCTGACGTCAGTGGACAGCTCATTCCAGCACTGCGAGGCCCGGACAGAAAAGAGCCGTGATCAGATTGATCAACCACAAGGTGCTTGGAGTGACAAGACAACTGATCACCCCAAGGTAGTAGCGCGAGAGGGGGGGTGGGGGGGGGGGGGTGTCTTGAGGTAGGAAGGAGCTGTTAATTTCATTGCCTAGGCTAGTACCAGTTTTAAACTGGAAGCGAATATTACCAGGAACCTCCCTCTTAAGCACGTAATGTATTTTTAGTTTGCTACTCTTGGACATTGCCTTTAGCACTAGCTTATGTTTTTAGTCAAGTGTCTTCTAACACGTGCTACTGTCACGGCCAGATACCACCCGAGAATCATTAATGCGAACTCGGTAGTCTAGGGGTTACCTCGGGCTAGAAACTGAGCCGTGCACTCTAAGCTCCGGTCTGTCATCGGCGTGGAATATGTTGTACCTGAACAGGTTGGTTTAGGCGGGTCCTACCTGGACGCAGTAGGCTGCTGATGGTCGCTCCAGTAATCGATCCAAGCCTTCTTGGGAGGGCAGCCTGGCTTCCATAAGCGGCCAGCCCAATCCTTGGGTTGCTACTCTCAGTGTAGCGCGAAGAGCCACCGAAGCGGCTAACGAAACAACGGACACGGGATCTCTACAGGGTTCAGTCACGGTCTTAATCAATGTCCTCAGTGAAAGGTTTGGCTTCCCGGCGAGACGCTGGATCCACGGGGGGCCTTCTCTTCCGTCTCCTGCCGGGTTAAGTTCAAACCCTCCCTGAGTCAGACCCGCCCCTAAGCCTCTTCAGACCAATCACCATCCCACACAATGACAGACACAGAGACTAGACGGATCCGACCGTGACATTCCTCCCCCCATCAAAAAGAAAAAACATAAAAAGACACTAGACACGAAATAGTTATTTTTCTGGATTTTTCTACAATTTTATATATATATTTTTTTTTTCTCCCGATTTTCCCTTTTTCCAAAAATCACTACCATTCACCCCCACAACAGCCTTGTCCAAATACCAGGGTTCGAGTGATCAGCCTAAGGCCCTTCTTTTTTTCAAAAGACCATCCTTCAGACTATCCCCACTCCCCCTCACAGAAGTATCTGGCACCTCACGGCTTCCTTAACCAACGTAGTCCGACTTGGGTGCAATCCCACATCGTGCTGCTTCACCCTCTGGACAGGGCATCAGCAATAACATTATCCTTACCCGCTATATGCTTAATCACCATACTATACGGCTGCAAGAGTAGCCCCCAGCGAAACACACGAGCATTAGCGCTACTGAACTTGGCCAGAAACGTTAACGGGTTATGATCAGAGTAGACCTTCAGCACCTGATCACTACTGGCCACGTAGATCTCGAAATGCCTCACGGCCAGAACTAAGGCTAGGGCTTCCTTTTCTATGGTCGAATACCCTCTCTGATGACAGTTGAGCTTCTTCGAAAAGTAGGCTACCGGCCGCTCAACCCCATCAGCCCCTGCCTGCAGCAGAACCGCTCCCACTCCTACATCACAGGCATCCACTGCTAAAGCAAACGGTTGTGAAAAATCAGGTGCCTTAAGGACAGGCGCACTTGAGAGGATGTTTTTCACCTGGGCTAAAGCCTCCCTACACTCTCCTGACCAATCCCACTTCACTCCACTCCTGAGCAAGTTGGTCAAGGGAGCAGTCACGGCCGCGAAGTTTGACACAAACCTTCTATAGAAACCGCACATCCCCAGAATCTGCCTCAGCTGGGTCCTCGTCCTGGGAGGGGGAAAATCTATGATGGCCTGCACCTTCGCTGTTCTAGGCAACACAGTCCCACCGCCGACCTGATGACCCAGATAGGTGACCCTGCCCTTCCCGAACTCGCACTTCGGAAGGTTGACCACCAATCCCGCCTCCGCCAAGCGCTCAAACAATGCCCCAACATGAGCGACATGCTCCTCCCACGTCTCGCTGTAAGTTACCACATCATCAAGGTAGGTGACGGTGTTACGCAACCCCTGAGTGACGGCATTCATGAGCCTCTGGAATGTGGCCGGGGCATTCTTCATTCCAAATGGCATGACTGTAAAGCGATACAGCCCATCATGCGTCACAAAGGCTGACCTCTCCTTAGCTCGTTCGGTCAGGGGAACCTGAAAGTAACCCTTCAACAGATCCACCTTCGTGACCCACTTGGCCTGACCAACCTGGTCAATACAGTCCTCTAGGCGTGGGATAGGGAACGCATCCCCCCGCGTCACCACGTTCAGCTTTCTAAAATCCACACAGAATCTATCCGCTCTTCCCTCCTGTGCCGCCAACACCACAGGAGAGCTCCAAGCGCTGTCTGCTGGCTCAATGACTCCAATCTCCAGCATATAGTCTACTTCCTCCCGTATAGTCTCTTTCTTACGCGGGGGATAACGGTAAGGGTGTGACTTTACTGGGGCAGCAGTCCCAGTATCTACATCATGCTGAGCCTTCCCGGTCCGACCCGGTACATCCTGAAAGAGCTGGGGAAATAAACCTACCAACCGCTGGATATCTAATCGCTGAGGCCCGGACAGGTGCTCTAGCTGGCTATCCAACCTGGCAAGGGCTTGGGTGTTCTGTAGCCTCACCCCTACAACCCCTGGAGGGGAGGAATCCTCCCCTAACTCCTCCTTTTCTTCCCCCCTTTCCTCGGCAACACAGCAGACTACTGCCTCCGTGTCCCGCCCCTCGTATGCCTTCATGGAGTTCACATGACATAGGCGGGTCTTCGAACGCCTATCAGGGGTCGCCACCACGTAGTTAAGATCCCCAAGCTTCCTAAGGACGGTATACGGGCCCACAAACCCTGGGCCTAGCTGTGTCCGAGGCCCTGCTACTAACACCAGGACCTTGTCGCCTGGGTCGAAGGACCGGTGGGTCGTCTTGCAGTCATACTTGGCTTTCATGCGGGCCTTAGCCCCAACTAAGTTCTTGCCCGCCACTTCACACGCTGCCTGCAGCCGAGCTCTACAAGACTCAACATACTGCAAAACATCTCCTGGAGATGTGGGTTCAACCATCTGCTCCCTTAACAGTTTAAGGGGGCCCCGCACCTCATGCCCAAAAACTAATTCGAACGGACTAAATCCTAGAGAGTCAGAGGGGGCATCCCGAATAGCAAACAAGAGAAAAGGGATTGCCTCGTCCCATTCTTTAGGCTGGCTTTCCACAAACTTCCTGATCATACTTTTCAACGTGCCATGGAAGCGCTCAATGGCCCCCTGGGACTGAGGGTGGTATGCAGATGAATACTTGGGGAGTATTTTTAGCTCTGACATCACTTGACGATACAACTGAGACGTGAAATTGGATCCCCTATCCGACTGAATAGTCTTCGGCAAACCCGCCCAAGCAAAGAACTTGATTAGATGTTCTGCGATAACCTTCGCCCTGATAGTACGCAAGGGAAAAACCTCTGGATACCTAGTGGCCATATCCAAAATAGTAAGTAGGTACTCGTTACCTCGCTTGGTCTTAGGTAGGGGGCCTACGCAATCAATCATGATTTCCGCAAAAGGTTCCGTCACAACCGGCAACGGTTTAAGAGGGGCGACCGGGGGAACCCTCCCCGGCCCTCCCACCACCTGACATGTGTGGCACGAGCGGCAAAACCGCTTCACCTCACGCCTTATGCTCGGCCAATAGAACTGCCTGCTAATTCTGTCCATAGTCTTTTTGAACCCCAGATGACCGCCTAGACTGGACTCATGCGCCAACTGGAGTACCTCTGCTCGACATCTCTGGGGCAGCATGACCTGTTCATAACTAGCCCAGTCCTGATTCGGCCGGCCTACTGGTCTCCACTTCCTGAACAAAACCCCGCCACGCCAGAAGTAGCCAGTGTTCACCTCCTTACTCTCCTCCTCTGAAGTGGCCATTTTACAGGCATACGCCAAGGAGGGATCCGCTTTCTGCTCTCTACCCAGGGACGATTGGTCAAGAGAGGGAATCTCTGGGCCTACTGCTACCTCAAATGGCTCCATGCTGGTCGGCTCCCGGACTTCTGGCACCCGCTCACTCGGGGGCGCCTTGCCCCCAGACTTATCCAGCTGGGGGAAGACTGTCTCCCCCAGATCTATACTAACCCCACTGCTGGTCCCCAGTGAGGGGTCCTCTCCAGGAGTTTCAGTTTCCTCCGCCCGAGCCCGAGACCGGGTAACTACACACGCTGAAAACACCTCTGGAAATTCCCTTTCCAACTCGCACAGCTCTACTGACTCTGAAGGCTGCTCTAGTACTACTGGTTCTACTGGCTTAATTCTGGGCCTCGCTAAATCATTCCCCAGGATGACCTGTATTCCCCTCACAGGCAGACTACTTACTTCTGCCACGGTTGCCCATTGTTCCCCAGGGGAACACAGCTCCTCTGAGCGCAAATAGATACGGTGGAGGGGCGCCTGCTCATAGCCGCCTCCAAATCCCTTTACCACCACAAACTGACCAGTGAACGTAGTGTTAGAGAGTACATTCACCTCTTTCAACATCAGAGTCAGTTTTGACGCACTGTCCCTTAGTACAGTCACTGACTCCTGTGGCCCTTGGTCGGACTCTGACACCGTCCCCTCTGTTACATACTCCTCATACCCACACAGGTCTCCTTTGGCATCAGCCTCTGTCGAGATGGCCATTAGCTCACGCCGAGGGACGTGATCATCCCTGGACCCTAACTTAGGGCACTGGGTTTTCTTATGGCCCCACTTTTTGCAGTGGTAACACTGGATGTCCACTGGAGAAAACTGACTGCGGCCTGCTGACTGGGCGGAGCCCCCTTGCCGAAGCGGTGGACGGTCTGGCCTCCCTGAGAACCGATCAGGTCTAAACGGGCCGGCTTGGTTTCTCTCATTTACTGGAGGGTGCCAAACACCTCCGTTATCCTGCTTCCTTGGGGGAAACGCCCCACTCGATCTCTCCTCATGGGGTCGTCTCCGACTAACTCCGCCCCCAGTGACTCTGCCATGAATGATCTCATAACTATCAGCCAACTCAGCCGCTCGTTCTGGGCTTTTCACGTCCTTCTCACTTAGATATATTTCTATCTCTCGGGGGGCACTATTCTTAAACTGCTCCAATATGAATAGTTCTCTTAGCTCCTGATAGGTAAAAGTCTCAGTGGAGCTAAGCCATCGGTCAATTGCTATCACTTGTTTCCTCCATAAGTCTAGATATGACTCTCCTGGCTGGCACCTCAACTCACGAAACTGCTTCCTATATGACTCAGGTACACTACCATAGGCCTGCAGGACCGCCGTTCTAAGTGCATCATATTCCAACCCTGTTCTGCAATCCAATGCAGCTACAGCTCTCTGGGCTTTTCCCTTTAATACACTCTGTACAAGGAGCGGCCATTTCTCCTCTGGCCATTCACTGTCTTTCGCTACCTTCTCAAACATCTCAAAGAAGATATCTACTTCTCCCTCTTCAAAGGGTGGTATGAAGTGACGCGCCCGGTTTATGTCAAAGCTTGTAGATTTCTTGTTATAGACTAATTTCTCTAGTTCCATCTTGGCCATTTGGGCTTTGTGCCCTGCCATCTTGGCGTCATGCTCTCTACTCTCTCTTTCTATTCTTTCTTCTCGCTCCGTCTGTGTTACTCTTTCCTTCAGTCTCTTATTCTCTTCTAACTGACAATGCTCTATAATAATTTCAGCTATAGCTAGCTTTCTCAGATCTTTGGCCAAGTCTATATCCTCCTCCTGTGCTATTGTGATCAACTGGTCCTTGCTCAGCCTCTTACATTGTTCTGGGGTTAACCCCCACACATCGACATGCTCTCCCATGATCGATTGTGGCTTTGGGAATTCGCTCCCCACTCACTAACGTTACCAGGCTATCGCAACAACACTACTGGCGCTAATGTAGCAGCACTCCTATGCTCCACACTTAGCCCAGTCTATCCAACCAATTTACAAATCACCTCAAGCACAGCCAGAACCCAAGACATCAAACTAACGCCAACTCTGTGCAACCGTATACTAATTCCCCGTCAAATCCCATTTACCATCTACAAATCAGACTACTATAACTTTAGCTTTAATCTACTATGTTTGGTCTGGGAATTGGGACTACTTGACGCAGCAGCTAATCTGCCATTTGAATTCAACGCCCCTCTAACTAACTGGCGGCGTCTGAACCATCCAAGCTGGCCAACCCAACTCAATGCGTCTTTCGTCCCAGCAACCAGACGTTCTGATGCTAAATACTAACAAAAGCTAGCACCATACTAAATAAAGCTAACTAATAGCTAGCGGCTAATAGCTAGTGCAACGCCACTTAGGGCTAACTCCCCAACCTGTTAGCTAACATTCACGCACGTTCAGTCCCGGACGAGCCACCCACAATGTCACGGCCAGATACCACCCGAGAATCATTAATGCGAACTCGGTAGTCTAGGGGTTACCTCGGGCTAGAAACTGAGCCGTGCACTCTAAGCTCCGGTCTGTCATCGGCGTGGAATATGTTGTACCTGAACAGGTTGGTTTAGGCGGGTCCTACCTGGACGCAGTAGGCTGCTGATGGTCGCTCCAGTAATCGATCCAAGCCTTCTTGGGAGGGCAGCCTGGCTTCCATAAGCGGCCAGCCCAATCCTTGGGTTGCTACTCTCAGTGTAGCGCGAAGAGCCACCGAAGCGGCTAACGAAACAACGGACACGGGATCTCTACAGGGTTCAGTCACGGTCTTAATCAATGTCCTCAGTGAAAGGTTTGGCTTCCCGGCGAGACGCTGGATCCACGGGGGGCCTTCTCTTCCGTCTCCTGCCGGGTTAAGTTCAAACCCTCCCTGAGTCAGACCCGCCCCTAAGCCTCTTCAGACCAATCACCATCCCACACAATGACAGACACAGAGACTAGACGGATCCGACCGTGACACTACTGTAGATTGTTTTCCAGAGAAAACAAAATCAATTCCCGCCCACACGTACAGTATCACGTCTGCACAATTTATTAAAAAACGTTTGACGAGTATTTATCAATGGTGAAGGTTTGTCAACATCAGCAGACAGCTTTTTAATAAATCAATGCAGAGTGATACGTGAGTGAGGAAATTTACTTTTTGTCTTTGGAATTGGATCTTCAGGAGATTTGATTCCCTGCACCACAGAAGAGACAAAGCAAGTGGTGTGTGTGTGCGTGTGTGTTCTTCTATTCAAGATGCTTGGCAACAAAGACATATCACAACATGAGGAGCCAACGATACCTCAGGCTCGGAAGAGGAGGTTCTTTAAGAACTCTGCTCTGGGCGCCCTGGTAGCTCAATGGGTTTGGGGTGTGTACCATATAAAGGCTAGGGATGTTTTAGACTGGATACGTTTTAGTTCTGCAAAATGGCCGTACGTTATACATTGTTTCTTATCATCTCAATGAGATAGAGGTTCTTCCAATCAATCACTTCCTGGCTGTATCTACCGGCGCAGCCATTTGCAGGGGTATCAGGAGGGGATCCCGGGGGCCAGCCCCTGCAGGGTGACCGAGGAGTCATCCGGCTGGTATTGTCATGACAATGGATCTGCATTCCCATTGGTCGATATTTAATAGGAAAATCAAAAGCAGCCAATTGTGCGGCCCAGCACTGCTCTAGAGCACCCAGCTTGGCAGTGGTGAGATAGCTTAGTGGATTGTTATCCGTATATACAACACACTTATGGCCCAACAAATACTAATAAAAAATATTTTTCAGCCACGGCCTATTTCAAGGCTAAGAACTCAAGCTTCATCGAACTGTAGTTACAGTAGACATATTGCGTATAGTTGGTTTAAGGCCATGGCTTGCATAAGCTACAGGCCTCACCTTTCCATCTTGCTCTTGGGAAAGGAATGCTCCAAGCCCACTGGCATCTACCTCAAGAAGGAAGGGAAGAGAGAAGTCAGCATAGGTCAAAACAGGTGCTGACACTAACCTGGCCTTTAGTTCCTGAAGACTACGCTCACATTCTACTGTCCACCCTTCATTCAACCACCTCTTAGAGTCTCGCTTTGTCTTGGTCCCCCCATCTCTGATACAAGGCGGTGAAGGGCGGCAGCCAACCTGACAAAACCATCCACAAACCGCCTGTAGTAGGGTCATTATACGAAAACGTGCCATATTTCATTTTTTATGTTTCATTTTCAAAGTATTCTTTTAAAAGTCTTTAAGCCCCTTTTTGGATGAAGTAGGTCCTTACCTCTTAGAAAAATATGCCATGCCACCTCTTAGAAAAATATGCCGTGCCATCTCAGGCTATTTTTTTTTTTACATATAATCAACATGCGTAAGTCTGTTTCGTCAACCCTGTTACCGACAAATTAATTGTTTGAAAATGTTTTAAATCCATATTTAGAACAAAATCTGATATTCTATGAAAGATAAAGTCCCCCTTGTTACAGTAAGTGTTTGTAAAGTGTGAGAATAATGAGGAGTTTACTTTTTTCCATGGATTAATAAGCCCATTTACAACTGACACTAAAGGAATATAGTAAGCAAAAGTATGCTTCAAATATTGATTATAAGCAGTCTGTTAAGGAATATAGTAAGCAAAAGTATGCTTCAAATATTGATCATAAGCAGTCTGGAATCGTATGGAAAGACCAGTGAAATTGTTGCATTAGCTTCCAGATGTATCACAACTACATACTTGCATATAAGTGAATGTGGTGTTGAATGCTACCTTTGCAGAAGGGAGAGAGACAAACTTTGGATCTGTCATACATGCCATGGAAAACTACAGAATGGTAAAATGCCTGAAGTACTGTAAATGGTCTTCATCTAGAACCAATTCCATTGGAGTTAAAGTGCTTGAATTCTCTTGAGGAACACTTGGTAGCTTTGAATATCCCATTTATGAAACTTGTTCCTTTGCCCAAACAAGGACATGGGGTTCATGGACCTGTGGTTTGTGTACTGTGGCAACCCAGAGCACGCACAGGCGATAGAGACCCCCAGGGTAGAGAATAGGAGACCAAGCGGCAGGTTCACCCAGTGGGCGGTTTAATTAACTGAAATAATGTCCAACAAAAATACCCCCGTCAAACGATGGGTTTTAACACAGGGGCGGATGCTAGGCAACACCACGGTCCCGGTCCAGGGATTACCGGTCATCCACGGCAGGTCTCCGGTGGGGCTCAGCTTACTCGGGTCCGTTCTGGGGCACAGGGTGACAAAGGTTAGACCTCCGGTGCACCACAGCCAAAAAACACAGTCCTTGCACATATCTGTCTACCTGTCACTGGTATCCCGAGCACCTCTCCTGTGGTGCCTTTTGTGCTGTGGAGCTGATGCAGGGCACCTGCTGCCAGGCTGATTGCAGGCCTGATTGCGGGAGTGGCTGCAGCTGAGCCGCTGCCGCTTCTCCCTCTCCCCCCTTCCGTCGCTGACCAGGGTGCTGAAGCTGAATGACCTGTTGCTGTCCAGGGTGCTGGAAGGCTGGGTGCTCCTCTAGGGGTGGTGACCCCCAGAGCTGGCTGGCCAGGAACGTCCGTGGCGTGTTCGGGTTGCCACACACCACCCCCCCCCCCCCCCCCCAAAGCAGAGCGCCGAGGGGCACGCATCCCGCCGCGACAGCGCGTCCGCGTAGGGCTGCTCAATTATGGCAAAAATCTTAATTAGGGGCCAGGCAGCGTAGCTGCCGGAACCCTATTGTATTTGCCTATATTATTATTATTCTCCATCTTCCACTGAAGTCTAACTTCCCATGGCCAAAAAATCGCCAAAATTTGCACATAGCTCCAGTACTATACCCAAAGTCCTCAACCTGCATT
Source organism: Borostomias antarcticus (assembly GCF_949987555.1). Lineage (NCBI taxonomy): Eukaryota > Metazoa > Chordata > Actinopteri > Stomiiformes > Stomiidae > Borostomias > Borostomias antarcticus. Next base: position 26,334,010 of record NC_140240.1, read on the forward strand.
GTAGGTCAATAAACCTGAAGGTGGCGCTACAGCAACAGTCTAAAGTTTAAAACTTTAAAAAATCATTACAAATCAGCCATAGGTGCTATCACTGTAAAACCACCACGTGAATGTAGTCCCAAGTGAGACAAAACTTTCATACGCTCTGACCTTGCAGGAATTTTGAAGTCCATCACTCTGATTTTTTCATAAACTGTAAAACCTATCAAACCTATCTCCTCCCACATTTTTTGTTCAATTGACACCAAAATCGATCTACTGTATCTTCAGACTGTCCTTACCAAACGATCCTCACAGATTTTTGAAATATGAAAAATAGAGCCCACAGCACTTCAAAAAGTTTTACTGTTAACAGTTCTGTATAGTTCCTATTAATTCTCGCCAAATCAATGTCTGATCATCCTCATAAAGAGTGACAACATTGGCCACATATCCAAGATGTAGTATGATTTTTTTCAGAATTTTATCTCAAAAATTGAATTTTTAAAAATATGTTTAATTCTGTCCTCTGAAACCAACACTTCATACAGAGAAAACTACGTTACCCACAATCCAACGCAAGCTCCACGAATCTGAGACATCGCTGTTGGCAACCCTACCCAACCCCCGCCGAGGATTACAATGACTAAATTGATTGATTGGCAACTGACTGAGTACACAGCTGCTGAAGTTAATGTTCAATTATGAAAAAAAAAAGCTAACAAAACCTGTAACCCACATTTTTCAATCAATTAATACTAAAGTTGCTACACTGGATCTTCAAACTGTCATTCACAAACTCATTGACCAGATTATTGAATTATCAAAATTGAGCTTACAATGCATTAAAATGTTTTACTTATTATTATTATTCTCCATCTTCCACTGAAGTCTAACTTCCTGTGGACAAAAAATCACAAAAATGTGCACATTGCTCCAGTACTAAACCCAAAGTCCTCAACCTGCATTGTAGGTCAATAAAGCTGAAGGTGGCGCTACAGCAAAAGTCTAAAGTTTAAAACTTTAAAAAATCATAACAAATCAGCCATAGGTGCCATCACAGTAAAACCACCACGTGAATGTAGGCCCAAGTGAGACAAAACTTTCATACACTCTGACCTTGCAGGAATCTTGATTATTATTATTATTCTCCATCTTCCACTGAAGTCTAACTTCCCGTGGACAAAAAATCACCAAGATTTGCACATAGCTCCAGTAGTATACCCAAAGTCCTCAACCTGCATTGTAGGTCAATAAACCTGAAGGTGGCGCTACAGCAACAGTCTAAAGTTTAAAACTTAAAAAAATCATAACAAATCAGCCATAGGTGCTATCACTGTAAAACCACCACGTGAATGTAGGCCCAAGTGAGACAAAACTTTCATACGCTTTGACCTTGCAGGAATTTTGAAGTCCATCACTCTGATTTCTTCATAAACTGTATAACCTATCAAACCTATCTCCTCCCACATTTTTAGTTCAATTGACACCAAAATTGATCTACTGTATCTTCAGACTGTCCTCACCAAACGATCCTCACAGATTTTTGAAATATGAAAAATTGAGCCCACAGCACATCAAAAAGTTTTACTGTTAACAGTTCTGTATATAGTTCCTATTAATTCTCGCCAAATCAATGTCTGATTGTCCTCATAAAAAGTGACAACATTAGCCACATATCCAAGATGTAGTATGATTTTTTTTGAGAATTTTATCTCAAAAATTGATTTTTTTAAAATATGTTTAATTCTGTCCTCTGAAACCAACACTTCATACAGAGAAAACTACGTTACCCATAATCCAACACAAGCTCCACGAATCGGAGACATCGCTGTTGGCAACCCTACCCAACCCCCAACGCCGAGGATTACAATGACTAAATCGATTGATTGGCAACTGACTGAGTACACAGCTGCTGAAGTTAATGTTCAATTATGAAGAAAAGCAAACAAAACCTGTAAAAATTAATAAACATATCTCATCCAACATTTTTCAATCAATTAACACCAAACTTGCTACACTGGATCTTCAGACTGTAATTCACAAACTCATTGACCATTGTTGAATTATCAAAATCGAGCTTACAACGCATCAAAATGTTTTACAAATGTTTTACGATACGAATGTACAAAATGAACATTGGAATGTCAACTTTCTTGTTGTCCTATTCTCTCGCTTATTGCTCCTAAACTTGTCGGAAATTGCCTGGCCCCGCCTCATCGCTGCGAAGCAGCTTTAATTTTGATTGATATTGAGATCACGATTATTTAACACGATTATTCATTGAAATTTTTTTTTTCTAATCAAAAGTTTTAACATTTTCTTAACATATCAAATTATACATTGACTTTGATAACAATTAATTTATTAAATGTTGACTGGCTTTTCTTTTTAACAATGTTCTTTGGATTAGATACATTTCTCCCATGGGAGACAAATTGTGAACCTTGACCTTGATAAATAAATAAAAGTGCCAAAACTGATAAATAAAGAAGCTTCAAAGCCCCGCCACCACCACAGAAGAAGACTACCTCGGAAAAATAATTTCACTATGACAGAACGCGTCTAAATAAGTTATTTAATGGTAGCGCCGAGGCTTCAAAAGCAAGCATTTGTTAAAATAGACCCTTTTGCTTAGGTAAGTGAAGTTTCATGTTTATCTGACCTCTCCTAAATAGGCCGACACCGGTTTATTTTGACGGCAAAGTGAATGGACCGGCAAAGGACTGTTGTCTGGCATGAGCGAGCGGAATGCAACAACGGGACTGAGAAGGGCTACTTTGAGGGGCAGCTACGACTGCGTAGCAAATTTTACACACCGTGTCAACTTGGTCCAAATCTGTCTCCGCGAACCCATAGTGTTTCCACACCACTGATGTGGTTCCATCCATGTCAGGGGGCGTGGTCCGTCACGAGGGTGAACCGCCGGCCCAGGAGGTAGTACCTCAGTTTGTCGAGGGCCCACTTGATGGCCAATGCCTCCTTCTCCACCGTGGCATACGACTGTTCATGGGGAAGGAACTTCCTGCTGATATAGCAGACCGGGTGCTCCTCCCCCGACCATTCCTGGGACAGGACTGCCCCCACCCCAGATCCGGACGCATCTGTGTGGATAATAAAAGGGAGGGAGAAGTTGGGGGTCACCAGCACCGGTCCAGCACAGAGGACTTGCCTGAGGGTGTTGAAGGCGCGGTCAGCCTCTGGGGTCCAGGTCACCTTCTCCGGGAGCCGCTTCTTTGTGAGGTCGTGCAGGGGGCTGGCGATCGAGGCGAACTGGGGAATAAAGCGCTGGTAATAGCCCACCAGGCCGAGGAACGCCTTGACTTGGGTCTTTGTCGAGGGCTGGGGCCATGCCTCAATGGCCTCCACCTTGGGGTTCTGGGGCCTCACCCCCCCCCCCCCCCCCGATCCGGTAGCCACTTTTTGGGGTTGGCGGTAAGACCTGCGGACCGGAGGGCTCCAAAGACCGCCCACACCCGGCTCAGGTGGGTCTCCCAGCTGTCACTGTGAATGACAATGTTATCGAGGTACGCTGCAGCATACTCACGGTGGGGCTGGAGGACGCGGTCCATCAGGCACTGGAATGTCACAGGGGCGCCATGCACGGCGAACGGGAGGATGGTGTACTGGTAGAGCCCGTCGGGTGTGGCGAAAGCTGTCTTCTCTCTGGCCTGGGGGGTGAGGGGGACCGGCCAGTAGCCCTTGGTGAGGTCCAGGGTGGAGATGAACCGTGCCGGTCCCAGCCGGTCGATGAGTTCGACCACCCTGGGCATGGGATAGGCGTCGAACTGCGAGACCTCGTTGAGCCGTCGGAAGCCGTCGCACTGTGACCCCGGGTGGGGTGATGATGTCATGCTGGGCCATGGAGGTATGTCCCGGCAGGTCAGAGAAGACGTTGAGGTGTTGGTGGATCACTTCCCGGAGGTCCTGGCGTTGGGCCAGGCTGAGCTGGTCTCCCATGGGTACTTCGGGCAGGGGTCGGCGGGTGCTGAGGGCCGGCCTCCCCCCGGCAGGTCCCTCTGGGAGGTCCTGCCATTTCTTCAGGAGGTTTATATGATACAGCTGCGTTGGCTTCCGCCGCCCAGGCTGGCACACCCGGTAGTTTGTCTCTGAGACCTTCTCGACGATTTCGTATGGGCCCTGCCAGTTCACCAGGAACTTGCAGTCTGAGCTCGGTATCAAGACCAGGACCAACTCCCCTGGCTGATAGACGCGTACCTGGGCTCCGCGGTTGTAGACCCGGGCCTGGGCCTGTTGGGCCTGCTGGAGGTGTTTTCTCTGACCAGGGGCCAGGCCTTCGCCATCTGGTCTCTCATCTGCTCAACATGCTCCAGAACTGAGCGGTGGGGGGAGGGCTGGGTCTTCCAGGCCTCCTTGGCGAGGTCAAGTAGGCCCCGGGGTCGCCGACCGTACAGAAGCTCAAAGGGGGAGAACCTGGTGGACGCCTGTGGGACCTCCCGGATCCCGAAGAGGATATAGGGCAGGATCTGGTCCCAGTTCCTTCTATCCGCCTCCATGGTTCTCTTTAGCATCTGCTTCAGGGTCTTGTTAAAGCGCTCCACGAGCCCGTCCGTCTGGGGGTGGTAAACGGAAGTGCGGAGCTGCTTGACCTGCAGGAGACTGAGCATTTGCTTAAGCACAGCAGACATGAAACACGTGCCCTGGTCGGTGAGTATCTCCCGGGCTATCCCTACCCGGCTGAACAGGAGAAACAGCTCCTTCGCCACTGCCTTGCGGTGGCAGCCCGGAGGGGCAAGGCCTCCGGGTACTGCGTGGCATAATCCACGATGATGAGGATGTAGCAGTGGCCACGGCTGCTCTTGGGTAGGGGCCCTACAATATCCATCGCTAGACGCTCGAAGGGTTCCTCGATGATGGGCATCGGCACTAGGGGGTGTCGGCCTGGGGGTCTGGGGGCAGACTTTTGGCACTCAGGACACCGGGCGCAATAGCGGCTCACCTCCGCCTTCAGGCCGGGCCAGTAGAACCGGGCCGCTATCCTTCCCTGGTCTTGTCACAACCCAAGTGCACCCCCAGGAGGTGTGAGTGGGCCAAATACAGTACCTGGGATGTATAACATGTGGGTACCACCAACTGCTCTAGGGTAACCCCGTTCTTTTGAGTAGCACGATACAGGAGATTATGGCGGGTGAAAAAGAATGGAAACGGGGGGTCTCATCCAGTCTGCTCCCTGGTCAGCTGGCTCACGCACGTTGGCCCATGCATTCCGGAGCCTTTCGTCCTCCACCTGTGCCTGTGCAAACCGGCCGGGTCGGGGGGAGCGGTTCTGGGTCTCTAGGGGGAAGTCAGAAAAGGTGGTTAGGGGACTGCTGTCAGCATTGGCGGCATCTGGTGGTGACGGCTCGCTGATGGATCCTTCCCCGGTGGTCGTACCAGGCGGGCTGGGGTCGGGCCAGTCCAGCCCCGCATCCGGCAGGATGCCTGGGGGCTCGGGGGAGGAGTCCTCGGAAGAGGGGGGGGGCGGGGGCTGCAGGTCGATGCCCCGCTCGGAGGGGTCGGGCCGTTGGGGTCCTCTGGTCTCGAGGTGGGAGGGGCGGCCGGGCCAGTACCGGCTGAAGATGGGGCAGTCGTGCCCTATCAGGAGGGGGACGGGTAGGTTTGGTATCAGTCCGGCACTCATCTCGAACGTTCCCCTTGGTGTGCGGACTCGGATTTTGGGCAGTGTAGGCAGTAATTTTGCCATAGTAGGCAGTGTTGTTCTTGATGTCCGTCCTGGTGCTGATCCAGGTGAGGCCACAGCCTCTCAGCAGATGGGATCTAACTTCATTGTGTACCTGTACCTTTGCAAGTAGCTGGTGACTGCCAGGCAGGGTATGATGCTGGATGCATCCTAAGGAGAGGTGTTCAGATATGTGTGGGGGTAATGGTGTTCAGATCTTTGCAGTAAGAACAGACAGTTTGTTCAAAGTTCTTCATAGGTTAGTTCTACATAGGAATGATGGTACTTTGACAATCCTTTATTTCTGAATCAGGTTACTGCAGTCTGTGTAGTGAACGGCACACTGCTTCATTGGTGCACAGTAAATAGCTCTCTGAGAAACAGGACTCCTCTTATTTTTGCGTAGCTTGGATATGTGACAAAATAAATACTGGAAACAGAAATGTTTCTCAGCATACTCAAGTATCTCAGCCTTTATGTTTGTATGTGTCACCAGAAGCATTACACCCGACACTCTTGAAGCATTACACTTGACACGCTTTATATTCATTTAATCTGTTGATATTGGAAACCATCAAATGTTTCTATTCAACCATCAACGGTTTCAATCATCAACTATCAAAGGTTTCCATTATCAACAGATTAAATGAATAAAACTTAAATAAATAACAAAGTTTGCTAAACGATAAGCTTGGATCATGTTTCCACTCTTGAGATGATACTCTTTCAGTACATCATTTGCAGTCCCTGTAAGACAAATATCTGTCTTCAAAGAATGCCTTGACATCGCCTGATTCCTGAATGGACTCTTTCAGCATCGCTGTGACCTCCACAAGACAGTAGATTTCCTGCAGGGAGAAGGTCGTGTAACGCTCAGCTGAGAAGCATACGCCTGGCCTGCCCTGCATGTGCTGCAGGAAATCCACTTTCAGTGTCTCTGCAGCGACGTCTAAGCTTCCCTTCCAGAGGGCATCATAGAGGTCAGTAGCCCCTTTCAGGACTGCGTTACTATCTGGCTGGTATACGCTAGTCCCTTCATGGATCCAAGCGAAATAGCATTCTGCGGCCAGTCCACCTGGTTCTTGAATAAAAACTTGCGATAGTGTCGCAGAGAAATTTCAGAGGTACTTTCAGGGTGAATTACTTCCTGACTGGTCACCACATATGTCCTGGTCACTATGTTGCTCTTCCACCCCATCCCTCTTGGTGTGCTGTTGTTATTGGACTCGTTTCCCTCTTAGGCCAAGACAAGTATAAGGCAAATAATATAGCTGCTGCGCAGCACTGGGTCGGGCCGGGCCGAGTAAGAGGAGGGAGGAGACAAAAGACAAATATATGAGGATCTAGGTGTAGACATATATACAAAAACTGGTGCAGGCATGTTTTCCTGTTAACTGCTACAGTTAGGAGATGGAGCAAGGTTTGAGGTTGTGAGGAGGAAGACAAGGAGACGATTACAAATACATGAAGGTGTGCTCATGTAGCCAGGCTCAATCTGCGTTGTGTTGTTTATGGAGCACACTGGAGGACGACGTGCATTCAAAGATCTTTTTATTGTAGACTGCTCCTGCATGGACATCTGCATGGACATGTAGACAGGGCACGAGAACACATTAGCCTCTGGCAATAGTTCGTTGCTCGTTGGCTAACCCTTGTCGCACCCATATACTCAGCAAAAGGGCTAGTTATGCACAACCCGAGGCTGCACGAGCTACCACAGCCATACAAATATACACAACTATTCACATACACACGTTTCTGCATCGCCAAAATAAAAATACTAAAATGAAATAATACATCAGGAAGCAATCAAAAACATGCCATACCTGCATGGACATGTAGACAGGGCACGAGAACACATTAGCCTCTGGCAATAGTTCGTTGCTCGTTGGCTAACCCTGCGGTCATGGAAACGGGGAAACATCCTTTTCATATTCATATATGAAATAAAAGTGACATCAAGTCGAACATATAAATCAATCAATATGAAATACTTCAATTCTCTAGGGGGGGGGGGGGGGGTTACATACACTATAACAGCAGACTAAGTACTGTCACAATATTAGCTTAAACAGACCGACAGCACTGACCTTGTCGCACCCATATAATCGGCAAAAGGGAAAGAAATATAGATGCGCAGACAGTTAACCCCACAAGGTCACGCCCCCAGATACCCCAAAACCAATCCCCAGCCCTGTGTATAATAAATCAACCAATTAAAATAAAAGGCGAGCAGAAACCCAAGGAAAATAATAATAATTAAAGTTATACAATAAGAAAATCTAGTGGAACAATATTAATCCCGTTACACTCACCCCTACTGATTTCACTAGATTTCTCTTAACACGGGACCACCCTCAGGATTACAGAAAAAGCATCTCAGATGCTATGAAAATGAGAAGAGCAACACTCAAACACATTCATAAAGTGACACCCACACATCCACCTAAAAAAACAAATCTCATCAGAGATAAAGAGTAACCAGGTATCTCAGTCCCATCCTTTCCAGATCCAGATCCAGAATCCAACAGATCGCCCTCACTCATATCCAAGTGATCCACATTGTCATCTCCTGTGGCGTCAGCACGTTCCTCTCCAGAGACTTCCTCACTCGCTCCATCCTGGTCCGCCTCTTCATCATTCTCACAGAGTCCAGACCTACCAGCCGGAAAGTCCACTGTGCTCACAGCCACGCAGCCCCCATCCCTACCAGCACTTGACAGCGGCTCTGCTGGTTCCCCCTGAAGATCGGCAATCCACTGAGAGGTCCTGTCATCGACCTCTTCCCCTTGACCAGAATTCACAGTCACATCAACACTCATGCTACTCCCCGAGAGTGATAGACACTCCTCCGACCCCTCAGAGCCAGGTGGCGGCAGAAGGTTGACAGGCATGATCAAATTCCTATGAACTGTTTTGACAGGACCAGTAGGGCTTCTGATTTGATAAGTATTCAGCTCAGGACTCTTAGATACCACAACATACACAGTATTTCCCCAGCGGTCTGACAGCTTCCTACGCCCCCTTTCCCCTTTGTTAGCTAGTAAGACCCTGTCACCCACATTCACAGAATGACCCTTGACTTTTCTGTTGTACACCTCTGCCTGCTTGTGTTGCTGCTTGTCTGCGTGTGCCTGAGCTAATGTCATTGCCTCCCTTAGTGCCCGACACAGAGACTGAACATACCTGTCCATGTCAACTGTCTCCCCATCCAAAAGTACACTTTCAAACATGAGATCTACAGGCAACCTGGGTGTGCGGCCATACATCAAAAAGAAAGGTGGGAAACCCGTGTTTTCATGGATAGTGCAGCTGTAAGCGAACGTCGGTGTGTTGAGCACCTGAGGCCACTTAGACTTTGACCTGGGAGGCAGAGAACGAATCATGTTCCCAGAGTACGATTGATCCTTTCACACTGGCCATTCCCCATAGGATGATATGGTGTGGTCCTCGATTTGTCAACCCCTGCCAGCTGGAGCATCTCAGCGATCAGTGTGCTTTCAAAGTTTGAACCACGATCCGAATGAATGCACCCCGGAAAACCATAAACACAGAAGTAGTTGTTCCATAGAACTCGTGCAACGGCTTTCGCGGACTGATTGGGGCACGCATACGCACACGCAAGGCTCATAAAGTGATCAGTCACTACAAGTACATATACTGTCTTCCCATTTGAGTCTTCGGCGACCCAGAAGTCTATACAGACTAGTTCTAATGGGGCAGTGGTAACTATGGACACGAGGGGGGCTCTGGCTTCTGGCTCAGGAGCTTTGCTAACTATACACCTCTTGCAGTTGTGAACAAACTCCTTTGTGTCTCTCTCAAGTGTGTCCCAGTAAAACCTCTGTCTGGCCAGCCAGAGTGTTCGTTGTTGTCCCTGATGCCCAGCATCATCATGCACTCCTTTCAGTACAGCGCTTCTCAGTCCTTCAGGGACTACATATTGGAACAGCTTCTGCTTTGTCACAGGGTGTTTTGACACCCGATACACTATCCCTACGCGCGTGGTAAGCTTTCCCCACTGCCTGAGCGTTCTCAGTGTTGCACAAGTCTCATGGACTCTCTCACGTCTAGATGGTCGATGACCTTGATCAAGGAGGAACTTCACCCTGCTGACAGTAGGATATTGCATCTGCCTGTCTAGCAGCTCCTCATGGGTGAACACTGGGAGAGGGTTCTGGCCTGTCATTGCCATAGATTTCAACTGCTGTGCATTAGACATGGCCCTCACTGTCGCTCCGTCATCCCAGTAGCGGTGACTAGCTAGCACTGCAGACACTTCATCATGTGAGACACTGCCACCCGTCTTCCTCTCCCTCACATGGATCGTGTTGACCGACTCAGCACCTGGCGCACAGGCAGCCTCAGTCTCTCTCATTTCCGGTAGCTCAGCTGACAAGCGGAACATGTCTTGCACAGAGTTAGCGCGTAGATTCTCCGCTTCCTCCAGCAGGTCCGCATATGGTGTTCTCGTCAGCCGGTGTAGCATTCTTGGTCTCACAAAAGGTTCTCGGCTAAGCGCATCAGCCACCACGTTCTTCGGCCCAGGGATGTACTGAATGTCAAAGTCAAAGGGCGCTAGCTTTGCCACCCAACGCTGCTCACATGCATCCAGTTTCGGCTTTGTCAAGATGTACTTCAACGGGTTATTGTCTGTCCACACTGTGAACTGGTGGCCCCGGAACCAATGACTGAACTTGTCTCAAATCGCCCATTTCATGGCGAAAAACTCGAGACGGTGAGCAGGGTACTTCGACTGTGCGTGATTCAGAGATTTACTGGCAAATGCGATGGGCCTGGCCTTGCTGTCATTAGGAGACAGTTGAGATAAGACAGAACCAAGACCACTGGTAGATGCATCAACAGAGAGAAGGAATGGCTTGCTAAAGTCAGGGTGGGCCAGCAACACCTTGTCAACGAGAGCGGCCTTCAAGCTCTCGAACGCCTGCTTGCACTCAGGAGACCAGTCTCCAGGGCCAAGTTCACAACTGGGGACAGACCTTCGTTTCCTCTTGGAGTGGCAGGGCTTTCTGCGACCCGTGGTCAGAGCAAAGAGCGGTCTAGCAAGTGTCGAACAGTTCTCAATGAAGTGTTGGTAGTAGATCACCATTCCCAGGAACGAACAGATCTTTTTAGCAGAAGTAGTAACACCATCAGCCTCCATCACATCCTTCTCAGACACATTCACTATCGCCTCCACCTTGTCGGGGTCACTCGAAATGCCATCCTGTGAGAAAAATCATACTGGAGATTCACACTACTGAATGTAGATAGCTAGCAAGCTAGATAGATCAATAGACAGTTAGATAGACCTATCAAGATCAATAGACAAGTAGATAGACCTATCTATCTACCTATCTATCTAGTCGTTAGCCTAAACCTGAGCTTACACCTGCTAAACCTAAGCTTAAACCTCCAACATGGCCGACCGTGAAAATCCTCTATATCTGAATCCCAATCTGAGTGCGCCCCCCTTGCGGCCCCTCACACTTGCGGCCTGAGGCCTGAGCACTTAATGGACGTCAGTCGGAAGGGCCAGAGGGTGCAGGGCCGTGAATTAAATGGGACAGCACTTCCAGCGGCGTGCCAACGATTCCCAAGCCAGTTTAGCTCAATGCCCCTCCCACTTAGTTTTCATTGGCTGCAGCGTCCCTCTGACGCAGAGGCTGCTCTGACTCGCTCCTCAGCTCTCTGCTCGGCTCTGCAAATTGACCAACTGACGTCTGTTTTAATTTAATCATAATTTAAAATGTATGTTGGGTGGGATGTTTGCAGCATGTGGATTTCAAGATAAATGTTGTTTTATCGGCAAATGTCATCATTTATGTGTGATGCAGTCGGATCATGACTCGGATGCACTCAAGCACTGTGTCACGAGACGCGGTGGACTGTGGGTATTTTCTGCTCCTAATGGTGCATTCGTTTATAACTGGGAGGTGGCAAATTGCGACTTGCTACTAGGAATTATTAAATAAAACACCTCATGAACTCGCACTTCCTCGTCGCAAATTCGGATATGTTTCTCAGCCCCCAGTTGCTCGAATGCACTAGATATAACTAGGTAACTGTGATATAATGGTATATAGCTCGAATGCACACAGGTCGGAGGTAGGTATTTTGCCACTTGCGACTTGCCACCTCCGACCACAAACGAACGCACCATAAGTCCGCGAAATTGCCGACTTTCGGTAAGTGCGGTTAAAGTGCGAAAAATGGCGGCAGTGGCGCACTTGTGGACCTAGCAATTCCGTTTTGGGACTACCCTGAGCCCTTGTGGACTTAGCAGGAACACACATGTAAGGCCACAAGGCCGCGAGTGCTCTGCATTTTCGCCTAAGTGCGCGATTTGGGATTCAGCTTATGTGATGCTTGTTTTGGCTGTCTGGCACAATATGGTTAGCTACATTAGCTAGTCACGAGACAGTCCCAGTCAGCTGACGTAGCATAGCTTTAGATGACAAGTTTGCTTGCTGTGTGAATAATTTAGCTATGTACGTTGAGGCAAGGGTTGGTGACAAGGACTAGCTAGCTTGTAGTAGCTAACCTTAGCTAAAGCACTTTGAGAGAAAGTGCACAGTATCTCCAACTCCCTGGGCCTTGAGTTAGCTAGCTAACACTAGCTAGCGTGTTAGCTAGCACTAGCTAACGTTAGCTAGCTATCATTGGGCTTCATTTCTTGAACTTAGCTTTAGCTTAGCATGCAGCCAGGTTATAGGTTACTGTTTACTTCAGATATCACTCTACATTTCAACCAGACATTCCAGCAAAACCAGGTAGTCAAAATAACTTACCTGATATAAAATGGGCACCGCAAACACGGGCATCTCTGATGTCCTCAGTCCAGTCCGTACACTTAATGGCTTGTAGCCACAGGCGAATTCGTCTGTCTTCCTCTGCCACTGTTTCAAGAATGTGTACGCATACTTGTGCTGACTAGGCTGTAAAAGGGCCTTTAATTAACAAATATGACCCCCGCTCATTTATTTATGGCCGATGGCTCTACCACAAATTCAATAACTGACAGAACCACCAGGAAACCACATTTTTACATAAACATCCAGTGACAAAATACATCATGGCACCTTGGTATGTCCACACCAAGGATTGAACTCAAGATCTTCAGTGATAGGCAGCGCACTATCCACTCAGCCACCCAGCCACCGCTGACCTGGGAAATCTGTGGAGTCTTTTTGATTTGATGTTATGGGACCACTGCCTCTTGTGGTAGCAACATAACTGCAGGTCACCAACCTGACGGAAGGAGAAAGGGATAAGGCAGCATTCCCTCTTCTTGGTGCGTAGGCTTACAGCCAACACACAAGAAAAAAAAGATAAGCTACACACTCAACAAGTGGAGAACAAAAGACAATGCCTGAGTAGACGTTGGCATGTTTATTCTGCATCACCTGGGGCTTGAACTCACCACAAAGAGAAGGTCATGTTCTTGTTTGAGAAGACAGGTGGCACTGAGAAAAAAGACTTGTCAGATGAAGCAATACAAATAAAAGCAAACAAAAGAAACAGTAGGCCTAACAGCTACAAACAAACCAGTAACAGCTACAAATTAAAAATCATGTCACCACAGTGGAGAAAGCATTAGCATTTTTATTCAGCATCCCCCTGGGCTTGGAACTCTGGTTGAGCTACCTGCCATGTGAGAAGCCATAGATGGTTTCACACCGACTTAAACATCACAATCACAAGGGTTGCATGTACTGTAAATGTCACAGGTGCATGTAACATGGCGGTTTCAGCAGTTTCCACAAAATGTTTGTTAAAATAAAGGCACCACAAGTGGCAAAAACCAAAGACTAAACAATAAAACCAAGGTATACACTCAACAAGTGGAGATCAAAAGACAAAGCTTACAAGCTTACAGACTTACAAGTTGGCACAGGACAACGCACAACTACAGCAAATAATGAACAGACAAAGAACAAGAGGGGAGCTACATGTAGGCTATATGTACACAGACTAACAAGAAGGGTGGAAACCAATCAAACAATTTAGCCAGTTGTAGTCCTAGGGACCGCTATTGGGGCAGGGTTGCCAACAACACATCTCTGATTGGTGGAGACATTTCTGTTGCACTCTAGGTTTGTGAGTAGTGTATTTATTCATGTAGGAACAGCAGTAGTTGAGGGTACAGACTTCAAAATACTGTCAACCAGGCCAGGTCAAGCCTGACTTATGGGTGTGGCTGGCTTGTTTCTGTTCAGGACTGATACTGTAGGACGGAAGCTAGTCATGCCACTGAAATAAGTGTGAATTGAAATTACATGAAATAATGTCTGATAAATTAAGATGAGTCTTGTCACCTGGATACATCAGTTTCAATGCTTCCAATGCTAATCCAGCACAATAAGAGTGGGATAGCCAGTAAGCTCATGAGCTCACAACAACTAGCAGCAGCTTCCATAACATTAATGGTAGCAGTCAGTGCCTAAAGCAGTTACACTGATGATTCCTGTAACGTTAGCTATTTTGCTGCAATTGGTTCAACTTCTGTTTCTGGACAAAGGTAAGGGATAAACCCAGATAACACAAGGCTAGCGGACCTACAGTGGGTCCCCGATGGACGGGTTGGCGGACCTCTGGTCTTACCTGGTAAATACATGCAAAGTATAGCCTAATATATAATGGGTAATTACTGAGACACCTATACTGTAGGTATAATTTCAAAACAGGAGTATTTCAAATGTTCAATTACTGCATATAAATTCAATAACTGACATAGCACCACCAGGTAACCACATTTTTACATAGCTTCTATAACATCCAGTGACAAAAAAAAATCTTCCCCACCGGGGCTTGAACCCCTGACCTTCCACATGGGAGTCTTATCCACTACACTACCAAGGAACTTGAATGTATGCGATGTCATAGTGTTTTTGTTCCTAAGGAATCTCTCACGTACTTCCAATAAAAGGGTAAAGGAGAGTGAAAGGAGTTAGGGAGAGGGATGGAAAGGCCGAAAGTAAAGGTAGAAATAGACCCACAGGCTAGCAAAGGGTGTGGGTATTGTTTCCCAAAATCTTCCGCACTGGGGCTTGAACCCGACCTTCCACATGCGCCCTATCCACTATACTACCGAGGAACTTGAAACTGTGTGATGTCATAGTGTATTTTGGTGTGCTGGGACTACTGCCTCCCCTGGTAGCAACATAGAACTGCTATTGGCCCCCTATGCCAGTTGAGGACTTCTGGCATAGGACTGGACCTATGTGGAAAGTTTGGTGATTTTTCATGCATGGGAAATCAGGCTTCAAGATTCAGAATATTGGCAAATACAAGAGGGTTCCGGCAGCTGAGGGTACCCGGCCCCTAATAAGAGGGCTCATCCGGGATTCTATGGATGGTTTTCAGCTGGTTGGGTTCCTTAATCAGTGTGCCAAGTGTTAAATGAAACTAAGGAATCACCATGTGTAGCCTTTGTTGTTTTGTGGGACCCATTTTGTGTAAGGCTACCTCGTTTGGTTGCTGTTACTGTGTCCAGTGCAGTAGCTTTGTTTGGCCTTTTTGTGTCTGCTATGAGTTGGTCTGCTTGTTAACAGGCTTTGTGTTGGCAGATGCCCTCTTGTGTTGACTTGTCATTGAGTCAAACAGGTTGGGTATGTTCTGTTGGTATGTTGGTCAGTAGGGTGAGGCTTGTTGATATCACCAGCCAGTATGGGGCTGTGTTATATACCCACACTTGTGTGTCCTGTGTCTGTTTTTGTTGCTGTTTGTCTCCCCCAGGTGTTCATCAACGGTTATTACATATGTTAGGTTAGGAGCGGCTGACACCCTCTGTGTTTAGTAGATTGTCTATACACCTGTATTCACACTAGCTCAGTTGATCATGTTTTTTTCTTTGGCACCATTCTCAGTTCCTTTGTTACCTGTGGCGTTGTGTGTTCATCAATATTGTATTACTTTTGTTTCCTGGTCAGTGTTAGCGTTCCCATCATATCACCTTTGGCGTAGCCTACTGTTGTTGCTGGCTCTGCTGCCTAGGCCGAGGCTAGCATAAATGGTAAATGGACTGCACTTACAGTTAGGTCCATAAATATTTGGACATTGACACAATTTTCATATACACCACCACAATACATTTGAAATGAAACATTCAATATGTGCTTTAATAGAATACTTTCAGCTTAAATTTGAGGGTATATATATCCTATGAATGGTGAATGTGTAGGAATTGCAACACATTTTATTTGTGGTACCCTGTTTTTTAAGGGACCAAAAGTAAAAGGGACAAATTAGCATAAACATAAATCCAATTGTCACTTTTAATATTTGGTTGCAAATTCTTTGCAGTCAATGACAGCCTGAAGTCTGGAACCCATAGACATCACCAGACACTGGGTTTTGTCCCTGGTTATGCTCTGCCAGGCGTCTACTGCAACCGTCTTCAGTTCCTGCTTGTTCTTTGGGCAGTTTCCCTTCAGTTTTGTCTTCAGCAAGCAAAAGGCTTTCTCAATTGGATTCAGGTCAGGTTATTGACTTGGCCATTGCAGAACATTCCACTTCTTTGCTTTGAAAAACTCTTTAGTTGCTTTCGCAATATGCTTTGGTTCATTGTCCATCTGCCCTGTGAAGCACCATCCAATGAGCTCTGAAGCATTTGGCTGAA
The DNA here is from genome assembly GCF_949987555.1 of Borostomias antarcticus. Classification (NCBI taxonomy): domain Eukaryota; kingdom Metazoa; phylum Chordata; class Actinopteri; order Stomiiformes; family Stomiidae; genus Borostomias; species Borostomias antarcticus. The sequence goes on from NC_140240.1 coordinate 26,350,290, forward strand.
TATGAGCAGATAATACCCAACGAATTCATCCTGCTGCTTTTGCCAGCATTCACATCAACAATAAATGCAAAAGAACCAGTTCCACTGGCAGCCATTCATGCCCACGCCATAACACTACCACCATCATGCTTCACTGATGAGGTGGTATGCTTTGGATCATGAGCAGCTCCTTCCCTTCTCCATACTCTTCTCCTCCCATCATTATGGTACAAGTTGACCTTTGTCTCATCTATTCATTGGATTTTGTCCCAGAACTGTACAGGCTATTTTAGATGTGTTTTGGCAAACTCTAATGTGGTCTTGCTGTTTTAGAGGCTCACTAATGGTTCTTCTTCTTTACATCTTGTGGTGAATCCTCTGTATTTACTCTGGTGAAGTCTTGTCTTGATTGTTGACTTTGACACAGATACGCCTGCCTCTTGGAAAGTGTTCTTGATCTGGCCAACTGTTGTGAAGGGAAATATTTGTTTCTTTTAATGTCACTAAAAGCACTTTGAATTGCCTTGTTGCTGAAATTTGCTATACAAATAAACATGCCTTGCTTTCACCAGGGAAATATTTTTTCTGTCATCCACCACAGTCTACCAGGTCTTTCTTTCGGTGTTGCTGAGCTCACCAGTGTGTTCTTTCTTTTAAAGAATATAACAAATAGTTGATTTGGCCACACCTAATATTTTGCTACAGTATCTATCTGATGGGTTTGTTTAGATTTTTCAGCCTAATGATGGCTTGCTTCACTAATGTGACACCTCTTTGGATTTAATGTTGAGAATTGACAGCAACAGATTCCAAATGCAAGTACCACACTTGAAATTAACTCTAGACCCTGTCAATGAAATAACGAGGGAATAACACACACATGGGAATGGAACAGCTGAGCAGCAAATTATTTTTGGTCCTTTAAAAAGGGGGGGACTACGTATACAATTGCTTGTAATTCTTACACCGTTCACCTGATTTGGATGTAAATACCCTCAAGTTTAAGCTGAAAGTCTGCACTTAAACCACATCTTGATTGTTTCATTTCATTTCACAAATCCATTGTGGTGGTGTGCAGAGCCAAAATGATGAAAATTATGTCAATGTCCAAATATTTATGGACCTAACTGTATACTATAACGGTTTAATCCAAACTGCTTTACAATGGCCTCTCATTCACACATACATTCACATACCAATGGCGGCAGCTGCCATGCAAAGTGCTAGCCTGCTCATTGGGAGGAGCAATTTGGGGTTCTTGGGAGCAATTTGGGGGTGTCTTGCCCATGGACACTTTGACATGTGTACAGGAGGAGCTGGAATTCGAACCGCCGACCCCACGATGATTGGACGACCCGCTCCACCTCCTGAGCCACAGCCGCCCCAAGGCTCGTAACGTGAATACAAAGATTTTTCAACAAATTCCGTACCAGCCATCACTGTTCAGATTGCTTGATGTCTTATGACGGTTGCCTTTGAACAGGTTACTGCAGTCTGTAGTGAAGGGCACGCTACTCTGTATAGGTGTACTACAGTACATTGCTAACTCATTTTTTTAGGGCGGTTTGGATATGGCATGACAAAATACAGAAAACCGAAACGTGTCTCAGCATACTCAAGCAACTCAGCCTTTACGCTCTAAATGTGCCACCTGAAGCGTTACACCTGACATGTTTGAATGTGGTGTAATGTAGGAGGTTTCTAGATTGAAAATGTATATGCTTGCTGAAATCAAGATGGTCAATAATGTTTTATTCTTTTTAGTAGGCTAGTTTTCAACCTGTGGCTCAGTACACCATTCACATAAAGACCTGAGAAATAAGGCCTTGATGATCTACAGTGTCTCTCACTCCCCATCTGCTGTACACATGTAATCTAAAAGGTTTCGCCTGCCATGACGTCCATTTTGTTCTGCTTTATAACTGTTATCTGAAGTGAAAGATAAGCCAGGGAGATTTTGCATTGACTCTGTGTATTGACTTTCTCCATGCTGGATGTAAAAAAATAAATGAAACTCACAAAGCCACAAGGACTGAACACCGGTTTTTTTATTTTTTATTCCACAGTGGCATCCACTTTTATTTCCTAAAAGCAGTGCTATCATTGCACACATAAAAAATACTTCAAAATCATGATTGCAACAGCAGCCAGGAAGCCCTGGTTTCACCATAGCCTAGAATGACACCCATCACGTGATGACAACAATTGTCACACTCACGATCTGTCTCCGTCTTGAGGGAACCTGACACAGTAATCACACAGGAATAAGAAATGATTGTACTTCACAGGAGTCGGCTCACTTTGACTTAAAATGACAAGGCAGCCATATTCTTTTCACTTTCACATTTCGTTGTTTGCAGAGGGTCCATTTCAAGGGTGTCCGCTTTACTGAATTGTCAATAACTTTCACAAGTTGACCAACCATCTTATTCCATATCACTGCCCTGCGCCTGCCCTCTCTCTCTCTCCCTGTAAGTTGCTTGTGTTAAACCCCACAGTTAACAGTAAACAACATCTGCCTAATCATCTGAATTCCCTATTATTCAACCCAAGTTTATAAAAGCTCTTTTTTTCCCAAAGATCTGGGGCACTAGTTTAATCACTTAAAGATCACACAAAAACAATCAATATTCACACATTTTCTGACAAAATTGGAGAGGGAAAAAAAAGACTTGCTACAACTTTTGTCTTGCAAGTTACAACTGAATGAAGATGAAAATTTTTATTTTGACACACAGGAGACAGATGGAACAGGAAAATGGGGGAGGGGCTACACACAAGTGGCGTGCTCCAGGTTTAGTCCTACTAAATTGCGTTGCGGCAACACACACGTCAGCAGACGATGTTAGCGTGCCACGTATCACATGGTGTTGTTTGCTTAGGCTTAGTTAAACGCATATCTGCACGCCTGATCTAGCAGGGGGCTCTTATTTAGCAGACTGGAGCATGTTTCTGAGGTCATGAGTTTCCTCACTGATGACTATGAGCTACTAAGACCCACTGCATATCCCAGCGTCTTTTTTTTTGGGGGGGGGGGGGGGGGGGGGGCGGGGGGGGGGGGGGGGGCGGGGGGGTTACACAGCATATTTGTCTCTGAGAAGGTCACCGACAGTAAACATAAACAAGAAACAACAACCCATAAGCAATCTCAATAAAAGTCGAGAGCACAGAAGTCAAGGCAAAGCGTATTAGGGTTATGGTTCGCAATATACCAAAAGCAAACAACAAGACCCATGTTTAAAAAAGCAGCTTAGAGTACTACTACAGGCTACACACTCTACCCAATGGTAAACCAGCACACAAGTCTCAAAAGGAAGTTATGATGATGTCGACGGGGATATTATGAAGACCAAATAGCATTTTAACATCTTTTCTTAGGTGCTTTTTATGTTGTTGTTTTTTGTTAAGAGGATTGCCCTTTGATTTGAAATATTGCATTCTAGTAAAGAGCCCTGTGCTTTTACGGAGACATTCAAGGCCATATATATATATATATATATATGTGTGCCCAAAATCTAGAAGACCCTCACTGCTCCATCTACTGCTACCTATATCAACACTGATGCAGGTATATGGTAACATAATTGTCTTAACATCGATTGGCTGTGAAAGCAGTTTTGAGGTCAGGGGAGGGGGGGTCACCATTTGACCTATCAGAGTTGAGTATTTCTTGCACTTCCTCTGTCAATATCATATTGCACATATGGTCTAGGTTGAGGGGCACGACAGCGAGGGAGATCTACTGTACAAGACCTCATGAACAAAACAAACGGGCTAATCTCGATCCTCTAGCAAGCTACCGCCTCTCCAGCACCAAACAATGAATCCAGTATTACTCATTAATCTCTCCTAACTTCTAGAGTTTTCTGTATTCTGCACGTAACATTTGACACGTTTGGCAAGCTCTCCCGTTCTGCAAGGCGGGGAGACTCACATTCCTAAGCCCAAATGCGCCTTTAGCGCCCACACAGTGCGTCCTACACGCACAGGACACCCTGGTGTACACAGCCTAACACCCCCCCCCCATCCCTGACCTGCTGTCCGTTAGTCTGGAACAGCCGGGTGATAGGTTGGGGGGCCGCCTGGCTCGCTCCTCAAGCAGCAGAATGGAGGGAGAGTCAGTTGGTCTGGTAGGAGGAGAGCAGGGCCGCGTCCACGGGCTCCATGCAGGAGGGGCAGGTGAAGGAGCGCATCAGCCAGGCATCGATGCAGTCCACGTGGTAGATGTGCATGCAGGGCAGGAACCGGATGGGGTCGCCGTACTCGAAGTCCATCATGCAGATGACACACCTGTGGAGGAAGAGGAGGAGGAGGAACATCACACGGTTGAGGCTCTCAAAATATCATATATATTTTTGATTCGTCAACTGCCGGCAGAGAGAGAGATAGAGAGAGAAGAATATAGTCCCAAAAGAAGCCCCCTCTCTCGCGCTCTCTCTCTCTCTGTGATCAGTCAGTACCTGTCTCTAGGCAATCAAGCAATTGCAATTGGTATGAAACCAAATCGGGACATTATTTAGGCTGTTCTGGTCCAGCTCTGGCAAATGCCAACTCACACGAACAATCAGGAATACCTCCAGATCAGGAATCCCACCTACCCCCCCTCCCCCGCCTCCCACTTACTCTTTGACTTTCTTGTCGGAGGGTTCTGACCCAGGGTCGAAGATGCCCCTGGGGAGGTGCTGGATGAGACCGATCCGCTGAGCGATGCGCACCTGCTCATCCTCAGTCAGCTGGGTGGCCAGGCGCGTCTGACTGGGTGTGGGGTGGTACACTGGCACCTGCTCGGCATGCTCCTGGTGATGGGGCACAAGGCAAAACACGTCTGGCTTGAGACCTCGTCCACACACTATGGTGTTTCTCAGCGTACTGTATTTGTTATGAATAGTCACATAGGCCAAACTACTTAAAGTGCCGTGAACTGCATTTGAAAATGATCTATCAACACTTCTCAACGGCACAAGCTGTTCTCAACGGCACAAGCTGGCGGTTTTACAGGCATGACCTGGAGCATTTACGACTACACAACAACAGGAATGTGGTTCACATGGAACTATTCAGAGAGATGTGTTGTACAAGCTGGTGGAATCGTTGAGCGTATCTGAATCCTCGAGGTCAATTTGATCAATCTGCCTCCCTTCAGATCACCTGGTAGGGCGGCGGTGGCTCTCCGGGTAAGCTGGCTCCCTCGGACTCGTTTAAAAGAGACAAGTCGTCGGCACCTTGAGAAGACAGACAGTTCCCCATTTAAGTGGACCGTACACAAACCCGACTTCGACCGGATGGGATAGATGAGCACGATTTAAAATAATGTTTTTGCTAGTTTGTTTTCATTCAACTAAACTTAGCAACGCGAGGCTGGTTAGCACCAAAGCGGCTGGTAATGTTCGCTAGCACTAGTTAGCTAGATTACGTTGCAAGAAAGCAATTCATTACGTGGACAGTCGACGCAAAAACGAGTTTAAAACGCAATTAAACGAGCTAATTCGAAAAGTACTAATGTTACTGATTCATATAGCTAGTGGACCAGGAAACTCTAAATGGCACTGCTGTCTGGTAATCGATATGGCTCGTCCACTTGGACAACTCCAGATTTTGTTTTGTTTACAAAAATGTGTCGGAAGTGACGTTTTTCTCAGGAAGTCATGTAGCTTTTTTTTTGTTGAAGTCTTGTAGCTAGCGAGCAATACATCCATGCTAGCGAGTCAAGAATCTAGCTTGCATCTGTGCTAGCTAGCTTCAGTTTGTAAATTCGCTAGATAGCTTAGTTAAACAAATGAGAGTAATTTCCATGAGGTCATCGCCATCCTGTAACGTTAGCTCTCTCCGCCGGCGAGACGCTGCATCACATCAAGTTAGGATCATTCAGATGCAAACGGTTACTTGTAACCTTGTCCACTACAGATAGGAACTCGGCAGTTCCTCAGGCTCGAGAATCTGACTTGTCCACAGGTGAAGGTGGAGTGGTGGCCCCACACCCAACAGAGTTACACTTACTTTCAACAAGACTGTAAGAATCTCAAGATGACTGAGGTAACTATACCGTTTTGTCAGTCTCATCATATTTGGATCATAGTGACAAATCTAGCTGGAAAGTCCTTATTAACGGGCATGCATGGAGGAAGACAGTCACAGTGTGTTTTACTTCCTCTCATCTACCTTCAGGGCGCACCTCTACCCCTGCCACCATGCGCGCCACCCTTACCCCATCCTCAGGCACCAGCTGCTCCAGCCAGAGTGCCATGCCCACGGAAAGATGCCGCCCATTTTAGACACTCACAGACGCCACCACACCCGGGGCATGCTGCCATGCCCATCTATCCAGGAGAGGAGGAGTATCCGGTGCAGGAAACGGACCCGGCCCCGGAGACACAAAGTGGACCAGAGGTAAATACTCTCTATCAGAAGGCACAGGGAGGTTAAGAGGATGGGATGAACCCCTCAGTGCTGACCCTGGGTCAGTTTCACTTGTTTCCCCTTCTCCTCCAAATGGACTGAGATCACAGCGAGTGTGTGTTTATCTCTAACAGTGCCTGCCTCTTCTACCTCCTCAGGCCCCATCTCCAACTCAGGAAACACACCCAGCTCCAGAAACACAAAATGGTTCCCAGGTAAAGGCCCTTCATTCCACCCCCCCACCCCCCAAAAAACAAATTCTAAGCACTATAGAAAAGGATTGGACTTAATGTTGTAATGTCTGCACCAGTAAAACGTAATAATACAGAAATACTTTACTTAAGTTGATTCAAAACTTATTTCAGTGCTGGACCCTACTGTGCCAGCCTTTGCACTTCTCTCTCTCTCTCTGTCTCATTCATGACAGAAAGCCACTTATGGAGAATGAAGGGGCCTGTGGTGTTCTCTTGGACCAGCCACAAGACAATGAAGCCATTCTTGTGGTAAGAGGACACACCATCATGGACACCCAGCTAGAGCTTTGGTTGTTGAATATATGCCCAACGATAATATCTTGTAGTTAGTTTCCATGAATCTGATCGCCACCATCCATTTTCTTGCCCTCTCCTTTTCCCTTGTCCCCTTCAGCTGTCCCCACTAGGATGTCCTGTGCCGTCTTTGTCGCTCCACGGCCACCTCGAGAAGTTACTTAAGGGAAAACAGGACACCGCAGTCAGCGCTATGCACTTGCACTATTGGACTTTAAACATTTCTATTTTTCCTGTACTCGGCTACTGTATTACTATGTTGTTTGTAAGCAAGGCACCTCTGAAAAAAAGACCTGGGTTCTTCCCTGTCTAAATAAAGGCTTATCTATCTTTCATGTGGTGTAGTAATTTATTCACTCCCTCCTTAATGTTACTGTTGTCAATCCTAAACATTCTTTCCAATTGTGATGTTTGAATGAAAAAAAATAAACGTTAAAGGCACTTAAGTTAAAGGCACTTAAACAGACATGTTTATGTTATGTTCTCAATTTTGCATTCATAAGTCATGTTTTAATACCATTTACCCCTGTTTTTTTTTCCTCTGGAACTAGTCAACAGCAAATCCCTGGCACAGGCCTCTTTTTACCCCACAGAAGGACACAAGACAGTCAGGTGCTACAGTCAAGAACATCCTTTTTATTCAATCAGGTGCTGCTCTTCTCAAACTGTGTTTTTCTTCTTATGGAAAAGAAACTGTAATTAACACATGCATTTCACCTAGAGCTCTTGGGGGTGGGGGGGGGGGGGTGTTCTCACTAAGACATGGGCACTGCTCAAGAGGGCGCAGGCTGTCAAGCGGGGTTCAGCAGGGGTCAAAGGGAACTAACTGCCTATACACCACTGACCACACTGGGTTAAGAGGAAAAATAAAAGAATCACGATCTAAACAGAACAGAGACATGGACGGCCCGGCATGAGGTGGATACGGGGGCAAGTTGGGATTGACCCCCCCGGCCGCTAGTCCCCTTCCTCCGCTCCCCTCCGTACCTCGCCAAAGGACAGAGAGCGAGGAGGCGGGGGGCCATGGGTCTGGCTGGCTCTTGGTTGGGTCGGTGTGTTGTTGTCCATGGCTAATACTGCTTCTGGTTTCACTCGATAAAACCCACTATGATAACACTAAGGGGGACTGTGTGAATGGTTTGTGGCTGTGGGACTGGGGGTGTGTACGTTCTGGTGACGATGCAAACCCCGTCTCAGCCTCATGCGGGGTGAGTCCAGTGATAAGGTGCTTTTAGCTTCATTTACAGTCCAAGATTCTCTTAAAGAGTCTCAACAACAGCATACCCTGATAGCAAAATATCAAAAGAGAAGAAAGAAAAAAAGAAAAACCAAATTAAAGTGAAATAAAAAATAAAACAAGAAATGGAAATAAAATAAATAAGCCTGAATAAAAACAAACTCTTACCCTGTCACAGCAGTCCCACTTGCAACGTCCAAAGAGGACTCCCTATTTAAATGTCACCTAAACCCCGATGTTCTCCCTAGACCCGGACCCCCGCCCCTAGGCCCCTGTCACCCCTGTCCGACCCAGCACACCCCCCCCCCCAAAAAGCCCATCGGTGTAATTTGTTCACTTACAATAGCTGTTGAATGGAGAAGATGGGTATGGTAATACAATGTGAAGCTTACAGACAAGAATAACATGTGAGCTAACTGCATTCTGCTCAGACAAAAACGTTTCTGCACATTTTTTTTTCTCGGCCCCCCCTTCCATCGCCGGAAAGGCGGGAGAGAGAGAGAGACGGAGAGCGAGAGACGGAGAGAGAGAGAGAGAGACGGACACACAGTTACAGACTACTCCCAGTGTCTAAGAGAGAGAGAACAGACAGAGGAGGCGGAAGGGAAGAAAAAAGCAAGAGCGGAACGAGAACAAGTTTTTTTTTTTGCCTTTTCATTTTTTTTTCATCATTTATCAATAAAAAGTAAAGAACTAATTCACACCAGTTTCCTTTTGTACTATATATATACGGCTTTGAAAAGGAAGAGGATATAGGGGAGGTACAATGGAGGGGATTCTTTTCAAAGGTAGAGGATGAGATTGCCCCTCAGCGCTGACCCAGGGTCAGTTTAGCTTTTTCCCTCCTCTCCTCCAAATGGGCTGAGGTTCATGACAAGGTCACGGCAGGATAATCTGATCCCGGGCCTGCACTCATTGGGGGCAACCGTCTACCTCCGGCCATTTTCGAAGGGCGATCTGGATTACAAAATGGAGTCTGTGAACAAAAGGCACTTTTAAGGGACAACCTTTAACTGCTGGGAAACTATATACTACAGCACAAGCACTACTCAAGAGTCATTTACAGAGGAGGGAGGACGGGAGGCCCACCTGTCTTTATACTGGGTTCAGACTGGCTCCTCATGCGCACCGTTCTAAATCTGCCATCTTACCCCCCTGTTATCTGTGGCTTCAGAGAGAGAGGAGTCTAGGAGACGAATTGACTGAAACTCATCTCACGTTACATCTCCCTCTTCTGCCAAGGCAGCAAACCAACTGGGCTCATCTAATCTGGGGTCTCTGAAACACGAAGGAGATGACCTTTGCGAGGATCTCCGGATATGAAGCATCTCCCGGAGCGGTGGAGATCTTGTCGTTTAATGCCAATATAAGATGCATGAGTTCAAAATGAATGGATCTGAATTGGGTTGGGTCAGGCTTTACTGGAGAGTTCTGGGTAGTTAATTGGGCATTCGAGGTGTTGCAAGTCTATTGGTTATCAACTGTATTTGTCATTCAATGCACCCAATCCCTTCACAGATGTTAGAATTGAATTGAAGTCGTGGGAATTGAAATGACAGTATAGGTCTTTTTCTAAAGGTTGAACCAAAATGCCTTTTGTGTCACAACCTATTGGAACAGGAACCCCTCCCCCCACTCAATACAAATAGAAGAAGAATACAAATAGAAAGAGGAATAATGCTGTTTTCTAAACGGTTTCCTTATTTTTGTTCATTACCATCATTTATAATAGGTTGAATGTACTTTATAGTGTAAAAGCACCAGTTTCATCTCATGATATAATAATTTTTTGACATTTTGTAGAAATTTTTCCTTCAGCCCTCCCACATTTTTATAAACAAATGATTACACGTAAAACATTAAAAAAGAGACAAAGGAAATAAAAACAAACACCCCCAACTTACAAAGACTAGGATTTTTCATGGCCCTCGAGTTTAGAGTCCTGGAGCTTACAGACTTGAAACAAATAGTTTTTTTTTTTCTTTTCTCTTAGCTTTCTTAAAAATCTCTAACAGACAAACACAATTATCTACCCGATGCATTGCACGTGGCTCAATCCACACATATTTTTCAATAATAATACTTTCCATCGAAAAACAAACACTTTTTCTTCAATTCTACTGTCGATTTCTGACATGGTTCATCAATCAGGATGTAGGACTTTTTTCCCGAATGCTGCACTGTAGATTGGAGGGGGGTGTGTGTGAGTGTGTGTGTGTGTGTGTGTGTGTGTGCATGCGTGCGTGCATATGCGTGTGTATGTTGGCAAATTGTACTGGTAACAGTGAGGTGATGTCACTGAGGGGATTGAGGTTCAGAAAATAACTAGACTGCCAGTAAGCTTGTTTAGTAAAAGTTAAAAAGGAGCATATATCATAAATATATATGTATAAGATCTCTCTCTCTCTCTCTTTAAAAAACAACAGCGTTTGCAGTCCTCTATCAAGGTCTGTCCGGGGCCAATGGTTTCCACATGTAGCAACACATTAGCTTACATGTAAAAACAGAACCTGAATTCAAGTTTACTTGTTACTAATTGCATGAGGAGAATACAGAGGCACTTTTTATTTATAGATTGTTATAGTCTTGATATATGGTTTTAGAACATAGAGCTAATTTGACTAGAAGCTGAGAGCACAGCCAGTTCAATCCCTGCATGTGGAAACAACAGCTGAGCAGTCCAGTTATTTTGTGAGGTTGGCTTTTGAATTGTTTTGTGGTGATTAAAATAATATCAATAACAATTTAATAAGAAACATTTATGGTAGAAAAAAAACAAAAACAAAAAAACAATTTCAAATTAAAAGAATTTCAAATAAATGAAAAACCATTAACAAAGGCAGTTTGGACCAAATATAAAGGCTTCCCTTTATCTTTTAAATCAGGGTGTGGGTGTTAGTGTGCATCTTCGTGTGGTGTTTGTGTGCTCTTCTGGACTTTACTATGACTGGTCTATGGTTGAAGTGATACCAGGGTGCAGAGTGTAATACTGTCTGGACTATGGTTGAAGTGATACCGGGGATGCAGGTGTTTGTAAGAGATTGGTTGGTATGTTTGCTCCATTTTTCAGCAAAAAAAAACTCTTGATGACAAATGGCAGAATGAGAAACATGAGAAATCCAAGTGAGACGAAACCAAAACCAATCTGGGAAAAATACATAAAATGCAAGAAAACAACACAGAATGAAAGCTAATAGAAAGATGCTGATCCGGTGTATGTAGGTTACTGTGAAACTGAACTGTGAAAAGATGTTATTGTGATTGATTAGTTGTGTGTGCCAGACTCTTCTGTAGAGGATGGTGTGTGTGTGTGTGTGTGTGTGTGTGTGCGTGCGTGTATGTGTATGTACTGCATTTTACCTGTATGTCTGTACGTGTGCACTAGCATCTGTCGTGATTGCGAGCGTGCATTCGTGCGTGCGTGTGTGCGTGTGTTTCAGGGCCACAGACCACATTTGCCTCAGCCACATCCCTGCTCCGCCTGCCAGCACTGACCCGCTCGCTTTTGCCTTTTGTCTGACCGTCGATGTGCAATACTGTTTCATCCCTTATCAATATCAATAGTGCATAGGTGAGGGGACGAAAGAGCACATTGTTAGTGTTATGTCTGCCTGACGTGTGTGTGTTTGCTCACGGCTCATGGCTTTCGTTTTCTCACAGGAGGACGTGGTCCTGACATTCTTGACAGGTAAACAAAGACCAGCCATTTAGTGCAGATGTCACACCATTGGATGGTGTCACCATGATTGGCCAATCAGAAAATGTGTGGGGGGGTGGGGTGGAGGGGGGGATTCGGGGCGGGCTGAGCGAATCAAGCGGGAGTGAGGGAAGTGGCGTGCCAGGCAGGATGCGCGGCTGTGGGTTGTTCGCTAAGGCCCTTGGCACTGAGCTACGGGGCGAGAGAGAGGGGGAGAGACTGCGGGGACTGTGAGCGTGAGGATGAGTGCTTGGAGAATACAGACGGGGTTAATTTAAGGTGAAAAGTTTTTTTTCCCCCCCAAATGTCACATTGTTTCTATGAATTGCCGTTGCATGGAGTTTTATTGTGGAAATGAAAAAAAAATGAAAAAATGAAAAGAAAAAAACAAAACAGGAAACGTAATTGGTCAGTTGTCAGGTTGCCTGTCTGAGTTTGCTTTCCAACATGTCACGTCGTCGTTTGTGACAGTTTCCTCCTCTTCCTCATTCTTCCTCCTTGCAATCAGTCTGTCCACTCCAGCTCATCTCATCGAAGCCTCCTGCGTAGGGGGTTGGTTGGTTTTCCTGCTCAAATCGCGTTAGGGAAACTTGGGCGTCCTCTGGTTTTTAGATTTCTTCTGTAGTCATATTGAATAGTGTCGGCAAGAGAAATTCTTTAGTGTCAGCAGTTCATTTTTCAGTGTTTCTTTTTTCTGTTTTCCAATTTTCATTACACACTTTCAGCTGTTGATTCGGGGAGGCCTTGTCAGAGGAACCAAGACTAAAAAAAAAAAGAGGGAAAGAAAAAAGACGGGAAGTATTTGGTGAATGTTAGTCATTTTTATAACGTCACCGAGTTGCAACACATACGTCATCGCATGAATAGATGCAACACAATGAATTGAAGTCACATTAGTCAGTTTAGGTTGAAGTTTCGTATCATTTGTATACATCATTTGGCCACTAGAGGGCCAACTTACCTAGCAGCTGTCCCTCTCCCACAGTAGCCTCCACACTGCCAGTGTGCCAGCTAGTCTATACAGTAGGGTACCCCTGATCCGCTTACGCTCAACTAACTATCAACAAAACCTACTACAAACTATCCTCACCAACTCCTGACCCAAACCAACATTGCATAAACAGTTGACAGTTTGAACGTCTGTAGACCATCTGAAGGGCGCCAGAGTGCATTGCCAAAGTTACCACTCTCTCATGCAAGAACAAAGAGATGAAGCGTCCAACACGCACACATGTATTGTATTAAGCCTACAAGCAGTGGCAGAGGAACTCCCGTTACTCCATTTCAGGCTTTTCAAAAAGCCGCACGGTAAACATTTTGAATGTGTTGCCCGTTCCGAGTTCGAGGTCTACCGTGTGTGTGCGCAGGGTGCAGACCAGGCCCCCAGGCTAGTCTATGAAGCCTCCCAGGCCTGCGACTCCTAGAGCGGGGTGGCAGAGGGGAGGGGAGAGGAAGGGGGGGGGGTAGATAAGAGGGCAGAGCGTCGCGGAGTGGTTGGCTGGCACGGCCGGCTCCGCTCTGCCCTGGCTCGCGCTGCGCATTCCACAGGTCCTGCTCCAGGAGGCGCGCCGCTCTCTCCGGCTGACAGACGCTGCTCTCTGCTGGGTTCAGGGTTCTGACGGGACCCAGCCAAAGTTTGGTCTCTCTCTCTCTCTCTCTCCCTCCACGCCTCCCATGATCCTTTGGGCTCGCTAATAACTCCTCCTCCTGTCATCCCACCCCCCCTCCCCTCTTCCTCCGCCCCCCCCCCCCCCCCCCCCAGCACTCCAATGTAATCCTTGGCAGTAGAAAGTGACCAACCCCCCTCCAACTCCTCCCCCCCCCCCATCCCCACCCCCCCTCGCAAGCCCAAGTTCAACTGCCTATGACATCATGTCTGGTTGCTGTGGGCAACCAGACAGCCGGGACGTGACTTCGCTGTGTGTGTTTGTGGTGTGCGGCAAGCTTAAACTACACACCCCCCCCCCTCTCTCTCTCTATCTGGTTTTCACACTCTTCCTCTGTCTCCACTGCACGTCTAGCGTCCGGCCACCAGAGAGCTCCTCACACCAGCTTTTCTCTCCTCCTAACTCGGTACTACCCCGGCTGTCTGTGGCGGTGAGACAACGCTGTGTGTGTGTGTGTGTGGCTAGCCGGCAGGCCCACACGCTCCCACTCTGAACCCTCCATATGTCGCCGAGCAGCAGGAAGGATTGGAGGAACCTCTGTCCCTCACTGTGCCGGGAGAGCGCGGGGCTCGGGGGGCCGGGCCGATCGGACCAGCTGACGAGGACCGGCCCCTCTTCCACCGTACCGTCGGCTGCTGTATCTCTCGGTTTTTCGCCGCGCTGCCGGAGAATCGCGGTTCGAGGGGCTGCCGCGTGGGACAGGGGCTCTCTACCGGCCCTAAATGCGAGAGTTGTGTGTGTGGGGGGGGGGGGGGGTAGCTGGCTGGCTTCTCGACCGAGCTCTGCTCTTGCGAAAACCGCCGCTTTGTTAGGTTGAGAAAAGAGGGGGGCGAGAGTGTTCACGGGTTGGCACCGGGTTTAAGTGTGTGTGTGTGTGTGTGTCAGAGAGAGAGAGAGAGAGAAAGTGTGTGTGTGTGTGTGTGTGGCTGCTCCCTCCATGCCAGGGCTACATCTGCGGGAGAGAGTGGTGCAGGTGGGGGGCTAGAGCCCAGGGGGGAGGGGAGATAGGCAGAGGAGGGGGGGCGGGCGAAGAGAGAGAGAGAGAGAGAGAGAGAGAGAGAGAGAGAGATTGAGAGGAAAAGAGAGCTGCAGAGGGAAAGAGTTAGAGAGAGAGGCAGATAGAGAGATAATGGAAAGGGAAAGAGCGGGAGAGAGAGGAGTGAAGAGAGAGGGGGAGAGAGAGAGAGAGAGAGAGAGCAGGGGAGGAGGAATGCAGATTGCTTCCATGTGTGTGGGGATAGCTGAGTTGGCTGGAGGCAGGTGCGGTTAGGCCCTAATGAGAGAAGCTGTGTTGGTAGTGGAGGAGACCCAAAGCAGGGCTGCGGCCCAGTGGCAGAACACAGCCAGGGAGACACACCACACACACACACACACACACACACACACACACACCACACACACACAGCCAGGCCGCCAAGTACAGAAACACAGGAGTCGTCCCGGCGCAGACTGTGCATTCAACGGGCAGATGCATCAGAACACCCACTTACTCGACTGTAATTAAACCAATACCAATACTGACACCTAAGTTAGGCTAATAAGCCAACTGACTAGCTTGGGAGGCACACACACTGGCGCTCACACAAGAACTGACCACAGATACAGACCACCCGCAATAATAACCAGCTAAGGCCTATGGGGCGATAAAGAGACAGAGAGAGATGGAGAGATGGAGAGATGGGGAGAAGGAGAGAGGGAGAGAGAGAGAGAGAGAGGAAGAGATAGAGATGGAGAGATAAAGAGGGAGATATGGAGAGAGGAAGAGACAGAGAGTTGGAGGGAGGGGGAGGGGGACAGATGGAGAGATAGAGAGAGATGGAGCGATAGAGAGAGGGAGAGAGAGATGGAGAGAGAGAGAGGGAGAGATGGAGTGAGGAAGAGAGGGGGAGATAGCAAGAGGGAGAGAGAGATAGAGAGAGGGAGAGCTAGAGAGGTGGAGAGATACAGTAGAGAGATGGAGAGAGAGAGAGAGAGAGAGAGAGAGAGAGAGAGAGAGAGAGAGAGAGAGAGATAGAGAGATGGAGAGAGAGAGAGAGAGAGGGACTGGTACCTGCGTCTGCTGGGGGATGTTCAGAAAGTTGTCCCGTGCTCCGATGCTGACAAACCTGTTGGGAGCTGTGGAGCCTGCCGTGGAGTATGCTGTACAGGGAAAGAGGGACACACACGCACACACATGCACACACACACACACCCACACGCACGGACGCACACACACCCACACACAGGGCTCAGCAATGTCGTTGGGGAAAAAGCGGTGTCATCACTCGCTGTGCATGTTAAACTGTGAACTACTGGAGTCCTAGAATAGTGTTTTTTGAGGGACTAAGACAAGGACACTAGTAGATCATTGATAACTGAAATGAGTCCCAATGCTACAGGGACAGCCTGGGGATACAGCGAGAGACTTGGAAAAAAGCTTATTTTAGGCTTCATTCACACCTAATTCATCCATTGATCTGTTTCTATTGATTGTCTCTGTAGAGTATGATGAGGTGAACTAGACTAGAGGGCCTGGCCTCCTCCTGTCAGTCCCCTGGCCACCCCAACAGCCCCGGGGTCGAAGGTGAACAGGTCTGCTGCAGTCACCATGTGCTCTCTATGGGGGGGGGGGTGTATATGTAACGGGAGACCGTTCAAGGTGGCCGGTGGTCCGTTCGGATGTGTGGACTCCATGGAAAATAGGGATGTGTGGAGGGCCGTGGGGCTCCGTGGAAAATAGCAAAGGGTCAAATTTAGGGCAGTTGTGTTGGTTGGACTCCAATGGGGCGGCTGGATTTGAGGATGCGGCGCTCTGCTGTGCTGGACCGGACTGAGTGATAGTGGTGGTGGTGGGAGTTAGGGGCGAGGTGTGGGAGTGAGCGAGTGAGACGTGTGTGTGTTTGTGTGTGTGTGTGTTTGTGGGTGTGTGTATGTGTGTGTGCGGGGGCAGGGATCGTGAGTGTATGTGAGTCAGAATGTGTATGTGTGTGTATGTGTGTGTGTAATTACGTTCTCTAGGAAATCAGAGACAAAAACTATCGAGAAATCAAAGAAAATGACAGTGAAAACATTGATAGAAGGGTAAGGGGTATTTATTTATATAGATGCGTATATAAATAAATGAATAAATAAATGAATAAATGAATAAATTAAAATAAAAATAAAAAGATAAATAAGTAGATAGATAAGTGATAAGCATTGAAAGGGGAAAGGGGTTGCGGGGGGGTTGGAGAAAGTTGGAAGGACAGGACGGAGGGGAGGGGTGAGGGTTGGGGGGGGGGGGGTAGAATGCGCCCCGGTAGCTCCGTCCAGTGCCGCCCCTTCTCTCGGTGTGCCTCTCCCCCATGGCCCGACTCACACGCACACCTGCCCCCGCCGGTGGAAACGCCGCGCCCCCACAGCGCCCCCTAGCCCACGACCAAGGCAAAACACACTCCTCCTCCTCCTCCTCCTCCTCACCCAACATCTAGCGCTAATTAGACAGGTTGATTGGTGTATATACATTGTTTGTGTTGTTTTGTTTTGTTTTGTTGTGATTTCCATGTTTTCATTGTTGTGAGGTTTGGTGTGGAGGTGGCAGGGGGATTGTGGGTATATAAAGTGGGGCACCATGTTGTTTTGGAGTCCACGCCAACTGCCCTAATTTTGTTCCCTTTAACAAAAAAAAGGAGAAAAAGAAAGAAAAGGAGGATATGAGAATATATCACATAAACAAAAGGAGGGGGGAGAAAATAAATGAGAGAGAGAGAGTGGGGGAGAGGGGTTGGGTGAGGGGGGGGGGTGTAGATTGTGTTGCCGCTGTCCCAGATGGCTACGCACACAGGCCACCGGTCCCCCCCCCCCCCCCTGTTACAAACACCTCAACAAGAAGGGAGAGATACTACACTGCCTCCTGTGGTGCTAGCAGGGAACCCAACATCGGAGAGAGAGAGAGAGAGAGAGAGAGAGACAAGACAGAGAGAGAGGGAGTTAGAGAGAGAATGAGAGACAGAGGGAGATAATGAGAGAGACAGAGAGAGAGAACAAGAGACAGAGAGAGAGAGACAGAGAGAGGGAGACAGAGAGAGAGAATAAGAGACAGAGAGACAGAGAGAGGGAGACAGAGAGAGGGAGGGAGAATGAGAGAGAGAGAGAGGAGAGGGAGTTAGAGAGAATGAAAAGAGATTGCAAGAAAAGAACATCGATGCGGCAGAGTGAGGAGAAGAGTGGAGGAGGAGAGAGAGAGAAAGGGAGAAAACTACTAACAAAGAGAGATGAAATGAAATGAAAGAATGAACTTAATAAAGAGAGAAAGAAAGAGAGAGAAAGAGGAGTCTGAAAGAGGATCTCTGGCACTTGTGCCTCTAACAGGAGTGAGGGGCGCTGAACCAGAGACGGGTCCAGTCTGTCATTGGTTGTGGGCTCCAGACTCAGGGCTAAAAGGGGTTTGGAAAAGGAGAGGAGAATGTGGGATGGTGGTGGTGGTGAGGCCGTGTGTGTGTGTGTGTGTGTGTGTGTGCGCGCATGTGTGTGTGTGGGGCTGCTGGGCTGCTCAGGAGGGAGAGGAGTAGGTCTACTCTACCTCTACGCTAGCCAAAATTGCCCTGTCACCTCACAGCGTGGTAGCGGAGGAGCTAGCCGCTAGCTTTGTGGCTACACTAGCCCGTAGCGCTAGCTACGCTATCGACAATCCGGCTGCTCTCCTGAGCTTTGGTTTGTCCTGGTCTGCGGGTTGGGGGGGGGGGGGGGGCGATGGTGTGGAGTGGGTGGGGGGTGGTGAGGGGGGTTTGCGGGGGGGACGAGGGGTGGGGGGGTCACTTACACGGAGATGCGGGCGAGGTGAGTCCGCCGTCGGGGGGCGTGCTGATGGGTTTAGAGTCGGGCATGGGGAGGGGCACGGGCCGCGCCACTGGGGGCGGCGGGGGCAGCAGGAAGGAGCCCGGCATTTTGCTCTGGCCGCCGCCGTTAGGCTGCGGACGACACAGACAGGGTGAGCGGACGGACGGACGGACACACACACCAACACACACACGCAGGCACGCCGGACGCGCGGGGGGGGGGGGGCTGGACGCACACACGCATGTGGCAGAGGCGCACACGCACACACACAAACGACGCATGTGGACGGACAAGTGTCTCACACGCGCACACACACACACACACACACACACACGCTCACCGGCAGACAAACACAAGGCCACGAAGACAGAGCTGAGAGTCAACGGTGGTGGTGGGGGGTGGGGTGGGGGAGGGGAGGGGGGTAGCTGAAGCAGAAGAGGAAGTGATGCGCGTTGGTCGTCAGTGGAAATTAAAAACAGCGAAGAAGACTGGGCGGGGGGGGGGGGGGTTGGGTTGAAGGGGGGGGTTAGAGAGTGTGACGAACAGAACTTAAAAAGGGAGGGAAGTACAGGTCTGGAATCTGGTCAGTGAGATGGGGCAGTGTGTGTGTGTGTGTGCGCAGGTGTGTGTGTGTCTGCGTGAGTCCTCCTGATGGGTTCTCTCCCTCTCTCTCTGTGGGAAGCGGGAAACAAAATGGCGGCAGTGGTGGCACACGGGCGCGAGAAGAAAGAGAGAGGCGAGCTGCCGCCGGCGTCTCTCTTTCTCTCTCTCTGAGGTCACCGGCGTGCGTGTGCCGCTCCTCCTCGTCCCCCCCGCGGGCCTGCCGGCGTGCGACGCGCGGCCCCCTCACCTGTGCACTGGGCTGGCCCGAACCGTCGGCGCAGACGAACTGGACGAACTCCTTGAGCGGGTCCTGGTGGTGGTGGTAGCGGATGGTGGGGTGGGTGAAGTAGGGGCTGGACTGCTGGATGATGGAGGACGATGGGAAGTGCAGGGCCGAGGCCGAGGCACGGGGGCTCCCTGGATGAGGAGGAGGGGAGGGGGGGGGGGGGAGAGAGGAGAGGGGGAGATAGGGAGAGAGAGAGAGAGGGGGGGAGATAGGGAGAGGAGGAGAGGGGGGGGGGTAGGGAGAGAGAGAGAGAGAGAGGGGGTGGGATAGGGAGAGAGAGGAGGGGGGAGATAGGGAGAGAGGGAGAGAGAGAGAAAAAGAGAGGGAGGGGTAGGGAGAGAGAGGAAGAGAGAGAGGGGAGGGGGGAGATAGGGAGAGAGAGAGAGAGAGAGAGGGGGGGGAGATAGGGAGAGAGAAAAAGAGGGGGTGGGATAGGGAGAGAGAGGAAGAGAGAGAGGAGAGGGGGAGAGAGGGAGAGAGAGAGAAAAATAGAGGGGGGGGGGTAGGGAGAGAGAGGGAGAGAGAGAGAAGGGAAGAGATGGAGAGAGTGAGAAAGAGAGAGACAGAGAGAGAGAGAGTGTATAGGAGAGAGTAGAGAGACACTGTGAATGAGACCGTCAATGTCCTTCAGACAATTCAAAAGATGAAAACATGCCAGCACCGACACGCGACACTGAAAGATGTTCATATTCATTAGTCTAGTCAGACTGATGCCAGACAGGCTTATCAGTGTGCTTAATGCTAATAAAATGCTAATATGTGAAGTGAACGTCACTGTTCTTTGGCAGAGGCCAGGGGGGGGGCTTCGCAGCAGAGGGCTCATAGCTTCTCCTGCTTACAAATGACTAGAATTATCCCTGGCTATTGGGCAACATCTGGTCCCATTCATTCAATAAAACAGTACTCTGTGTTTGCGTCTACCTCTGGTAAGTACAGCATGGAGGCGCGCACACACACACACACACTGAATTAACACACAGATGCTCACTGAATTAACACACACACACGTGACAGACACACAGATTTTTCCAGTTGTTTAACTGTTGGTGGGTATATGTAATCAATCACAGCCCATCACTGCTGCGTCGTTCCAGTGGACTGAGGCACAGGAGAGAAGGATGGCTCCCAAACACAGGCTCCCATAGACATTAGTGAATACCCCTCAGAGGACAGGCAGTGTGTGTGTGTGTGTGTGTGTGTGTGTGTGTGTGTGTGTGTGTGTGTGTGTGTGTGTGTGAATGTATGTGCGTGTGTGCAAGTGTACATGCTTATATGTGTGTGTGTGTGTGTGTGTGCCAGTGTGCGTGTGTGCATGTGCAAGCGTGATGCTTATGTGTGTGTGCGTGTGTGTGTGTGTGTGTGTGTGCGTGTGTGTGTGTGTGCGTGCTGACTGCAGTCTGCCGAGACTCGATGGCCTTGGCAATCTGGCGATCCGATCAACAGCCAAGCTGGTCGGCAGCGGAGGGGCTCGGCGAATGAGCATCTGTGAACGTGTCTGTCACCTACTATCTCTCCTGTGTACGCAGGTGTGTGCGTGTGTGTGTGCGTGTGTGTCTGCACGCGAGCGGTCGCACATGTGTGCATTAACGTCGGTGTGTGCGCCGTGCGTGTCCACGTGCGCGTGTGTGTGTGTTCACCAGACTGGACTACCTGAACAACCAGACAACAGTGGTCTGGCGGGCGTCCATTGGTGGCTGAGTGCCAGCAGGACCATAAACTAGCCAGACTAACCCAGACAAGAGCTGGAGAGGCGTTGCTCTGTCCCCTGTCGCTGAACATCCAGCCAAGCTCCCTCTTAACTAACCCCCCCCCCCACACACACACAAACACACACACACACACACACCCCTCCCTCCGCCTCCCTGGGTCCCTTTATAGAACCCAGGCCTCTGAGGGGACATTCCATTTGGATGGCGGCCATTTTAGCACACAGACTCCCTCTCCACCCCCCAACCCCCCGCCCCCAAGAGTCTAAACAATCTCACACTAGACAGCTCTCTATTACAGGAAAGGCTCTCATTCGATCGGCGTACGCACACACACACACACACACACACGCACAAACTACGAGAGCGAGGTTCACTACTGGACAGAGGAGTGTGAACTTTTCCCTGCGCGCCACATATACTGTTTTAAACATGCCCGTTTAACTATGTACCGCAATCAGAATCGGAATCCGGATTATTTACCAGGTGCATTTTCAAATACGAGGGATTTGACTGAGTGGGTGGTGCCTATACATTTAGAGTTGTGTTCCCTTAAAATAGGGAACAAATATTCTATTGGAGAATAATAAGGGCTCTGAGTCCAAATGACCTTTACATGATAGGGCTGGCTTGGCTGTGGACCAAGCCTGCCCTGAGAGAGACAGGGGGAGGGAGAGAGAGGGAGAGAGAGGGAGGGTGAGAGAGAGAGAGAGAGAGAGGGAAATGGGGTGAGAGAGAGAGAGAGAGAGAGAGAGAGAGAGGGAAACAGGGTGAGAGTGAGGGAGACAGAGAGAAAGAGAGAGAGGGAGCGAGGACGTGTATTTATTCCTCTGAAAGCCGAGCCTCAACGGGGGACTTGTATCTCCGAGACGCTGGGAATTCTCAGCACTGAGCGCCATGGAGACAGACACGTCTCTTCTCCCCGGGGATAGCTCTTAACACGACTCTTAACTCGCTCTTAACACGACTCTTAACTCGCTCTTAATGCGACTCTTAACTCGCTCTTAACACGACTCTTAACTCGCTCTTAACACGACTCTTAACTCGCTCTTAACACGACTCTTAACTCGCTCTTAACACGACTTTTAACTCGCTCTTAACACGACTCTTAACTCGCTCTTAACACAACTCTTAACTCGCTCTTAACGCGACTCTTAACTCGCTCTTATCACGACTCTTAACTCGCTCTTAACACGACTCTTAACTCGCTCTTAACGCGACTCTTAACTCGCTCTTAACTCCTCAATGCCGCCGTTCGAGCCATAACGCTGCCCTGGCGGCCACCGCTGTCCACTCCCCTGGCGGGCACCGCTGTCCGCTCCCCTCACTCACTCTCAGACTCGCGCCCTCGTTTTAAGACACCCCTGTTTGCGCCGCTGAGCCACACCCCGGCTTCACAGAGCCGGTCCGCGGCTGGGGGCGTCCTCCGCCGGGAGTAGCCGGACTCAGGTCGCGATCGCCGGTGCGCCGTAGCGCCGGGAGGCTACTTCCGTCGCTAGTTCTTCGTACGCGCCGGATACACGTGGCTACTTAAGGAAGCTGGATGGGCACAGCTCCTAGCTAGCAGCTTTGAGACCAGAAGGGACAGATCTGTAGTCCTCACCCCAACCCCCCCCCCCCACCCCCGACCTCCCCGTCCATGGTTCTCATCCAAACATGTTTGCGTGAGTAGCGGCGACATGTGAGGTGACTCAGTCGCACGAGCGTGGATGGAGCGGTAGCATGGTGATGACACATTTAAAAGGAAGGAAGAGAGAGTTGGGGGACAGGGATGATGGAGTGATGGAAAGAGATGGAGAGAGAGAATGAGGGAGAGAGAGAGAGAGTTAGAGTATCACTGCAAGCCATGGTACTGTAATAACGGTCAGGGAAATAAGTGCTCTCTGGACCCCGAGGGGAGTCGGGGATCTTGTTGGCTCAAAAGATCTTTGCTCTCTAGACAGATCTTTGCCCTCTAGACAGTGATCCTGAACTGAGGACACTGTTATGGGCTACAGTCAAAGATACGGAAGGTCATATCTATTCACTGATTCATTGCAGCTCATGTACGATTCAATACATCTCTAGAAATCATATAGTTGAGGAAACTAAACGTAGGCATTATACTCCCTCTCTCTCTCTCTCCTCTCCCCCCCCCTCTCTCTCTCGTTCTCTCTCCTCCATTGGGGACTGCAAGGGTTTGGGGGGTCAAGGCTCTCACCTGGTCTCACTCCTGCCAGCACGGGCAGCGGGTGGTGTGTGAACGCCATGCGGGGGGACCGCGTCTGGGAGGACAGGGCGTTGAAATCAAACTTCCCCGGCTTCTTAAGAGAACCAGGCGAGGACAGTCCTGGCGAAAAAAAATAAATGAAAAAAGTGGGATCAACAAAAAAAATAAATGAAAAAAATAAAACGGGGAATAGGGAGGGGGGTGGGGGGGAGGGAGGGAGAAGAGAGAGGACGGTTTAATGTACAAGGCTTTTGACTGGCTACACTTTCAAATAATCTTTTATTTTTTAAAATCTGATTGGTCAAAGGGGAGCTGGATTGTATTTGATTGGCTGATGGAAGTGCACCCATAAAAAGCCCAGTCCTGGCTGAGTGCTGCTCGCAATTGAGCCAATCACAGGCCTCTATGCAAATGATGTCCTCAGAAGGCATGCTGGGTAAAAAAAAAAAAAAAGGGTTGGGGTTCTGGCATGGAAAACGGGAGGGGTTTCAGAATTCGGGAGCTGTTTGTGAAGGTCCACTAACAAAAAGATCTACTTCAGATCTAAATTCTCCATATCATGAAATAATAAGCTTTTTTGGGGGGGTTGAAAATTAGGCTAATAAAACTACTTCAGAAAAAGGTGCCCAGACATATAAAGGGGAAAACGAATAGGTAAGAGACACCAACAAACATGTCCGGCCAAAGAGCCAAACTGAGTGGACGGTTGGGGTGGTGGGGGCGGGCAGCCATGAAATGAAGGAAACATATCCGCCTCGTTTCTCAGCGGTCTCCGAGGTGCCCGCCAGAGCCTTTTTAGAGAGTGTACCGGCTCGGTCGGCATGGCTACGGCGGTGCGCTGTGGCGGGGGTGGGGGGGGCCGCGGTCCCTCCGGGTACGAAGCCTCCATTCAGAAATAGCACACACTGTACAGTATGGAGCCGACAGCTGCTCGGCGAGAAAGACAAGCAGACGGACAGAGAGGGGAGACAGAGGGAGGAGGGAGAGAGAGGCGAGAAAAACGTGGGAGACATGAAAATATGCGAGGGGAGGGGAGGGGGGGGGGGTAGAGGGTGACGGCGGAGCGGGAAAAAAATAAAAAACTGTGAGAGGAACGCAGTTGTCTTTCTGTTTCGTTTTGGTCGTGCGGATCGGTCTGAGGACGTGTATGAAATTGAGGTGTCTTGAGGCTCCGAGCGCGAGCTATCTCTTTCTGACACACGTGTGCATGCGCGCGCACGCACACGCTCACTGTCACACACACACACACACACGCACACACAGAAACACATTCACTCGCTCACTTACTCACACACTCGCTCAAAAACACAAACACAGCCCAGAAACACAAACACGCACCGTGAGGTTGAACTGACTAAAAACAACACCCTTAAAGTTTCACGTTCGTCCTTTAATCCTCCTCGAAAAAAAAAACATTCAAGTGACGACGTGCAGATATTTTGCTCTTAAACCTCTCTACTCCGTTGCGTTCTATTGTGCTATTTCCATGGTCCCGGATGTAGAAAAAATGGCATTTAATCCCCTTTTAACTGTGATTCTCCGCTCTCTCTGGCTGAGGATGTGTGAACATCTTTGAGAGCCGGGCGGGGGCGTGTGTAAACCCAGCCGGTGTGAAGGTGTTAAGTCTTCAGGCAGGTGGGAGTGAGTGAGTACTGTACATGAGAGGCAATTATGCATTTAACAAACACATTGATTTAGATATTTCCTGACTACCGCGGGGGCGTTGGGGGGGGGCGTATTGTCCCGTCGGAGAGATTGAGGCCGCGAAGGGGGACAAGGATCCGGCGACGGTCACGGTGGGTGACCCCGACGCGGTCGTGCCGAGGGGGGAAGGGCCGGGGTCTGAAGAGATTTAGGAGGCGGGGTTCAGACAGTACAACCACATAGAGGAGATGAAGGAAGGGAAGATGGAAGAGACGCAAAAGCCAAAATGGACGCCATCACCCAGGAAGATGTGAAACAGAGACACTTTTGAAGAGACCAGACTGCGGTGTGTGTGTGTGTGTACGTGTGTGTGTGTTTCACTACAACCCTGTGTCCCTCGCCTGGCAAGCCGCAGCGCCGGACTGGCAACAAATCAAGCGCTCCCGTGACCCTTCTGTCTCCCCTACACTAACAGGCCCGCCACCAGATGCGCGTCTGCAGCCCACATTCTCCAGCACGCACGCACACACACGCACACACACAAAATTTCTCTCCCACACACGCAAGCATACACACACACATTCAGAAGAAGAGCCTGGTAGAATGGAAGTCAGGGGATTTAACCCCCCCCCTCGGGCAGACTAAACACAGAAGTCCAGTCCCCCCCCCCCCCCCCCCCCCCTCTAGCCTCTAACTCAAAAAGCAACAGCCCGCCCCCCTCGCAAATCATTTCACAAGCCATTGGAACTAATATAAAATCATGGTTGTTTCGTTCTGACGCCCCCCCCCCCCCCACCTACCTACCTATCCCCGCCGTCCTTGCCCCCACTACCAAACTACCCCCCCTCCCGCCTGCACACACAACACACCCCCCCCCCCCCTCCATGTGGAGCAGATGCCTCCAGCAGGCGGGCAGCTCCCTGGGCTATACACACACGGAAACACCATCTGGGACCGGAGTAGCTCTCCTCTGCCCGTGTGTGTGTGTGTGTGTGTTAGGGAGTGTGTGCGCGTGGGCGCATGTATATCTACAGTACATGCATCTGGGTATGTGTGTGTGTGTGTGTGAGCGTGTGTGTGTGCGTGCGCGTGTGTTTGTGTGTGTGCCCGTGCTCCTGCATCTGTGTGCTCGATTGGATATGGAGGGAGTTGGGGTTTGGCTGTTGGTACTGGGGGGAAGGGGGGGGGTGGGCTGACGGCGTGGCACACCTGTGTGTGTGTGTGTGTGTGTGTGTGTGTTTTCTGTGTTCTCCGCGGTCCTGTTTGTTTGTGTGCGCTTTCTTGTTTTCGTACCCCCCACCTGGACAGGAAGTCCCAGGTGGGCCCTGCCTGTGGCAGGTGGGATCCCCTAAGCAAGCAGACACACACACACACACAACCCCAATCACACACACACACACACACACACAACACACCATCTCCCATTCTACAACAGAGCTGACGAGCATCTCGCGTTCTCTTTCAATCCCTTCATCAATGTAATATTTGACGTCCATTTTATACCGCGGAAGCGTCCCCCCCCCCCCCCCCCCCACACACACACACACAAAAACAACAACAATCACCCCCAGCTTTTGGTGTGTAATTTTGGGGTTGTTGTTTGTAAATTAATTGGGAAGAGGGTCCAGATTTGCATGCAATTTTTTTTTACATCTCGTTTTGCCAAGCTCATTAAGAGGTGGGCTGCGCTCGTCTGCGTGTGTGCGTTTCCGCACGTGTGTGTGTTTGTATGTGTGTGTGTGTGTTTGTACGTGTGTGTGTGTGTGTGTTTGTGTGTGTGTGTGTGTGCGCGCGGAGGGGGGTGCGGTGCGCTAAGGCGTGTAGCAGCCGTCCTCTGTGTGGCTCTGATGAGCAGCCTCTTAATTACGTTTACAGCTCAGCTAGCTGGAGCAGGAGCGGAGGCCTGGCCACCGACCACAGACAGGGCCCCGCCCGGGGCCGCGCTCCAACAGGCTCGCTCTCTCTCTCTCTCTGTCTCTCTCTGTCTCCCTGCCTGTCTGTCTGTCTCTCTCTCTGTCTCTCTCTGTCTCCCTGCCTGTCTGTCTGTTAGTCTCTCTCTCTCTGCTTGTCTGTCTGTCTGTCGGTCTGTCTGTCTGTCTGTTAGTCTCTCTCTCTGTCTCTCTCTCTCTCTCTCTGTCTCCCTGCCTGTCTGTCTGTTAGTCTCTCTCTCTCTGCTTGTCTGTCTGTCTGTCTGTTAGTCTCTCTCCCTCTGCCTGTCTGTCTGTCTGTCTGTAAGTCTCTCTCTCTCTGCTTGTCTGTCTGTCTGTCTGTCTGTTAGTCTCTCTCTCTGTCTCTCTCTCTCTCCCTCTGCCTGTCTGTCTGTCTGTTAGTCTCTCTCCCTCTGCCTGTCTGTTAGTCTCTCTCTCTGTCTCTCTCTCTCTCCCTCTGCCTGTCTGTTAGTCTCTCTCTCTGTCTCTCTCTCTCTTCCTCTGCCTGTCTGTCTGTCTGTTAGTCTCTCTCCCTCTGCCTGTCTGTTAGTCTCTCTCTCTGTCTCTCTCTCTCTCCCTCTGCCTGTCTGTCTGTTAGTCTCTCTCTCTCTGCTTGTCTGTCTGTCTGTCTGTTAGTCTCTCTCTCTGCTTGTTTGTCTGTCTGTTGGTCTCTCTCTCATTCTCTCTCTGCCTGCCTGTCTATCTGCCTGTTGATCTCTCTCTTGTTCTGTAGGTTTCTCTCTCACGCTCTCTCTGCCTGTCTCTAGGTCGTTCTCTCTCTCACTCTATCTCTGCATGTCTCTCTCTCCCTCTTGTCTGTCTCTCTCTCTCTCTCTCTAGGTCTGTCTCTACCCTCTCACTTCTTCTCCTCCTCCTCCTCCTCTCTCCGGGGGCCTCTATGCCGCTGCACACGTTTTCAATTAGAGAGCGGGGAGGGAGGGAGAGAAGGAGGGAGAGAAGGAGGGAGAGCCAGCCAGGGAGCGCTAGCAGGGGTTTACACCTCTGATCCGCAGGCTGCAGGCGTCTTAATGAGGGATTTCAGATGGAGGGATGGAGGCACCACCCCAACACCTGGAGGGGTGGGACGTGTGATAAGCATGTGTCTCCGAGCGCGCGCGTTTCTAAACACAACGTGTGTGTGTGTGTGTGGCTGTGTACACGGTTTATATGCATTTGTTTTTGCCTGTATTCGCCTCTGTGTGTGTGTGTGTGTGTGTGTGTGTGTGTGTGTGTGTGTGTGTGTGCGCGCGCACGAGCATGTGCGTGACGCCAGAGGAAAAAACGCCGGCGTCCACACGGGACATCGCGTCGCGCGCGGCGCCGCCATCTGTCGGCGTACGGTGCGTTAAACGACGCCGCGCCCGCCGAGGGGCTACAGAGCGAAACGAGACCTCGACGAGCCCCCCCCCCCCCCTGGGAGAGACCCCGCCCCCTCGGGCATCCTAATCGCCGCAACCCTGGCCAGAAATGTTCAGCCGGGCAAAAAAACAAAACAAAAAAACAAGCCCGAGACGCTAGCTACCGCGCTAATCCGGGAACAGCTAGCTTAGCGGCTAAACGGCACATGACCGAGCGTGACTATGGCGCTTCGCCCGGTGTTGCAGTGTGGTGGTTGGGGTCTGGGTGGGGCGGATCTACACAGATATAAACACAGGAAACAGGTTGATAGAGGAATGGTTGGGGTTATATACAGGTGGATATATATATATAGATATAGATACATAATACAGTAGAGATGAGTGTAATGTTGTTCTAACCATGGTACGGAAACTGCACGCCATCACTTTCATGTTTAATCTTCCTCTCCTGCACATTCGCCAAATGGTGCTGCACTGCAAGTGGAGAAGGGTATTGTTAACAATGAGAGAGAGGGAGTAGGGAGGAGAGAGAGAGAGAGAGAGAGAGAGAGAGGGGGAGGAAGGAGAAAGAGAGAGAGGAGAAAGGGAGGAAGGAGAGAGGGGGCATTTTTGTATGATGTAGAGAAAGAGTGATTATTAACAAACATGATGGCAACTTTGATTATTGTTTAGGTCAAGGATGAAGCATTTGTCGAGTTGTCGGCCACCGGGGGGAGGGGGGGGGACAGGGGACAGGGGACGCCGGCGGGGAGGGAGTGGCTAACAGGGCCAGATGTTCAGTGTCAAAGACAGGATGGTGTCCACAGAGGAGAGGGCGGCGTGTGGTCGGGCAAGAAGAGGAGGCACGTTGGAGAGAGAGAGAGAGAGAGAGAGAGAAAGAGAGAGAGAGAAAGAAAGAGAGAGAGGGAGAGAGAGAGAATTAATAATTCAAGGGAGGGTGGAGGGGGAGGGTCAGAGAGAGAGAGCTTCAGGGGGTCGGCGGGCGGGCAGGGGGGGGGGGGGTACCTGCGTCCATGTCGTTGGGCCAGCCGCTGGACTGGGAGGAGCCAGCGGCGGGGGAGCGTCCGGGGTAGAAGACGTCGTCGGTGGGGCTCTCCAGCTCGCTGTCGTCTAGCGACTTCCTCTTGGTGGAGCTGGGGGGGGGGGGGGGGGGGAGGGGAGCCATTTGCAAACAGTGTCAATCGCTCGGGGGGTGCGCTTGATTTCGTTCAACCAGTACAGTGAGACCAACGGAGCGGCCCCAAAAGAGTGCCCTCTGAGATTAATCAAACGCACCTTCTGTGCATTTGAGAACACAATCAACACCCAGAGAACTCAGGTTCAGAGAGAGAAGGTCAAGAGGAAAGTGGACATGGACAGAAGAGAGGTAAGAAAGAAAGAGAACAAGGCCAACCTCAAAGGCTGCTGCTGTGTGTGTCTTTGTGTGTGTGTGTTTGTGTGTGTGTGTGTGTGTGTGTGTGTGTGTGTGTCTTTATGTGTGTGTGTGTGTGTGTGTGTGTGTCTTTATGTGTCTTTGTGTGTGTGTGTGTGTGTGTGTGTGTGTGTGTGTGTGTGTGTGTGTGTGTCTTTATATGTGTGTGTGTGTGTGTGTGTGTGTGTGTGTGTGTGTGTGTATAACTACCTCCGTGGAAGGTTTGCGTACAGCTCCACCTCAGACCTACATCAGCAGAGAAGACAGAGTGGAGGATAGAGAGAGAGAAAGAGAGGGATAGGGGGAAACAGAGAGAGAGAGAGAGAGAGAGAGAGCCATCATACATCTATAAAGTAGAGAGTGACTGTGGAGAGACACACAGAGAGGTAAGAGATGGGAGACTCAGAGAAGAAACGTAAAGCACTGTGAGTTCATTCTGGACCGTGGAACATGCTGTACCTGTGTGACTGTACATACAGTAGAGGTGAACCCAGGCACTTGACCACCAGTATAAAAAACACTATTTATCTCTTTGGCTCTGCCTTTAATTATAATCTGATATAACCAAGCCTTTCTGTCGCATCTGAACAGATACTCAGATACTCGGTATAATGTGAAAATCACTAATGATCATATTCACCTTATTCACCTCAGCTGCCATATTGGTCAGTCTGACGTAATTAGGGGTGCGGATGCGGAAGTGCCCGTTGACTTCAATGTTAAAAGTTCACTGTAAAAACACCACTTCAAGAACCGAAATAGTCAAAATAACAGGCTGAATACACTATCGGGGTTACAAACTCATCATTACCAGACTCTGATTGTTTTTCACTGCCGTTGTTTTCGTGTTTGGAAATACATGGGAGTGAATGCAGCTGACGGCTAACTATGGCTCATTCACCTCCATGTATTTCCAAACGCGAAAACAACGGCAGTGAAAAACAATCAGAGTCTGGTAATGATTGTAATCCCGATAGTGTATTCAGCCTGTTATTTTGACTATTTCGGTTCTTGAAGTGGTGTTTTTACAATGAACTTTTAACATTGAAGTCAACGGGCACTTCCGCATCCGCACCCCCAGTTACGTCAGACTGACCTGAGGTGAATAAGGCGAATTGAACTTGAATTAGGTGTGTTCTATGTTTCGGGAGGTGCAGCTGCCCCCCCCCCCATGAAGGATGTAGGAACCTTTGGGAGAGAGGAACCTTTGTCCGGGCCTACCTGGTTGAAGGGGGGGAGGCGAGGGAGCGCCGGCCCAGGGCCACCTGGTTGATGTTGTAGTAGCCGGGGTTCTCCAGGTCAGCCAGGGAGAAGTTGGGGCCGGACGCCGTGGCAACCGGAGCTGAGGAAAGGGGGGGGGGGGGGTGATTATTTGTTGTATTTTGAAAGAGGATGGAGAGAGGAACGGGGATATACTGTAGTGATAGAAAGAGGAGGAAAAGGAGGTGACGGGGGACTCACTCTGTGACACTCTGACGAGCTCGGCCACGTTCCACACCCCTGAGGTGACGAAGCAGTCCTGGAAACTCAGGTGTCCTGGAGGGGAGAGAGAGAGAGAGAGAGCGAGGCCTGCCTTATTAGAACCTCACCATCTGCGTGTGTGTGCGCGCCCGCGTGTGTGTGTTCAGTAACTGGCATGGGAGGAACGATAAGCGTGAAAGTACGCCGGTGGTCTGCGCCGGTATGCTTTTAAGGTGCGTCTGCATGTGCAGTTCGTGTGTGTGTGTGCGCGTGTGTGTGTGCGTATCTCGGAACTTACCATTGGGCGGTGGCTTGATGTCTGTGTCTCCTTGTTGGCTGGAACTGTCTGATTGTCCAGATTCTACAGGGGAGAGAGACACAGAGGGAGAGAGAGAGAGAGAGAGAGAGAGGTTCAGCCAGGAGGTTGACAGTGATACAGTGTGTGTATCAAGGGAACCACAAAAGCGTTTCTCGTTTCAGTTCAGACAGCGATACTGTCACCGACACCACCGCAACGATACTGTTTCTATCAAGTCCGTGATATCTGAGAGGTGTGTCAAGTTATTAAGAGGGCGGCGTGGGCGTGGGCGAGCGCGTGTCTCGTGTCCCAGAATGCTCCTTGCTCCTGCCTTTACTGTAGGCGTTCGGATTTATATTGCGTCGCGCCGCCATCCGACGGTGCAATCATATGCCTGTGCCTAATCCCGCTTAATACCCCCTCGCTGGTAGGGGATTTCGTCTGTGCCAACAGCAACACCTAACACATGCGCGCGCACGCACACGGACGCACACACACACACACACACACACACACACACACACAATCCCCCCTCCCGGCGAAGCACTGCCCTCGTGCCCATGCCACCCTGGCCGCCCCGAGGGATTCGAGGTGAGGTCAAAGGTGACAGAGACGGCAGGGGCGCGCGGGCAGCTGCCACTCCCGCCAGGGCGCACGGCTAGGCCGCAGAAGCCTGGGTCTAGAGTAGCCAGAAGTCCCGCAAAGGGTTGTTTTCGGGGGAAGCATGGCTGTACAGCGCAGGCCCTTGTCCTCCATGACGTTTTAGCACGTAGATGATCCGTTTTTAGACGTGTTTATACGGTACACTACACAGAGATAACGTCAGTTTGCTACGTATCTATGTAATTTCCAAGTATACAGTATCTGACTATATCTGATGTGTGTGCATGTGTGTGTGTGTGTGTGTGCGTGTATTTGTTTGTGTGTCTGAGGGTCTGTTTCCTAGCCTCTGAGAGTGTGTGTGCCCTAGGCTCTGACAAGTGTGTGTGTGTCCTAGCCTCTGAAAGTGTGTGTGTGTGTCCATGCCTCTGAGAGTGAGTGTGTGTGTGTGTGTGTGTGTATGTGTGTGTCCAAGCCTCTATGTGTGTCCTAGCCTCTGAGAGTGTGTGTGTGTCCAAGCCTTTGTGTGTGTCCTAGCCTCTGAGTGTGTGTGTGTGTGTCCATGCCTCTGAGTGTGTGTGTGTGTGTGTGTGTGTGTGTGCGTGTGTCCTAGCCTCTGACTGCGTGTGTGTGTGTGTCCTAGCCTCTGAGTGTGTGTGTGTGTCCTATCGGTGTCGCTGGCAGGCCGGACCGGGGCAGAGCATGGGCCTGCTCGGCTAAGCGAGCGGGGCGTTTATCTGCCGCCTGTAGGTGATAACAGAGCACACCGGCTCATGCCAGCGCCGCTCGCAAAGCACTAAGCCACAGATTAGCCGGCAGAAACAATAACAGACCTGTCTGCCGACGCAGAGAGAGAGGGAGAGGGAGAAGGAGAGAGAAAGAGAGAGAGAGAGAGAGAGAGAGAGAGAGAGGGGAACAGAAACTGAGCTTCTTTTTCCTTTCCTTATGCAGGCTCTCTCATTCTCTCTCTCTCTCCCGCGCTCTCTCTTTCTCTCTCTCAGTGGAATCCTGGCAGCCATTTTAGCGCTTGGCAGCCATTTTAGCATTGGCGGTCGGGACGCATTCCTGCTAGCTGACGGCACACACTCCAAAAGCGTGCACGCGGGGGCCCTCGTGCACGTGCCCCAGACGAAAACACACGCACACACACGCACAGCACACACACACACACACACACGTGTGTGTTTTCACGGGGAGATACACACATAGAGTAAACATCTTCTCGGGCCAATGAAAACTGATGAGAAAATACCCCTTGGCTGGAGTTTCTCATACTGTTGTATTTTTGCATCTAGAATCCACAACACACACTTCTCTGTCCGACACCACGCAATACACACCTATAAAACAAGCTGCACTCTTGCCGATGAAGCGACTTTCCACAACCGTGGCAGAAATGAATTTGCAGTCAAGCTAAGAGTTCACAATAACACTAAACAGCCAGTCGGGTTTTGCGCTTACTCTTGCCGACAGGTGGAAATATCGTTCGAATCATAACTCATTCTCGTACCTTCCAACCGCCGCCAAGTACGTGACGTCAAACGTTTCTTGGTAGTTAGTTAGTAAAGCTCCAGCTCGAGCTCCAGATATAGGCTCAAACGAGAGGTCTGTACCAGAGCCATCGATATGGGTTTAGGTTTGGTTTGGTTTATTTGGTTTAAGACACAAAAAAAGGAACCACAGTATAACAATCAACTATCGAGGATGTATTATATACACAGTAAAGCCAATGACTTATTTCCATTGTGGTCCTGAGGGCCAACCGGTCCCTCTCTGCCTGTGGTCCACACACTTTAGGCCGGGGTGAAGGTGTGAATGAGCAAGTGTGAGACTATGGTGCCAGAGCGGGCACTGAGGTGGCCGCCCCGGCCCGGCACTGGGGTCCTGTCCTATCAAGAGCTGATATGAGGTGTCGGGCAGGGCTCTCCAGCTGACACACACACACACACACACACACCGACAGCCCTTTCCAAGATCACCCGTTAGTGGCCAGATGACCCACTGCCGACAACAATATGGCGCGCACCTGACGTAGCCTCTCCGCTAGCCCTGACTACACGGGGCTGTGTTAGCGCGAGCTAACAGCCAGGATAGGACTTCAGCATCGGTAGGGTATGGGTGGGGGTGGGATAGGGCTGGGTGGGGCTGGTTTAGGAGGAGGGGGGGGGGGTGCTGGTTATCACCACCCCACCAGCAGCACCCCCCCCCCCTTCCCAACCACCGCACATCCAGTCCCCCTTATCTCCACACAGCAGCCCCCCAATCGTGGCCCGGCACCTCCCTCTGCCCCCCCCCCCCCCCCCTCAAACCCTACAGCCAATCCCACATTAACCCCCCACCAAAACCATAAACCTACTGTACACACACAGGACAGCCCCACCACCACTAGACCTCCAATCAAACCTCCCCGACATTGCCCAGCGCAAACCTAAGCAGTCACACACACACACACACACACACATACACACATACACATACACACACACACACACGCCCCCCCCCCCAGGCCGCAGCATTCACTTCCATGCTTCTCAGAGGGAAGATAGCATGTAGCCCTCCCTGCTGAGGTCCCCCTAGTGTCCTGTGTGAGGCAGCTGTTCAGTCCCAGAGCAGAGCCCAGCAAGAGAGCTGCTGCTCCCCCCCCCCCCCCACACACACACACACACACACAGAGAGGCAGTCGCCCCCCAAACCTAGACTACTAGTCTCTCTGAGTCCCTCATCCCAGTCCTAGACTAGTAGTCTCTCTGAGTCCCTCATCCCAGTCCTAGACTAGTAGTCTCTCTGAGTCCCTCATCCCAGTCCTAGACTAGTAGTCTCTCTGAGTCCCTCATCCCAGTCCTAGACTAGTAGTCTCTCTGAGTCCCCCATCCCAGTCCTAGACTAGTAGTCTCTCTGAGTCCCCCATCCCAGTCCTAGACTAGTAGTCTCTCTGAGTCATTCCAGTCTTAGACTAGTAGTCTCTCTGAGTCCCTCATCCCAGTCCTAGACTAGTAGTCTCTCTGAGTCCCCCATCCCAGTCCTAGACTAGTAGTCTCTCTGAGTCCCTCATCCCAGTCCTAGACTAGTAGTCTCTCTGAGTCCCTCATCCCAGTCCTAGACTAGTAGTCTCTCTGAGTCCCTCATCCCAGTCCTAGACTAGTAGTCTCTCTGAGTCCCCCATCCCAGTCTTAGACTAGTAGTCTCTCTGAGTCCCTCATCCCAGTCCTAGACTAGTAGTCTCTCTGAGTCCCTCATCCCAGTCCTAGACTAGTAGTCTCTCTGAGTCCCTCATCCCAGTCCTAGACTAGTAGTCTCTCTGAGTCCCCCATCCCAGTCCTAGACTAGTAGTCTCTCTGAGTCCCTCATCCCAGTCCTAGACTAGTAGTCTCTCTGAGTCCCCCATCCCAGTCCTAGACTAGTAGTCTCTCTGAGTCCCTCATCCCAGTCCTAGACTAGTAGTCTCTCTGAGTCCCTCATCCCAGTCCTAGACTAGTAGTCTCTCTGAGTCCCCCATCCCAGTCCTAGACTAGTAGTCTCTCTGAGTCCCTCATCCCAGTCCTAGACTAGTAGTCTCTCTGAGTCCCTCATCCCAGTCCTAGACTAGTAGTCTCTCTGAGTCCCTCATCCCAGTCCTAGACTAGTAGTCTCTCTGAGTCCCCCATCCCAGTCCTAGACTAGTAGTCTCTCTGAGTCCCTCATCCCAGTCCTAGACTAGTAGTCTCTCTGAGTCCCCCATCCCAGTCCTAGACTAGTAGTCTCTCTGAGTCCCTCATCCCAGTCCTAGACTAGTAGTCTCTCTGAGTCCCTCATCCCAGTCCTAGACTAGTAGTCTCTCTGAGTCCCTCATCCCAGTCCTAGACTAGTAGTCTCTCTGAGTCCCTCATCCCAGTCCTAGACTAGTAGTCTCTCTGAGTCCCTCATCCCAGTCCTAGACTAGTAGTCTCTCTGAGTCCCCCATCCCAGTCCTAGACTAGTAGTCTCTCTGAGTCCCTC
>NC_140240.1:26386289-26388789 GCF_949987555.1 Borostomias antarcticus
ATCAGAAGGAGGGAGCCTGGCAGAGACGGTGTGTGAAAATTTGGCGTCCTCCGCAGAAAGTGACTGTGCCGTGCCAAAAAAAAGCCGCGGCCGACACAACCAGTATTCCTCTCACTTTCTCACCATCAGCCGCCATCGCCTCGTTCAATTCACCTACTTAACGGTCCTTTCTTCTTTTAACCGCAAATAAATAAATAAATAAAACAGAACAGAGAGGCTGGTAGGCTATTCTTCGTCCGTTTTCAACATTTGTTCCATAAAAAAAAATGCCAGGAGCCTGTTCCTTATTTTATTCTCCTCATAAATTGCAAAACATCACCAGCCTAAACATCACCAGCTTAAACATCACCAGCCTAAATATCACCAGCCTAAACATCACCAGCTTAAACATCACCAGCCTAAACATCACCAGCCTAAACATCACCAGCCTAAACATCACCAGCCTAAACATCACCAGCCTAAACATCACCAGCCTAAACTGTAAAATTAAAACAATTAAAAATCTCTACTTGTGTGTTTGATGATTGCCATGCTAATTGTAGCTATGGTGAATAGCGCTGTTAGCCAAGCTAAGCGGCGGCGCCAAGCACCCCGGCCCCGTGCTGGGACAAGCCCAGAGACGGGTCCTTGTTCCCTGGATCAACGCTGTCTCTGGCTGGCCTGGCCTGGAGCAGGGCTCCTCCTCTCTGAGGTCGGGGGAACCCTCCTGTGTGGGTATATGGTTTTTGGGGACAGACACATTTCATGCTTGGCGCTGGTACAAAAGACTGAAAGGGACCAGCTACTGGGAAGACACAGTATTAATTCAGACAATACCTCCCTCTCGCTGGCTACTCACTCTCTCTTTCCTCAATTACCTCTTTCTTCTTTTTCTCTCTCTCAATTTTCTCCCAAATAAAACTAAAAAGGGCCGACTCAGCTCAGTCAAAGAATGCACTTTATACCACAGTGTGTTTAGGCAAGGCATACACCCCTCTACATTATCTACACATTGTTCATTTGTTTAAAGAGGTTGGTTCATTTGTTTATTTTTTAAATATATATATATATATATTTCAACCGTAGGCATTAGGCAGATAATACTGCACAACCCTGTTTTCTGTTAACTATCAAGATACAATCATGTTCATGCTTGCTGTATGATACTTTGGTCTAATAAAAAAAAAACTAATAATATTTCCATGCCCTCTGGTATCAATAAAAAAATATTTCTATGGTTTTCCTTTTGGGCAATACACCCATGAATTTGAACAGATGTGATCTGGGCCTATTTTTATAACGTGGGAACCCAGTTATACCCAGTTCCCCCCCAGAGCAAAGTCATTCACTTCACCTCAGCTTTAGAGAAATATAAATTACAAAGCTAAGAAGCTGACTAAATTAAAACGAGATATTTTATTATACCGAATAACATGCACTGAAAAGGTACTGTAAGTGCTATTGGTAATGCAGAAAACATGTGCTACCCTTATTTTAGACGCTGAAATCAGATCCCTCTCTTCCTTTGTGAATTTTCTGACATAAGAGGCCAAAAAAGTGTCCGCCGGCAATTCTAAACGGATTACCAGGATCCTGCTTTCAAAACAAATCGTATCCAAGGAATGGTAGTACACTTGTATTTTTTTATTTGAATAAATACCCTGCTCTTCGTTCCTTTTAGACTGGAGGGCGACTGGAGGAGAGGAAGCCAGCGGCTGACAGCGGGGTAATTAGAAAGAGGGACGAGAGAAATGGTCGAACTGAACAAACTGAACTGCTTCTTCTGTCTCGACGCCGGCGTCCTGATTTCACAGGAATAATCTGTTTACCAGTCATCTCCAACACTCCAGCTCCTCACACAAAGGATCCAGGATGGGGGTAGACTCCAGAACCATTGCTGCTTTTTCGCTTTTCTTTCTCAGACTCGGACAAAGAAAACAAGGCTTATGATCATTATGTAAAAACCAAAAGGAGCCAGAAACTGTTTCTGGGACAAAGGCAGCGTGTCACAGTCTCACAGAGCGCGCCAGGTTTTACTGGACACTTTGCTGGGGACACCAAACACAACAACACACTAG
Source organism: Borostomias antarcticus (assembly GCF_949987555.1). NCBI lineage: Eukaryota > Metazoa > Chordata > Actinopteri > Stomiiformes > Stomiidae > Borostomias > Borostomias antarcticus. The sequence continues at coordinate 26,388,347 of NC_140240.1, forward strand.
TTACTTCTAATCTTTCTCTGGAGTCTGTCATGCAGTCTACTTGGAACAAATGGAGCCTCTCTTGTCTTGGCCTGGTCTATGTCTATGTCACTGCAGTGAGGGAGTGTGTGTGTGTGTGTCTGTGTGTGTGTGCGTGTCTTTGGCTGTCTTTGGCCGGCCCAACGCGGTTCGCTCTCCAAAAGCGGCGACTTTATTCCGAAGCCAAGAAGGGTCTGAGAAAAGTCGAACGCGAGGTGTCTCCCTCTCTCAGCTCCCTTCGCCCTTATCTCTGATCGCGGTCACGGCGGCGCGACGGCTCCCTCGCCCCCACGCGTGCGCGCGTCTCCGTCGAACGCACGCGGGGCCCCCTCGGTGAGACCCGTCGCCTGGTTCGTCTCTGCCAAAGCCGCTCGGCTTGGCTCCGCGCGGCGGGGAGGCTTTTCTTAGCCGCGCCGGGCCTCGTT
>NC_140240.1:26393789-26518789 GCF_949987555.1 Borostomias antarcticus
CCAGCCGCTCGCCGTCCGTGCTCTCCAGCGGGCTGCCCTTGAACAGGATGACCATCACCAGGTCCAGCCGCCACACCTTGTCGGCCTGGCGCAGGCAGTCGATGCGGCGGATCTTGCCCTTCTGGTCCGGGTTGGACAGCACGCAGCACGGCGGCTTCTTCCCCGTGATGGTCAGCACAAAGTCCTCGCGGAACTCGGGCCGGATGTCCTTCCTCAGCTTGGCCAGCAGGCGGGACGCCCACTTCTGCTTGATCTCGGGCTTCTCCCCCAGGAGCTCGTCCTTCACCGCGCGCTCCTCCTCCTTGGACATGCGCTTCTCGTGCTTCTTGAAGTATTTGCGCTTGCGGGCCTGCAGGTTGAACCAGGTGTAGGCGAAGGCTCGGACGTGGGGCAGCAGGGCCTCGATGAAGGGGTGGAATTCATCCTGTGCCAGGGAGGAGGAGGAGGAGGGGGGGAGGCAGGAGGAGGCGGCGGCAGCGTGGAACGAGGGGGAGAACGGCAGGGGGAAGGAGGGGGACAGGGGGAGCGGGGGAGAGGAGGGGAAGAGAGAGGAGAGGCAGTTAGCACCGGCGTGGCGCAGCATGGAGGACCAGCGCCTGCTCTGTGGGAGCAGAGGGAGAGACTGAGGGAGAGGAGAGAGAGAGAGAGAGGGAGAGAGAGAGAGAGGGAGAGAGAGAGGTAGAGAGAGAGAGAGAGAGAGGTAGAGAGAGGGCTGCACTCTTAAGCTACCAAACAGACACACAGACATCACACTCCCACTTCACACACAAACAGATTGCTGATAGGTGAGACGACGACAAAGAACAACATAATATCGTCTAATATTTGTCAGGGCTCTCAGACAATTCACAAACAAATATAGACTCCGGAATACACGTCTATGGTATTTATGGAACTATGGAAAAAAAAAATAATAATAATGTGCATAAACATAATATTTCTAAAAACATTTTCATTTAATTTAAGTTTTAACGGTACACTTTCACGGTTGCTGTATCCAGATGCGTGCAACGCTGCAGGTAGCACACCGCCACATACAAGAGCTGAGGCTCCTATCACAATACCAGAATACCTTGCGGCACTCTGCTATCTCTTACAGTGGTCCAACTGCCAAGTTCTACCCTGAAAAAATCGCTGCCAGCCCAACTGTCTGAACATTTCACAACAAGAACATTTCACTCATAAATCACGCAACTGCGTCAACCATCGAAGAGAAAAATGTTTTTTTTTTTTTTACTGTTATCACAAAACACACAAGGAAAAATGGAGTAAAAAAAAAAAAAAGATAGATTTACCATTTTGCTCTCTCATCATAAATTCACCGCCGATTGCAAAGAAACGAAAGGCGAACCGGTTCAGACCCGGTTTACCGAGTCAAAACAGCACGCCCGACGCAACAAACGCCGCCGTGTGACGTTTTAAAACAAAAGGGTAAAAAAAAAGAAGGTTGAAAAAATAAGCAGAGTGGTAAAAGCTCAGAAACGGTCCAATAAAAGCAGCAGGAGGGGGAAAAAAAACTCAATGAGCAGAGGCCAAGATTGGGGGGGGTGGGGGGGTGGGGGTGCGCGGTGTAGTACCAGCACAAGAACACAGGAGGTACTGCAGCAAGAGCTGCTGGATAGAGAGGCGCTCCACAACACCAGAGAAGAAGTGCTGGAAAGTTCTACAAAGAAATACCTAGAAAAAAAATTAATAATCATGCAACGAGATTCAAATAAAATCTACAAATGAGTGAAATCGTCGGGAAAAAATCACCGCCGCCTTTGTTCTGTTTTGCGAAAAAATAATAAGACGGGGGACACAAAAAAAAAATTGCTTGGCAATGCTGAGCGTGGTATTGGTTCAGATCTGCAGGCTCTGCACAAGACTCACTGAGAGAGTGAGGGAGACTGGAACAAGAGGGGGGGGAGGGGGGGGTGCAGACGGAGGAGAAGAGGGAAAAAAAACACACAAAAAAACAAAAACAAGAGGAGCGAATCAATGTTGGAAGAGTGTGCACGACCGCTGGCAAACCCCGACTGCAGCTCCTTTTTCCCCTCTCTCTTTCTCTCCAACTCTCTGTCCCTCGCTTTCTCTCTTCCTCTCCACTTTCCTCCTCTAACCATTGACTGAGTCTGTGCCAACGCGCGGAGGGCCCACCTATTTGGCAGCGGCTCTGAAATGGCCCAGCCAATACGCACGCTCCGAGCTCAGAGAGGGAGGGAGGAGAGAGATGGCATAGGGAGGGAGAGAGGGAGGGAGTGGGCTGGTAGTGGAGAGAAAATGAGAGAGATAAAGAGAGAGGGAGCGGGGGGAAGGGGGGGGGGGGGCGTTGTGTGTGCGGTTCAGGCAGAAGGCACGTCATTAGCCAAATAGACAAGTTCCAATCTAGCGCAAAGGCAAAGTCCAGGGGATATTAATTTTACATGCGCCAATCCAGACAGCAACCGCCCCTTAACAACCCCCCCCGCCACCGGCCTCCTCCTCCCCCCTCGCTCGCCCCGCCTGTCACCGACACGGTCGCCGCCGCCTCGCCGAACCAGCGACGTTCTGCCACCGCCCCCCGCCCTCCCCCCAACCCCCGAACCCCTTCTAGAGCCGGCCCCTTCCACTCCCCCCCTCCTACCCCCTCTCTCTCTCTCTCCACTCGCGTTACACCACCTTGGCACGGGATGGCATGAGAAAACACAGGCCCAAAATCCCACTAGACCCCCAGACCAGCAGCTGCTCCTGGATCTACCACACAAACAAAAGAGAGGGGGGGGTAGAGCCAGGATACCCCCCACCCACCCACCCACCCCGAAAAAAACATACCGTCCAAAAACATGCTCTCCTGTTTCAAATGCACTCTCACGTCCAAGCTGGACCTGCTGGATTTGCCACTCTCCTACCAACCGCTTGACAACAACAACAACGCAACACGACACAGAGAAACATATTAAAAGTTTCTGTCGCGAAAATGATGTGTGCGTGGGGGGGGGGGGGGGGGATTGGGGGTTGTCTGTCTTTCGAGAGACAGTGCAGACCCGACCGCCGTATAAGGAGGACGCACGTTAAGGTTTTTTTTTACGCATGCGAGCGGACATATGAAGCCCCGCCGAGGACCCTGTTTCGCAGCTAGTCAAAGAAATCGGAGGAACGCTAAATCTCTTTCTCTGCACTGGGAGGAAATTAGCCTCCCGTTTCATTCCTTTGGCTTCATACTGTAACATGAAAATCAGACATGCATTTTTTGGGACTGACGCAGCATTGCGAAGTACAGTGATACAACTGCAGGGGATATCTGGTTTGTGAGGGTCGGGGGGGGGGGGGCGGGGGGGGGGGGACTGCAGGTAACCTGGCGACCGTTCTCTCCCACTCTTATTGGCTGACCTCAGTGACCTCTGAGGAAAGGGGCGTGCCCGCCGCTCTGAGAGACGAGACGCCCGGGAAATACAGGCACACTCTGGGCTTACCGAGGATCAGTAAAATGTGATTCAAATAAATGCATTGAGTTTGAACGTCGCAAGAGCAATAATGTTGGTGAGGGATTACATGATCGTCACAGCAGGAGACTAATTCAAATACTATTAATCCTTCCGTTTCACAAACGAGAGGGACGCACTCACAGATTTCTGTCTCCCTCTTTAAATAATATGAAATCAGTCTACCGGGGCCAGAGACATTGTCAAACTGGGCGCGAGAACGACGCAGGGTCCGCTGGCGGAGAAAAGGCCCATTTCATTGGGCCGGCCAGCCCCTGCTGGGTGCTGGTGCTCTGCTCTGTGAAAGCCCCTACAAAGTCCAGAGTCCTCTAGTTGGCACCCGGGGCAGATCAGATCTAAGCCCAGCCTGGCTCAGCCCCCCCACCCCCCCACCTCCGCCCCGACAGGGGGCCTGGGGGGACGCCGCGGCCCCCGGTCCAATCTGGAGCGGCCCCGGCTAATCGCACATGCTAATACACGCGCTCGCACACAGAGTGTGGGCAGGATGGAGAAGTAGTTACGGAAATTGTGTGGGCAAAACAAGACGAGGGAATGAAATTAGAGAGAGGGAGGGAGGGAGAGAGAGAGAGAATATGTGTGAGAGAACTGTGAAATAACTGGAGAGGTATGTGTATCTACAACCCAATTGGAAAGTCTGGAGGGACTGGGATTACTCACTAATAAGTGAAGGCATTGAAATGCATAGAGTTGTGTTATGGGCACTGTGAGCAGCGGCTCTGGCACAAACAGTTATAAACGCTTTTTGTAACAAATTATATCTTATTGCAATCACAACCGAGACACAGACAAAAAGATCTGTATCAAGTAACCTAAATATTTACAACTCCCCTTGATCATGCAGTCTAAATGACACATTATCTACTATTTTACAATATCTACACATTTGATAGTCACAGGTTTTTAAAATGCAATTTCATTGATCCTCCGGCTAGGTTTGGAAAGGTTTAGAACATTCTGTGTATCAATTCAAATTATTATTTTTTTGTTAAATGCTCTTTGGATAATATAGGGTAATGCTTCAGTAAATTCATAAATTCTAGGCTACTGGCTACATATTTGTGGATTTAGGGTCATGTCTATTTATCCTATCCTATCATATCCACTGCATCATCATAGGTTATGCATAGCCTACCTAAAAACACACAATTTCTAAATGGGCATAAGTAGCCTACACTTAGCAAAAAGGCATGATTTATTATGCCATAGACGTGGTCAAGGCATGTGGCACCCTAACATATAATATAGGTAATTTATAGCCTATGTATGTTTTGAAAATGTAGGTGTATATTATAAATAGGGAGGTGTGCGCTTTAACTAAAGAACAGTGGCCTCCTGCCACCTTGCGCACATCTCTATTCTGCAATAGTTTGATTGAACTCGTCTTATCTCTGTAGTCTGCTTTCTAAAAGGGTGACCTTTGTTATACGGGTGCCGAGACTCGTGTCCTCCGCTTTCGGCCTACATGGGAAGAGCAGAGAAAACGCATGAAAAGGCCGCTATGATCTAGCAAGAAACAGCGGGAAAATACTTGGAATAGTATAGCGCATAAAAACAACTGCCAAAAAGCCGAGACAAAGGGAAAGGAACCCAGCATTAGACTACGCTTGAGACACACAATTCATTGTTTAAGAACAAAGGTTCTGTATCCCTCAAGCAATAGGCATAGGTAGGCCTATAGTCTGTGTTGGCCTATATGTACATGCATTAGGCCTATTAGAATTATACAGCCTATGTATGCAGAAAGGTGTATCTATATTTTCGACAAAGCAATAGACTGAGTCTGGCATCAACATGTTAAGGTCAGATTGAACTTGGTTCCCATGAAAGACAGGCCCGACACTCGAAAGTGGTGGTAAAACTACTGTAGGCCAAAATGATATCATTGCAATTTGTAGAGTTATTCCAAAATCATCTTTCAGTTTAATTCTAAAACAATGAACGGATTACAACCGAGCCTTTGTGAATTAAGCGATGGCCTAGATAAACGAAAACGAACAAGCACGGGCCTATTCAGTGCGAGACAATTATACAGGCAATGGCTAAAATAAAAGCATTCTCAAGTCTGTAGAGTTATATAACCTACATTCAAATGTCCCTTTATCTTAAAAGGAGCACGAAGCCTGGCCTACCTGAAGAGCCTGCCAAAAAGAACTCATTCAAAAGCCAAGGAGCAGGTAGATGAAAAAGACACTCAGCACAAAATATAGCTAGGCCCATTTGCCATGTTAAGATTTAGGCTTCAACAGACACACAATAAAAACAAAACCTTGCCGAAGGGGAAAATCACTCCTTGCTGTGGGGACCCGTAAATTGTAATCTCTTCCAGGCAAGTCTATTGCTGTGTCCGCTTTTTCTCATGTCTCTGTTTAATAGTTCAGCAAGACGTCGGGTGCTCGTCTCCTCTCTTGAATAGGCTGTTTCACACCGTCGCCCGGTAAAGCAAAGCGTCGAGCAGCCTACTCACACACACACACACACACACACACACACACACACACACACACACACACGTACACACACACGCACGCACGTACACACACACACACACACACACACACACACACACACACACACACACAACAGCCAAACATGATCCTGCAAAACAATTAGTGTAATCCAGGCCTACATTTTGGGGACCACCTAGGCCTATACGTGATTCAACTAATGAACAAGCGCTGCCGGTCAGTCGTGATTTCGTTCACATGATAGGTCTAGCCTACAAGCTTTTCTGTTGATCCCAAATTATATCATCACGTTGATTCAATTCAATTCGTTTATTTCCGAGCAGCAATGAATAGCTTGCAAATTGCCTGAATCAAAGAAAAAGGTCAAATGTTTGCTCATTATAGGTTGACGCCAAAACTGAAAACTAAGATTCAGCTACAGAAGCAAAGTAGAAAAGAAATGTATATCTCAGGCCTATGAAAACAATTCTTAAATCACAAAGGGGACATTCAATTGTCATTTTTCTGGAAAGCTTGAAATATGTCTCTTCTTTCTCTCAAAAAAGGCATGGCCTAGTTAAACACAAAAAAGTAATTATTTGAGTAGCCTATGGAAAATTACTTTCATGTCTTTTCACTCTTTCTATTCATTGATTTGTAAAGTCTAAATGAACTATGAAGTAATTTTATTTAATCAATCTAAAAACATTTCACAGCTAGGCTATATAGGCTATATAATCTGTGCATATTACACAGTATCAAAAAAGTGAAGCAAAATACTAAATAATAGCCTAATTATAATAACAACTAGCCTAGCCTAAATAGTCTACTGGTAGGCGTAATATATTTAAAATTATTAACGACTATAATCATATGAAAACAACAGCATAATAAGATTAAAAATAAGAAGAATATAAGAATAATATATGATAATGTTATATATTTCGATGTGCTAAAATAAAATGAAACCTAAATGAGGCAATTTCTCTCAACTAAATAGGTATATTCGTGTCTTAAATCCTTTCACAGATTTAGCCTACACAAAGAAAATAATAGGCACCAGTATTAGTGTGTAGGCCCAAGCGCAAGTTTATTTAACAAGATAATTACTTCCGTGATGCTTACAACTAAATGACTGCGTGGGCAGAGTTATCATTGCCCATTAAATTAGCTTGAATGTGTCTGGAACGTGTGACTCCATCCTATTTGAATCAATGACACGTTCAAGACCGTCCAGACGTGAGTAACAACAACGTGTAGGCCTATGGGGAACTTGCATGCACGATCTAATAAAGCCAACTGAACGGAGTGCATTTGGTCGGTTGTATCACGGCTATATCACGGAAATTCAGTGGACAACTTTGACATCTGCTCAGTAAAATCTGATATTGACAGGTATGATGTCAGGGAAAGACTGAGATTTTCCGTGTGCGTGCGTGCGTGTGCATTTACCTTGCACCGTATGCTGTAGTCGAATGATTTGCTTGGGGTTTCTAAAAACGTTTACGACCTTGCATAAGAATCCAATTTAAAAAGTTCACTACTGCTTTGCTCCTAAACTTTGCACAGAACAGGAACTCTCTGCATTCATATGCAGCACAGGCATGCTGCCATTTTAGACTACTCTGTGTAAAAAAAAAAAGAGGGGGGGGGGGGTTTCAGATTCAGCCAAGTTTCCATGTTTTCTTCCCAAGAGGAGCGCAGCAAAAGCAAGGTGCACAGGACAGGCCAAGTGTGGTTAGAACACCCTAGCATTAACGAGAGATGGGTTTGCGACCTCACACGCCTCGCGCTATAGTAAACTGTGTGGTCAAACAAACAGACAAGCAAGCAAACAAAAGCAAGGCTTTCTAAGAGAGAGTATTTCTCTAATTCTGTCATACGCCCAAAAAGTCAAGCAAAGGGGTATCTCCCTCTGTCTCACTCACTCACACGCACACGCGCGCACACACACACACACACGCACACCTCAATGTCCCTTCAGTGCTCCGCTCCCATTCTGGAGAAGAGAAAAACGCCTTCTTCTCTCCTAGCTCGGGAGGATCGGTGTTTTAACATGCATTTGTGCATCGCTTGTAATTACAGTATCCCCGTTTTCACACTTGACACATTACTATGTGTGAGGGCCTGGAAGGCATTTGCGGCCGGGCCAGAGTATGTGCTGTAAACAGCTCCAGAAGCACAGGAGACCGGGCAGGCCTGTTCCTCCACCTCCTCCTGGTACTACATGTCCCAGGATGCACGGCGAAGGGGACGGTGGGCAAAACTACCGGCTGTCACCTGATCGCTTCAAGAGGACGAGTGGAAGTTCGGGTGGTGAGGTCACCCGTCTTAAGTGTGTGTGTGTGTGTGTGTGAATCACATGTGAGCGCTCGTTGTTTACGCATGACACATTGCAAGGGTGTATATTTCCGGCAGGACGGCAGATATGACACTACTAACCCAGTTGGTATTCTCTGCCCGCTGCAGGAAAACTGAACGCACAGCGCCCCGTCCCGCCCCAAGGGCAGCCGTTCCTGAAGAGGTCAAGTGGGCTATGTGCGTGTGTGTGTGTGTGCGTGTGTGTGACCGCAGGGCCCGCAGTGGACCGGCAGGTTCCTGCCAAGCGAGTGTGAAGGGACCTGTCCCGCGTCGCACTCTGAGCCCGTGTCCAGTGTGCGCGTGACACACACACACACACACAAACGCTAGCGTGCCCCCGCCACAGCTGCGGCGAGGGCAGGTCTTGATTTGAACCTCATCGTTAAAGAATAAAGCAGGAATCAGGCGGATAATCGCACCAGATATCTCCCCCCTCCGATCCTCCTCTGGCGGCTAAGCCCAGGCCTGGTTGGCCTGAAACAAGAGACACACTATTGAGAGAGAGTTCCCCTCTCTCTCTCTCTCTCTCTCTCTCTTTTATTCCTCCTTAGTCCTCCCTCTGCCAGTCGGTAAGGCGCGGTGCCAGCCCTTCCCCACAGCCGGGCACGGTGCCCCCCCCCCCCCCTCCCCTTTTATGCAAATACGCCACCAGTCCAACTCATACATTCAGGCTGTGCCCCCCCCCCCTTAGCCCCCTCTTCCTTTCTCTCTAGCCTGTGGTAGCCTGCAGTCTCTCACTCTTTCAGGTCCTCTCACTCTCCCTCCCTCTCTCTTAACTCCTCTCGCCTTGTTTCTCTCCCTCTCTCTCCCCCTCTCTCTCTCCCTCTCTCGTTCTCCCTCTCTCTCTCCCTCTCTCTCTCACGCACACACACACAAGCGCCCGCGCGGCTTTGACTCGACTGGATTCAAACTTGTACACTCATCCGTTGGCCACTCTGCCAAGCAGGCAAGTGCAGAAACTCCCTATCGCGTTCCCGGACCACCGCGCGGACGCGCTCGCACACACACACACACATGCCTGGCAGGCGATGCCTCACTAACCACATAGCTCATTTGACTATAGCTAGTATCAACACAGATTTACAGCAACACCCCCCGTTTGCCGCAAAGGAAGCCTGCAATTCCTCTGACACAAGGTTTTGCTTGCACGAGACACTTTACAGTTAATGACTCGGCTTAAAATGCAGTTTGTCAATTTATGCGCAGTTCAGACAGTATACTGTGAACAGATGTGTATAAATATATATATCTCAATCATGCATGTCACCACAGAGCAACTGTGGGTATTACTCATGCAGGGCCTGTTGTAACGTGTGTGTGTGCGTGTGTGTGCGCGCGAGTGTGTGACTCCGCATTCTCCTCCACCTAATGTAAGATCCTGCCCTATCAGCCATCTGAATTCTTGCTCACTGCCAATGACACTTCCTGTTTCCTCATGGGCCTGTAACACTTGGCAGTACCGTTAACTTAATCATGGTGAGTTAACTAGGCTACAGTCTATCGCAGTAATGCCAGCCTTTGAAATGGAATGCTGTCATCCCCGTTGAAGGTAATCTCTAGGACTGTACTGTGTGTGTGTGTGTGTGTGTGTGTGTGTGTGTGTGTGTGCTGGGGCTTGACCCGTGCAGGGTTAGCAGTGCGGGGGTTAAAGGGTGCCCACTCTGAGCAGCTTCCCCTGTGGGGGGGGGGGGGGGGGCACGGTGCCAGGCCGGAAGAACCAGGAGACAGACAAAGAGGGGGCAAGAGGACAAGGCCTCGCAGGACACATGCACACACACACACACACGTACACACACGCGCACACACAAACGTTTCGATGGAAACCCGCAATTCGTATTTTTTCGAGCCGCCGCGTCCTGTTGCTCCCCTCCCTCTTCCTGATGAGGGCCACGCTCCACGGGGGGTCCAGCAGAGGGTCCGACGGCTAGCTCCCCCCCCCCCCCCATCGCGCTCCCCCCTCCCTCCGCTGACCTCAGGTGCAGCGCACAGACACGCGGCACCACAGACAGACACACAGCCATAACTACAGGTCCTGGGAAGGGCCATAAAAAAGGGGGAGGGAACCCGCCTCCGTAAAGAGATGGTGCACAAGCGGACGCAGGGATGGCCGCTGGTTAAAATGAATAAACAAATGAAATGTTTTTTTTTTAAGTTGTTATTTTTTAAGTCATTGAAGTAGATCTTCATTATATATATACCCCGTTACCCCTTCTGACTCCCTTACTAAGATGGATGGGTTCATGCTAACAGATGAGTGCTCAATGCAAACAGAAATATATGGGAAAGTGGGGGAAAAAAAACACAAACACGCTTGATGCGACACGCTTTTTTTTTTACTTAGTAGGCTACCATATGTAGAACACTATGAACCATACATAGAACACTATGAAGCATTCGTAGAACACTATGAACCATTCGTAGAACACTATGAACCATTCATAGAACACTATGAACCATTCGTAGAACACTATGAACCATTCATAGAACACTATGAACCATACATAGAACACTATGAACCATTCGTAGAACACTATGAACCATTCGTAGAACACTATGAACCATACATAGAACACTATGAACCGTTTGTAGAACACTATGAACCAACATAGAACACTATGAACCATACATAAAACACTGTGAACCATACATAGAACACTGTGAACCATTCGTAGAACACTATGAACCATACGTAGAACACTATGAACCATACATAGAACACTGTGAACCATTTGTAGAACACTGTGAACCATACGTAGAACACTGTGAACCAGACGTAGAACACTGTGAACCATACGTAGAACACTGTGAACCATACGTAGAACACTGTGAACCATACGTAGAACCCTGTGAACCCATAGTGAGGACATCCTGATACTCCGGAGCACACAGCCTGTCAGAGAGAAGAGTCGGCGGAGCTGCAGAGCAGTTCTACTTGCCACGTCAAGATGCTGCGTGAGGCTTCTTGGCCGCCAGTCAGCAGACAGGCGGAACAGCCTGGAAGGAAGCAGGCAGGCAGGCAGGGAGGGAGGGGAGGAGAGGATGGAGGAAGGGCTGAACGTTTGGGGCCGCGAAGCCGAGACGCTCCGGTCGCCCACCACGGCCGGACACCTTGCACTCTGGCCGCGATCGCCGCCGAGAAGCCCCCCCCCCCCCCCCCCCCTAGCGAGGCGCCGGCGCGTGAAGCCAAGCTCCGCTAACAAAACAGGACCGCCCCTCCCCCGCGCGTTCAGAAGGCCGATCCATTTGACCTGGACCGCCCGCCACACCGCCACGGTTCTGGATGGGACGGCGCCCAGAGGCCCGAGGCTTTGTGTATCGAATCCAGATTCGGACCCGATTTTTTTAACCGGTCCGCCCAATGAACTGAACAGGACACGGCGCACGCTCGCGTGCCCCGGGCCGCTCACCTCGTCGGGGAACGCGCCGGCTTCACGTTAGCGCCACGTCAAGGGCAGCGTTCTGGAAACAAAAAGCGTCCGCGCTAAGCAGGAACGAGGAAATATTTCGTCAGGCTTCGGGGTTGAGTTCGGCATGACAAGTCAGATGTAAAACGAGACTTTAGCTACTTTTCCAGTTATGGGAGAATTACATTATTGAATACAACCGCAGTATTGTTGCCGCTAAGTTTAGGGGGGTTTTCGGTAAGCTGGTCGGGAAGGAAAACGGATGACTCTCGATTTATTTTATTTATTTTTTTCGTCAAAAGGAAAGAAAAGTAGAGGGATTCGTCCAACGACTTGATTCTAGAGATAGGGCTTGATTCTAGAGATATGGTTTGGCAGAGCAGAGCTGGCCCTGAGCACTATAATGTGATTATGATACATTAGCATTCCTCCACATCCCTAAAGAAATTCAATATGTGCATATCAGCCGTTTTGGTCGGCACAGAGGACTGGATGGGGGATGGGGGGGGGGGGCAGAGGTGAGGAGAGCGAATCAGGTAGGGTTTTCAACGGAGGGGGGAGTTGGGGCGAGGTCCTGCAGAACGCCCCCCGCCCCCCCCCCCCCCGGTAAATAGACGACGATGTCGTACAAAGCCTGAGGTGCTTTCGGAGAGGGGGTAGCGAGAGGGGGGAAAAAAGGTAGCAAAGTGGCTTTGGGTTTCCCCAAGTCCTACTGTACTGTACATATCCCCAGATAAGACCGGGAAGGAGCCGATGGAGAGATAGTGCGAGAAGGAGAGAGATGGGGGGAGAGAGAGAGTGAGAAGGGGGGAGAAAGAGAGGGATAAGAAAGTGATAGAGATAGAGAATGGGGGGGGTGTTTTCAGCCGGGAGCCGGGGGAAGGGTGCCAGTAGGGGGCGGTCTCCTGGACTTTTCGGTGAATGAACCCGGCGACACGGGGCGGCGTCCACGTCTGGATTCTCTCACCTGTGCGATAGCCCGTCTGAATACACACGCTCCGCGGCTGCGAATTCCAGCCCCCGGACCCCCTCCCACCCCCCCCCCCGCCTCTGACTGTACCCTGCTCTCCACATGCGCAGTACGGTATCACACTCAACCGCTGTGGCGGGACTGGACCCCCAGTGTGCTCGTATACGCGCCAGACGGGCTCGGACCCGACCGGAGACAAGACCACCGGCTCACCCCGACAAAACTGGCCCGCCGCTGCGCTTGGGGGACCTGTCTGTGTCTCTGTCACACACACACACACACACACACACACAGGCACAGGCGCGTGGACACGCGTCACACACATGCGTCCCTCACGCCCACACGCAACGTCAACAAACTGGACAGCCTTAACCCCCCCCCTCGTTTTTTTTTTTCCGTGACAGTGGTCCGCTTCTCACTTATAACCCCCCCCGTGGGTGTCCACTTGTGACGTTCCCTCTTTTAGACTCAACTAGAGGGAGAGAGAGAGAACATTCAAACAGTATTAATTCCCCTTGCTGGGAAAGGGCCGGCCTTTTCCCGTAGCGATCCATAACATCTGAATATAAAAATAAATACGCCAGCGGAGGAGCGAGCCCAAATGTGCAGGGAGGGGGGGGGAGGGGGGTGGGGGGGGGATGAGAAAAAAAACCTGCCGGGAAGTTCTGCTCCGGCGATGTATGTTTTTCCTCCATCCCTCCAAACTCTCTGGACTACATATTTGTCCATTTAGTCACTCGGGGCCAGTTGCGGTGTACCTCTCTCTCTCTCTCTCTCTCTCTCTCCCTCTCGCCTGCTCTCTCTCTGTTGCCTGTTCTCCCTTTCTCTCTGCTTCCCTCCTTTCGCTCGATCTATTGTCTGCTCTCGGCTTCTCTCCCTCCCTCTCTCTCTCTCTCTCTCTCTCTCTCCGTAGGCGACCCTGAGCCAGTTAACTCACCACAAGCCAGAGGGAGCACCACAAGAATGCTTAAATCAGCATAATTAGGCCTGTGTGTGCTTTAAACACACACGTCTCCCCGGAGCCTGGCCCCTCGCCACCCCTCCGCCGCCGTGCGCGCCGCGGCCGCGTCTCCAAGTCAATAATAAACATAAACATATCGCCGCGCACACACGCACGCACGCACACAAGCCCCCTATCTGCCTCCCTGGCACAGCTGTAACCCCCCCCCCCCCCACAAAACCGCCCTCGCCACAGCGACATGGGTTAACCCCCCGTCCTCATGTGTGGGTAGGGGGGGGGGGACCAAATGTGTTTCGTTTAGGGGGTCGGGGTTTTTGAGGAGTTGCATGTGTGCGCGGGAGTCGGGGAGATGGGGGGTGGGGGGGATTTCCGAGCGGCGGATCGGCCAAATGAATTGGGGGGAGGAGCGGAGCGCCCGCGACGACGAGAACGCTACGGCTACGGCTCTCCCCCCCCCCCCCACATCTGTGTGCGCTTTACTCCGCTTCACATCGACTACCGATCGGCCGCCGTCGCATACCGTGTCCCCCCCCCCCCCCCCCCCCCCCCCGCCCGCATATGGAGCTCATCAACGGTCATCTCGGACAGTTTAACAATGGCGCTCGGCTGTGGGGTGCTAGGCCGGCTTTGCGGCCTCATTTTTAAATTGTCTGTATCGTGGGCTGACGGGTAACCGGGGTCACAGTGCACAGGGAGGCGTCGGCCAGTCTGAACAGGCACACGCAGGCCCTGCAGGGGGGCGCCCTCCGTCCGAGGTAGGCCCCCGCAGTAGGCCTTGGTCGTGCCCGATCAATAAAGCGAGTTGAGCTGGCAATCGTCGGCCTGCACGAGGTCCATGGTTCGCTGTTGCGAACCAACCTTCCGCGGTACATATTATGTGGGCGGCGCCAGCGTGACCGTGGCAACATGTTGGTGTTAATGCTGTGGTGTATACTGTGAGATGGCGCCGGTGGGACCGCGGGGCCGGGCTAGCGTGATATCTCTACGGGGCGTGCCTTGTTTACGGAGTCGATCAAAACGCCGCGGGACGCGCGGTCCGGGAGTCGACAAACGCGCGTCTGAAATCCGCCGTGCGAGAAGTCCGCAAAAAACGCCACGCAAACCCGGAGATCTCACGCCTCCCGTCTGACGCGAGGGCCACTATCGCTCGGGAACGATCCATCCAACTCTTTATCCACTTCAAGGATTTTCAAAAAACGGGCTAAAGAGTGTATTTACCGTAGAGGACTTCTAGGTTCTCTTGTTGCTGTTATCTGTGTGTGGTATATTTGTGTTGTCTTGTCCAAACCCCCTTCTCTTGCTATGACTGTACTGGTTGTTGATTGTTGTCTCAGGTTGACATTTTTGAACCTTCTTCTGACTTCCTCGAGCTGCGCTCCCGGGCCTGTGTGATGACAGGTTGGGGGGGGCGCATTATAGATAAAGCACTTATACCTATACCTAGCTATTAGTGTAGGCGGTGGGGGGGGGGGTGTGGAGCTCACCTGAAAAGCTTGTTTAGCTGACAGCCCGCGGGTTCCGGCACACCTGTTTCCATTTCGCAGTTATGATGAGGAAGGCGACGGTATATTGCAGCGCTTCGCTACGGGGGGGGGGGTTGGCATCCCGCAACGAAGCCCAGAGAGATTCCGAATTTGTATGTTTGATTTACTGTACTCGCACAGCACTTTGAAAACAGATCGGTTACAGACGCGTAGTTCTTTTGGGTGGCGTGGATGGGGTTCCAGCGTTTAAGTGCTCCAGAAGGAACCAGAGTAGTTCAAGTGGAGTTTGCTGACGGTGTCGCGGGGTGTTTGTGAGAGACTGGACACAAAGAGGCCTCTCTCTCTCTCTCTGCTGCTTTCTCCCTTTCTCTCTGTCGTTCTCTCTTTCGCCTTCTCTGTCTGACGCTCCCTCTCTCTCTCTGTGTCTCGCCCTCTCTTTCTCTGTTTCTGAGACTGTACAATACACACACAATATCTCTTTCTCACACACAATCTCTCTCTCTCTCACACACACACACGCAATCTCTCCCTCGCCCCCCCCCCCCCCCCCCACCTCTTTTGTGTGTGTGTGTGTGTGTGCGCTCTCCCAGCTGCGCGGCTCGCTCCGGGTTCAGCTAAGGTAAAGATATGGTATATTACGCAACGGCTTATAGATTTTTCCACCGCTGGCGCCCTGCCAGATCCCTCCTCCAGCGGAGAGCGGAGGGGGAGAGAGAGAGAGAGGGAGCAGAGAACACTTTGTTCCACAGTGGCTGGTTGGCGGGCGGGCTGGACAGGGCCCGGGCTGGCTAGCCTGGGCCGTTACCCCTCCCCCCCTCCTGGCCCCCCCGGACAGCGCTCCACATGGGCGCTGAAGGTAGAGGAGGAACGAGTTAGACAGTGTGTGTGAGGGGAGCGCGTGTGCGTGCGAGTGTGCGCGTTTGCGTGCGTACTAAATTCGTGGTACTGTAAGCGTGTGTCTCTCTCTCTCGTCCTTCATGTGTGTGCGTGTGTGTGCGTGTTTGCATGTGTACTTGAGTCTAAATTTGTAGTGAGGTACTCGCGTGTCTCTCTCCCGTTCCTTCATATGTGTACAGTGTGCGTGTGTGTGTGTGTGCATATGTGTGTGTGTGTGTGTTTCCATATGTTCCTACGCAGTTGTACAAGCCGAGGCAGACGGGAGCCAGGCGGGGAGGCAGGGGGTCTCTATATCGGTCTGCGTCTGTCCTGTCTGACATGCCTGTTGCATTAGACGCTCCTGTCGACACCTCCCCCTACTACCACGCCACACTTGCCTCCGACACACACACACACACACACTCACACACACACACACACACACACTGCTGGGCAAAAAATAAATGACCTTCAGTGTCGTGTCAGTGGAGGTGCTGCAGGCCTACGCAGCGAGCGACCCCACTGAACTCGGGTCCGAACCGCGACGCAAGACCGCAAGTTGTACCGGCGCGCGTACGGCGGAGGCGGCACAGTTGTGATGCAGCCCCCCCTCCAGGTCTGCCATGAGCGGCGAGGTAGGGAGAGGAGGCCAAACGCGGGGGTCGACCGTTCCGAGGCGCGCCTCCTGCCGGGGGGGAGGGTTTTCAGCCGCCGGTCTGGTATCGATCAGGAGCCTCGCCTCTTCCTGTCCGGGATGACCGATCGGGCGTCTCGCTTTCGCTCGGCGGGTACGTGACGCACGCGCGCTCATGAATCTTCTTCAAAACTCCGCCGCCCCACCCCTCGCCAAGATGAAGGGGCGAGAGGGGGGGGTCATGGGGGTAAAAACATGATGGGGGCCTTCGAGGAGACCTCAAAAGAGAGCCGCCTCGAACCTCGAACCCAGATCAAGTGCCCCCACCCCCCTCGCGCGCGCTTTTAATTGGCCCTCGATGCTAGACACAGGGACTTACTCCCTCTCGTTAGCGACGTCTATACCCCGTGCGAGCGCGTATGAATGCGTGCATGTGTAAAATCCCCCTTTGAGCAACTCCAAAGTAACCAAGAGCTTCAATTTCACGCTAGACTGCATTGTCCCGCTGAATGGGTTACCCCGACACACACACACGCACACACACAAAAACGCCGTTATGCGCTCGGAAGAACGGAAAAACACACAAACGGGCGAAGGGGGGCGACAAAAAAACAACAACAGCTCAGCCGTTAACGGGGTCGACG
Source organism: Borostomias antarcticus (assembly GCF_949987555.1). NCBI lineage: Eukaryota > Metazoa > Chordata > Actinopteri > Stomiiformes > Stomiidae > Borostomias > Borostomias antarcticus. Next base: position 26,411,032 of record NC_140240.1, read on the forward strand.
CTTCCAGGGATCGGCCCGTCACACACCGCTATGGACTCATAAGAGGCAGAGTGAGGAAGAGGACGACAGCGACGACGATGATGGGACTCTTAACCGAGGCAGCTGTTGAGACCCTAGTCCTCCCGACTCTCCTTTCCCAGAGTCCTCGGTCTGTCCATCCACGCCTTTTGGCCACGGGGTAAATCCACGAGCTTCGACGCATTCGGCAAGCTCAGAACCTACCGAGGAACCTGAATTGAATGGCTACAAAGTTAGTCGGGCTCTTCAACAATGCACCTCATTGTGTTGCCAACAATGCCGGAGAGCGCTGAGCGCGTTTCAACCTAGAACGCTGCATTTCTCGTTTTTAATGGCCTGTGTAAATGAGGAGAACAATGGCGTCGAGTCCAGACTGCCGTTTCGCCTTTATCGGTGTTGGAACACACTGAAGCGATTATGGTTTTACTTTCCAGCCCCCCCACCCCCCCCCCCCCCACCACCACCACCACCCCCGATCTACATGTTTGTCTATCTATCTACAACATACATGTGTGTGTGATTCCTCAGATTCAGTGTGTGTGTGTGGGGGGGGGGGGGGGGGCATGGTAGCCACGGCGGTATCGCGGACCACCACAGGACCGCTGAGGGGCCTGCCTGCTACCACCGGCCACATCTCAGCCAAAACCTAATCTACGCTAGAGGGTGGGGTGATGCAGGCACACACACACACACAGACCCACACACACACACAATACACATGATGTATATACACACGGCACACTTTTACAAACACATGGACCCCCCCTCACCACACACACACACACAGGTCCAGGGGACAGCCACATTATCAGGCGCTGCCTCAGTAAAGCATGATGAATCCATTTTCCACGGCCGGTCAGGAAGACTGCACAGATACGGCACAGGAGCACACCGGGATCGCCACGCGGGATCGAGATGCGCCTGGGCCCCCCGAAAAAAAAACGTCCCCCTCTGGACCCTCTTGGGCCGCTAGGCTGTGCGAGGCCAGGTGGCAGAGAATACGGAAAAGGGTCTTTTAACACACACCCGGTGGGACTTATATGTGTACTATACTGTACGCACATAGAGAAATTCATACTGAATGTATTAGAAGTATCACATTAAAGTATGTAAAAAAAAAAATATATATATATATATACATAATACACAGATGCAATAAACAGTGTGTGTTCTACAGTACATGTGGTACCAGATCTGGTACTCTCTGGGCAGGACCGGCCTTGTGGACCGAGGTGTCCTGTATGCCTGCAGTCGGACCAGCGAGATGAATAGGTAAAGAGAACACCATGTTCCCATGGGCGGCCGCCTGCCTAGCACTGCCACGGGACATTCTACCCCCTCCAGCCATGCCCAACCTATGCCTATTCTAATCCCCCAGCCACCACCACGCAGGTTTGGTGTGTGTGTGCGTGCGTGTGCTGGAAAGTTACGCCAGCGTCGGTGCGTCGGTGCGGCCCGGTATGTTACCGGATCACGGTGAACCCACCTCGGTTACACCAGCTCTGTCGCCCTCACCGGCACAGTCTGGCCCCGGTGTAACCAAACGCCGGCATTGACATGAGAGTCCCTGGGACATCGTTGATTATTACCTCTGTCCCCGCGACAGCAAGCGTGCGTTTGTCTATTAGTAGGAACATGCATACTGGACCGATTTTCACGAAACCCGGTGGGAGGGTGTAGCATGGTCCAACTTAGAACCCATTACATTTTGGAGCAGATCCGAAGCACGGGTTGGGTCCACGGGCCGCCCCAAACACGGCTGGCCATTCACCTCCATTCATTTTTTGAACCAGGACTACGCAAAAACTACCTGACCGATTTTCACGAAGCATGAAAGGTGTAGCATGGGCCAACTTACGACCTCTTCAATTTTGGAGCGGATGGAAATCACGAGTCGGGTCCATGGGCCGCCCAAACACAGCCAGACTGCCCATTCACATCCATTTGTTTTTTGTACTATAATTACGCAAAAACCAAACCGATTTTTATGAAACTCAGTGACGGGGTGTATCATTGGCCACCTTAGAACCCATTACATTTTGGAGCAGATCCGAATCACGGGCCGGATCCACAAATGAAAACAAAACTTAGAATGAAGCCAGCTACCTGTGAGAGGGTGCTAGAGACACAGGGTTTGGACTGGGTTGTGCGGGGGGAGAGTCCGGAGAGCACCGCATTGCCCCGCGCCAGCTGTGACCCGAGGGGGGCGCCACAGAGCCGGCCAAATAAAGACAACTATTCACCTCCAGTCATTTTTGGACTGGGATTACACAAAAGGAAAACAAAATTTAGAACGAAGCCAGCTCCCTGTGTGAGGACCCGCTGGCTCCTGCTGGCTGTGACCCGAGGGGGGCGCCACAGAACCCGCCAAATACAGCCACCCATTCACCTCCAGGCATTTTTACCTCTGCCCCAGTGATTCACGAGCGCCATTCACCTCCATTCATTTTTTGAACTAGGATTACACCAACACTACCAGACTGCTTTTCATGAAACTCTTTTCATGTGGAGGGGTGTAGCATGGCCCAATTTAGAACCCATTCGATTTTGGCGTGCACAGGGCCGCGAAATGCATTCAGGGGCGGAAGTCTGTGCTGTCTCAGCACCATTTTCTATTTACACCTGTGGCTTGGGCATATTCAGGGAAGAAATTAAGCGTGCACAGGGGGCTTACAGGCTTAGTGATACTCCTGCATTGCACACGCTACACACACTGTACCAATAAGAGTACTATTTTGTGAGATAATATTACTACTCTCTACTCCATCACCATGCATTCATTTACCAGAGCGTCGCTGTTTTTTCTGTAAACTACATTTACTATAATCTGCTTTCAAGTAGAAAGTAATACGGGCAGTGCCAAATGCAGTTGAATGAATTTCAAGTATTCATTTGATCTTGAAATCTAAATGCTTGAGAACTCGATAATAATTCGACATTCGGCTACACATGACGATTTACATCCAAACACATAACCAGTCGGTTAAGTGTTAAATCTTTGGCACCGTTTACAAAGGCACACAAGGCAGCCTCGTAAAAAAACAGCCAAAGTATCACTCGCGTATAGATTAAACATCTCATTTGGAGGGAGAACGGAGATAGCAACAGCCACTTGGAATTTAAAAAAAAAAATGCATTTAAGTTTTAATTAACGACAGATACTCGACCTTCAAACTACATTACAACTTTATGCAAAGGGTTTTCCGCCCCACAGATGTAAAACGCTTCCGTCCCTACTTAAAAACCTCCCTGTGCCACTTTGAGTTGACTCATTTGGCCATCCACACTGTGATGCGCTTTGCGCCCATTACGCGCGATGCCCAAAGTCCCTCACCTATTCAGTCTCACTGTTTTTTTTTTTTGTCATGATCGTAGAGTATTTAAATGGAATATCCACACAAAATGATCGATTCCGGTGGAACGCGAGCATAATTCCCGCGGATAGGATAAGCACACACACTCACGCACACACACACACTCGCGCTCACCGGAGAAACACACACACACACACTCGCGCTCACCGGAAAAACCAAGGTTAATGAAGCCGCACGTGCAGATCCAGGTGCGAGTTAAGCCAAAATATCACGTCTCCAAAATCGACGCGGTATGCAGTCTTCATTTAACAGAATGGAACAGCCACATTTTTCTGTTTCAATCAATGATTGATGGCAAATAAAAGTTCGGCTTGCCTTAGGCCTACATCAAAGTAAGTTTGACTGCATGTATAGGCCTGTTAAATGCAACATTCTAAACTAATCAACTGAATAAGAGTTAATGCATGAAAATGAATCAATTAGTCTATACTGATTGGAAATGTATCAGATGCAGGGACCATAGATCAGCTAACAGAAGCTTAACAAGATCAATATGTATTGCGCATATGGGCCGCATTCATACGCCTCTCATGTAAGAGGATATGTTGCCAATTAATTTTAATTAATGGAAAGGGAAACTCATAGCATAGCCTACTATACTTGGCAAAAATGTCTACAGCAAATATGCGGTTTAGTGTTGTGTTCTATTTGGAGGCACGTTGAGTGACATGGTGGTAATAATGTGAGGGGAAAAAAGCTCAACTAAACCTTCAGAATTAAAATCTGAACAAAATGGCAATGAACTCTCACAAACTCACAATAATAGGACATGTGTAGTTCACATGCTGTATATCTTATACCACCGTTATTCCAAATAGTTTATTTGAAGATTAGTCTAGAGTTTAGGAGTTGCCTTTATCCACGGTATACAGGCCTGCAAAGGTCGAGCCTGCTGTTGCTTTAGAAAAACTCCAATACTTCTGATATTACACAATCATTACAAAAAAGTTGCATAAGTGACAAAGAACAATGTTATGATGCACATTTAGCTTGTTTGCCACAAAATAATGACGGTGTGCATTGCAGAGCTGTGCGGACGGGTTACGGCTAGTCCAGCAGTTTAGTGCGCAAATGAACAAAGTCCCTGTAAAATACAATTGATTGGGCTATATCAATTAAAATGTCCCTTAACATTAACTGAAATGTGCCAATTTAATCAAATAGAACTGCATCAGGGAAAAGAAGACTTGAGAGAAAAACGCCACGTCTCCGTGAGGCGCCTGTATTTTTGCAGGCCCTGTTATAGCGAAGAGTGAGACAGGTAGCCAAAGTCAATATATAACATGCAGATTAAACAAAATGATGTAGTCTCAGTCAAATCTGTTAGACCAGGAGAAGATTAAAATGTCTATGAAATAGATGACCTAGGCTTAACTGAAGGAACATTTTAGAAGAATGGCATTAGGCCTACTTTACGTCTTAAGGCTATAGTCAAAATAAGAAATAAAAAGTAGAACAGAAATTGAGAACTATTCACCTTGACATAAATAAATGCATATGAGCTAAGAGGTTGAGAATACGAGAGAAACATGTGCAGCCCTGCCTGCGGCAGAGCGTGAGCCAGCCTTTGCCGCTCCGTGCGCGCTCTAGTTTTCCCCCTGTAGCTCCAAGAACACTATCAAAAAACAAAAGCACTTTAACAATCACATTGTTATTACACCGTATAACAATTACAATTATTTTAGTGAATACATTATTTAACACATAATAGCCTATACACTGCTGTAGCCTACATGTGTTGGGGTCAACTTGATAGCACATGGGAGCCTACTGCATCTTGACCTTTCTCGTGTACAGGCTTAAACTTAAATTGCCAATATTTAAATGTGGCACCACCAAATTAAATTAAACTTTCAATAAAGGATAAACATGCCTGTTGATAAAAATGTCCAGTGAAAAAAAATACTTTGCGCTAGGCCTTAGGACCGAGTGGTCCAAAATAATTTTCTTGTGTGCCATATTTCTAAAATAAGCAGTCTCCACATAATGTCAATATAGACTATTTTGTGGCTTTCTATAACAGTTTATATAATGCATTTAAAAACATAGGCTATTCAACTAACGTAATGTAGCCTCCCTCCAACACAGGTAGCCTATACGAGACTTAGGCTACCAAATGACATGGTCCTATTCGTTAACCATGAACCCCCGTAGGCAAAGAATAACTCCGCGAGTGTCTACCTGTGAATATTATGTCCTACAGTTTCAGCCGGCAATTGCTTAATTTCATCGGAAGAAAAAAACAAAAAAAACAATCTGAAGTAATATCGACTGATGAAGGAAGTTGGGAACAAAGGACATTTGCTATCTTTGCTAATGTGAATTCCATACTTCGACTTGTGTAAAAAACAACCAATATCGGTTTAAGTATCAAACACGATAAGGCCATCTCGTGTAGTTTCAGGCTAGCAGAGGCTCGTATCATTTTGTGATCCAACACACATTGTAAAATGGGGTAGGCTATTTCAAGGCTATGAGCGATACAGCACGCGTAGCCTAAGTCCGAAACAAATGCACTGTGAAATGATACTACGTCAAATTAAAATAGAACAATATTAAACTGCATGGGGATCGTTCTTAATGTGACTATGGTCGACTATAAAGCCGTTTGCCCGGCCACAGCTGTCGTGTGGGCTGAATGACGGCGACTCTGACAGCGGCACACCTCCATTCCAGCCTCCGCTATCGCTACAAGTTCGACAGATCCACAATATCTTCCACATAACTATTACAATTACCCTAACTATAACTAGTACAGCTGTAGGATATCGAGTCATTCTAAGCCGATACTAAGATCTAATATTTTGTTAGAAATAGCGACAGGGCTATGTAAAAAGAGACAAATGTCACGCTAGCGAGCGTATTCCCTCTACTGATCTCCTCCCTCCGTTTTATATAAAATAGATTTGGGAGAAGCGCCATTTTCTCTTCAAACCATGTGCAATGAAACGCACCAGAATGCCTGTTGGAGAAATGCCATCAAAGAAAGGGGAGAGGGAGTGAGAGAGGGAGAGAGAGAGAGGCGAACCACTATCAGAAAAGAGCGGATCGCTATAAAGGTCCTAAAACGCAATAATTGACCTGCCGCACTGGACAACGGCGACATTGTAACAAAAGTCTCCGCAGGCAAAGTAGAGGCAGGATAGCAAAGAAAGGTATACGTTTACCTGTGTCAAGCAGTAAGGGGAGTACATGGTTATTCTAGAGATAAAAAATCGAGATCTTAATAAAGTTGGATGGAAGTTCGCTGTGGTGCCGCATTGCAATCGCTCGCCGTACCCCTCGCTCAGTCCATGCTGCAGCCAGTAACCCCGCCTCGAGAGCTGAAAGTGAAAGCTTACACAAACTTTGGGGGAAAGTTTGCGCTCTCTCTCTCTCTCTCTCTCTCTCTCGCTCTCTCTCTCACTACCTCCCTCACTCTCTCTCTCTATCTTTTTCTCTCCCCCTCGCTCCCTCTCTCACGCAGCCTATCCATCGTCACTCTAATGGCAAAAAACGTCAACTATGAAAACATGGGTTGAAATCAACAATAAAACAGCCTCTGCGTTTAATCACAATCGTCTTGAAGCGGCGGAACCCATGTCAATGCCAATTGCCGGTTCATGCCAAATGGAGTGATGTTGTTGACACTTGTCATATCACTGGCTATTAAATTAAGTTTCAAGCAATTACAGGGGAGGTTGATAGGGCATTCATTCGTCGCCGTACATTAGCCCACCCATTATTTGTGTGTGTGTGTGTGTGTGCGTGCATGTGCCTGTGTTTCTGTGTGAATGGGAGATACGGAGAGTACCAAGTAGTGCTGAGTTACAATGTGTTAAACCTACCTCTACTCAACCATCACTTTTATTGTCAATGTCTCGACTCTAGGGGGTAAAGGGGGTCATGTAAGCTACTGCTCACCAACCCACTACACATATTTTTAAGTACCAAAACCTTTTCAATAGTCTTTTAATAGTGTACCAGACAAGCTGAGAGAATCAATGTTATATTATATGACACCCCACCTAGAAACTTAGGCACACATTTACAATTTCAGTAATACCGTACGTGAAGTCCAAAGGGAATCGAACTCACAACCCTGATACAAAGCGAGTTGGCCTACTACTACTGTTGTAACCTAAAGGGGAGATTCCCCTGTTGTTTTAAGTTCAGTTTCCTACACACAGTAGCCTTATCCTGCCCTGATCCCTCGTTTGTCTGCTCAACCTCATTTGGCTAAAGACTTCACCTTAAATATATACCCACCCATAACTCTGCACCTGAGGTAAGCTGAAATGGTGTTTGCGTGCGTGTGTGTGTCTGTGTATGGGTGTGTGCGTGTACTGTAGGCTATATGTGTGTGTGTGTGCGCACATGCATACGTGCATATACTGTGTGTATACTGTGTGTGTGTGTGTGTGTGTGTGTGTGTTAGGGAAGTTAGCTAAGCAGCGGTGCAGTTTTGGGGGTGAAGTCACCCCGAAGCGCGGGCGCCAGGTTTTTATCGGAGACGTGGAGCCGTTGGAGTGGTGCAGCTTTATGAGACCTCGGCTCCTGCACGTGCATAGACACACACACACACACACACTCACAAGCACATCGACATATGTACTGTATAATGCACCAGACCCATACAATCACTAGCTCACACAAACAGGATTAGGGGAAGGTGGGGTGGGGGGGGGGGAGTGAGAGCAGGAGGGGTGATTAGAGAGGTACTCGTCTCCCTACTGTATGTCCCATGTCCTCTCACCCTCCTTTCTCCTGCTGTCCCTTTCCGAACCACTCCCCACGGTGGACAAAATGGCTCACAACTGGACACTAGTGTACAACGCTGCTGCTGTTGTTGCTTAAAGGGACGGTCCGCTTGTCGTTTTAATCTTAAAACTCAGCAGAGTAGCATTTGTCTGCTATACCCCATTATACTAATAACCCGCATTAAGTACAGTATACCCACCCATGACTGCACACCGGAGGGAAGATTAAATTGTATTTGTGTGTGTGTGTGTGTGTTAGGGAGCCTAGTTAGGCAGTGGCGCAGTTTTGGGGGTGAGGTCACCCCGAAGCGCGGCCGCCAAGTTTTTCGTAGCCATCGGAGTCGTGCGGCTTTATGAGACCTCAGCCTGCGCGTGCACACACACGCACACACACATATACTCTCAAGCGTGTGAACACATATACACAGTATAGTACAGTGAACCCACACACTCGCTAGCTCACACAAACGGGAGTAGGGGAAGGGGGGGAGGAGGGGGGGGTGAAAGAGCGGGAGAGTAAGTGGAGGAGGGGGTGATTATGGAGGTACTCCTTCCCTCATGTCCTCTCCTCCTCCGCTGCTTTCCTTTCCTAACCACACCCCACGGCACGGGCCCAAAACCTCTAGTCTTTGTGTGTTCTCCCTCTCACTCTCTCTCTCGCTCTCTTTCTCTCGCTCTCTCTCGTTCTCTCTTTCTCTCTCTCTCTCTTCACTACTCAAAGCTCTTTATATATCCTTTACTCTCTCTCTCTCCTTCTCTTTCTCTCTCGCTTACTCTTTCTCTCTCTCTACCTTCACTACTCACAGCTCTTTATATATCCTTTACTCTCTCTCTCTCTCTCTCTCTCTCTCTCTCTCTCTCTCTGTCTCTGGCTCTCAATCGGTTTCTCTCTTTCTCTGTCATTCTCTCCCCTGGCTCTCCATCTCTCTCTCTCTCTCTCTCTGTCTCTCCTCAGTCTTTCTAACTCTTTGGCTGTGCTGTCTGTCTTTTTCTGGCCGCGGCGTTGCCAGAGCTGCAATGTCCATCTCAGTATTCAGCGCAGGTCCTTGGCTATTAAAAGCAGCCTCTGCAAAAACCGCGCATTCGGCACACGGGAAACTTTTCTGAGGGCCGAAAAACTTCCAAACTTCATTACCTTTCATTGGAACAACAACAACGATTCTCTCCCACACAAACATCCCCCCCCCCACACACACACACACCCACGGCAAAATCTAGCGCCACGTCTCGCGGTTTCTCTGGGCAAAGTCGGCCATTAAAAAACACATGGGAAATCCATCCAGCGCAGTGCTGTAGTTAGGGGGCCGGGCGGTTTCCCTCCTCACACAGACGCACGGCGGAGCGCGCTCCTCGATTGTTTACCGCGGCCTGCGGGCAGGCCGTTAAATATCGAAAGTGATGTAGCGTACTGACGCCGCCGTTAGTATGCTAAATGTGTGAAACAGGTGTTTGAGGCGGCGCCCCGACTTTGAAAAGCCGGGAAGAAATGTGCCAAAGGGAGGGGAGCGGTCGAAAGCTGTGCAGCATGTGCATGTCGTACATAACGCCGGGAGTGAATGGGGCTGTTTGTGCCGGGGTACGGGGTTGCGGCTGTATTCGGGGTTCTAAAACGTCTTTTGCGGTTTCTGGTCGCCTCTGGGGGCCTGGTTGGCCTTTTTTTCGCGGTGACCTAAACCGGGGACCGAAGGCCGTAATTCGGCGGCCTGTAGCGTTTCACTACCTGACCAGTGGCGAGACAACAATAGTGACATTCCAGATACGCCGTGTGACGTGACGGCTAAATACAGTGTGACATTACAGCTAAATACAGTGTGAGATTACAGCTAAATACAGTATGACATTATAGCTGCATGTATGAGGCATGACATATGACAGAGTAGGTTCCAGTGGGAGTTCGGTACTGTACACGGCTGTGGTTGACACGTGGCGTGTGCCTATACCAGGTATCAGACCTTAGAGAGAAAAATTGGCACGTGATCAATGATATGAAAAACTGGTCTGGTCTGTGTGAGTGTGTGTGTGTGCGTGTGTGCGTACCCTGTAGGTATCAGACACCAGGAAACACTCAGGCATGCCTGGTCCTCTGGAGGGATCCTCGTTCACCAGGTAGGTGTCGGTGGCCTGAAAGACAGCAGACAGAGAAAACCATTAACCAGGCAGGAAGGGCAAACCAGTTCTAAACGGATGACAGTCAGTTATAATGCAAGAAAACATTTTATTTTCTTGAAGTTACTTACTATGCAGTACGTGTGGAAAGCTGTTATGCTTTTTATTACAAGCATTTTATTACAATTATGAAAGAATAGGGACACACCGATTCAAACCTAATAGAATAATTATCTTTTTCAGTGATTCAATGTCAGTTTTGAAAAAGGACAATAGGCACCAACCTTACTTGTGATAATGGCATAAGACCACTCTGCATAAAACGAATACATCTCCAAAACTGTATATACCCCCCCAACAAAAACCCTACACCTGTTTTAATTCCTGCACAGGACATTTAGGGTAGGGTAGGGGTAGAACCAGCTCATTTCTCTATACACTGTACATCCCTGTATTGGTATACACAGGGAGGAGTTCTGTATCTCTGTCTGTAAGTCATGGTGTGTGTGTGTGTGTGTGTGTGTGTGTGTGTGTGTGTGTCTGTGTGCGCGTGTGTGTGTGAGTGGTGTCCGAGTGTGTGTGTGCGTGCGTGCGCATTCAGAGGGAGGTTCATTTGTATTCTAAAGCAGGCTACAGTAGCTGGGGCTCTGGCAGGGCCCGGATCTGTGAAATGGGCTCTCCTCTTCCCCTCTGGTTCTGCTGCTGATTGGATCAGCCAAACCCACTCTACTTAGCTGACTGGAGCCCAAATCCCACAGCCGAGCGGTTCTGTGAAATCCTATTTCATTTCACAACTTTCACGGATAGAAAGCACTGGCATGGTCTGTGCCAACCCCAAAAACCCATGCCGCATTTACCCTGCATGGGAAGAAAAAAAAACCTACCTGGCGTGTGTGTTGTGTCCGTTGAACACACACACACACACACACTCAGTTGAAATTTTAAGGTGCACACACGTACTGTACACACACAAATCAACATATAATCATTAACATATACATTTTTGCATACCTACAGTAAGTGTGCTCTTACACACACACACAAACACACACACCAACACACACGTGCGTGCCACTTGCGCAGACACCAACCCCATAATAAGAGCCAGACGTTGGCAGACCACACAGCCCCGAGTTGTGGTGAAAACAAAGGCTATTCATATCCCTCGCAATGAGAGGTCTGTACAGCTAGCTCTCTCTCCCTCTCTTTCTCCCTCCCTCTCTTTCTCTCTCTCTCTCTCTTTCTCCCTCTCCCTCTCCCTCCCTCTCTTTCTCCCTCCCGCTTTTTACTACCGCTAATCTGTGCCCGCAACGTTCTTTTTTTCGGCGATGGTGCGATTTCTAATCATCTTTATTAGCACATAAACATGTTTTTTTTTCCGGAAAGCAGTTCATTTTTTTCCCCCGGTGTTCGCCCCCCCTCCCCCCCCCCTCCTTCTCCTCCTCCACGCGGGCACACTGCTCTCATTGTTGAGACGCGGGCTCTCTATCCAAGGAGAGGGAGGAGAGGCCGGGAGGGAGAGGCGGCCCCGCTGATAAGAGAGCAAAGCATGATGGGATAGGGCAGGTCTGCCAGGCCACATGTGTTAGACAGCACGGAGCTCCGCCGCGATTGGCCGGTGGGGTGCCGATGGCCCGTATCCACGGCACCTGTGTGCGAGGGGGGCCCACTCCGCCGGAGCCCGCGTGGCGCCCCCCCGGCCCCCACCCCTGTGCTAACGCCGGCCCGCCGGCCCACAATGCACCAGGTGCGCCTGGATCTCTGCGATTGGACGTCCCGGGGCGGAGACAGTGTCAGGTGCACGAGAGCACCCTTCCGATTGGCCCGTGCCGGTGCCCAAAAAGCTGTGGGGCGTGCGCAAGGGCTGGCTCCATTGGCTGGAGTCTGGTTGACTGGTGTTGCGTGTGTGCGTCTGAGTGGATGCCATTGGGACAGACTGACTGGGGTGAGCGCTAGGGTGTGTGTCCATGCCCATATTCAGACACACAGACCAAGGACATCCAGAGCCACACAGAAATTAAATGATAGAGGAGCCGTACTTTTACACAATTCAGACACCTCGGTAGAATCCGGACTGACAGTGTGGCCAACTATTGTCAACACCGTGAACCGACAGCTCGTATAGGCCAACATATCCCTCCCCCCCCACACGCAGCTCACAGAGAGGAGTGATGCTTAATTATCTCACACGGGTTCAAATGACCGAAACTCCGGTGGGAGGAAAAAATAATAACGATTCGCAGTTATATCAAACTCCACGCTCTACTGTACCTGCCAATAATAATAGCCACTAAAAACATACTGTGACTCCCTTTTGTAACCCAAACTCCCTTCCTCTACTCCTCAACCCAAAAAATGCCCTAGCCCCCGTGTTCTCCCGGAGCTGCGTATGAATTATATATTGTACTATATATATAGAGCATATGTCCAGCCCATATGGTAGGCCCAGAGCGAAGAAATCTCAAAGCTCTCCTTAATTAACATTTTAGAGGGACGAATCCGAGGCGGAGGATTGAGTCAGTGACCTATTTTGGAGTCGATCACCACCCAATGCAAATGTGTTAATTAAGACAGATTTCTCGCAACATAATATGCAGGGGCTGCTTGTTTTTTTTTGTGCCTGTGTTGTTTTTTTTGTGTGTGGCAACCATCTGATTAGAGAGCGGGTATAGGATTGTTTTATGGAGGCTCAGGGAAATTGCCATCCGGCTGCTGACATACTGACAAAGAGTGATTCTCTCTCTCTCACACACACATACACACACACACACGCACACACACACGCGCACACACTCTCTCTTTTTTCCTTTGTGGGTATATGTTGTAGACCATATGGCCAAATTCTTTGGAGGTGAGATCCCCAAAACCTGCTCATACACACACGCGCACGCACACACACGCCCGCCTGCACGCACGCACGCACACACACACACACACACACACACCTCCATGGAGCCTTGCATATGAAAGGGCCTGATGGTGGAATTCATTCTCAGATGGCTCCATTTTAAAGCATATGAATGGCACTGTATCAATGATCACACGTAGTGTACATCCTCACACCGCACACACACTAATACACACATATGTGCATCCACACACACGCACACACACACTCACAAACACACACCTCTTCACACACATATGCACCGCCACACCTGGCAGTTCTCGCCACTCTCCAGAACCAGTTCTTCTGGCCGCCGAACAATTGTCACCACCGCTAGCGCCGCCACCGTCAGCTTGTCTCCGAGCGTCCGCAATTATTATCAGCGGCATTGTTTGTTATTTATGTCACAATTTGGTGGCAGGGACTTTCGCTCATTGCCACTGCCAAGCAAAGAGAGGGAAGGAGGGGTAGAGGGAGAGAGGGATAAGGAGAGGGAGGGAGAGAGAGGGAGAGGAACCTGAATCAAGCCAACCTGCGTGCGATGGCAGAGGCATCAAAGACGCAGGGGCCGAGTGGCGGTCTGTTCGGCGGCGAGCGAGGGGTGTATGAAAGGCAGACATGTCCGCCGTGTGAGCGGCTGCCAGGGCCACCTCAGGGAGAGATGTTGGAAAAACGTGATTTTTCACACTGCCATCTCGGGGGTGGGGGGATGTGTGTGTGTTGGGGGGGGGGGGTTATCGCTAAGGGTGCGGGGTGGGGGGGCGAATTGACACGGTGGTGTTGTGGGGTGGGAGGGGGGGGAAGGGGGTTGCTAATTATTTCTGTCCACTTCTGGGTTTTAACATTAGTCAGGGTTTTGGGGGTCAGAAGTGGAGCCAAGATGTGGTGCTGAATATTGTTCTTGGCCTAATTGCGCGTTTACAGAATTGCAGGGGTTTACAGAATAGTAAATTGTGAGATTTGAACAGTAAAACGCTGTCCACCTACAGTTACTGTGTGGAAAAGCTTCTGTGTAGAGAAAAGCGACCGAACTGGAGCAGGCAGAGCTCCTAAATTGATTTCAGATGATTCCAGCAAACACACCGGTGTTGCAAATGGAATCTGTGTGTGTGAGAGTAGGTTTCAGTGAGTGAGCGAGCGAGAGTGCGTGCGTGTGTGCGTGCTCAACCATCAAGTGCAAGTGATACGCACGAGTGAACAAGTGAGTGATTATGTGCGGTTAACAATACGAAACTGACTGCAGATTGTCCTAATACAATAAGAGAAGCATAAAGTCTCCTGCCTCAAAACAGTTAAACGCTGGGTGAACAAGTTTGTACAGAGCCGCAGGAGTTACAGTGAGTCACGCCCCAAAGATGCACCGAACTTGGCGCCGTGTCAACGGCACATCCTGCTAGACAGGCTAGGCCATGGGGCTAGCCTAGCCGCGCGTTGCTGCACGCTACACGGCTACAGCGCACACCCAGTGACAGGGTATAGCGTAACCCAACGCCTGTCTGCACTCTGCTGTTGCTTGTTCCGCTCATTCAGAGACAACTTAATAGCAAAACCGCACACTACTGCAGGAGCATACAACACCGGCTAAGTGCACTTGACAATGAGGTTTCGCCGGTAACAATTGGGCCCTTTGTATCCGACAATGGCTGATCCTGGGGAGATTTCTGCGGTTATGGTTCTCGTACGTAAGAATTACGCCACAAAGACCCTGGCCGGCGTTGGGTTACAAAACATACTCCATGACTCAATGGGGCGTAATGCAGAGGTGGGGTGACATAGCTCACTTTGAATTAACCTCTCTCACTCTCTCTCTCTGACACTGTCCTCTCTCTCTATGTCTCTCTCTCTTTCTCTCTCTCCAAAGAAGCTAACTTAAACAATACTACAGTAATTGGGCAGGCTAATTGAGGTCGATGGCTCGCCAAGCCACCATTGGCGGCCCTTCACTTCACATGACTGGCACAGGAGGCTGTTCCAGATTGCCACAGCAATAACCACAGTGCAACAAAGCATGAAGGCAGAGACAAATAAAAGAAAATAAAAAATAAAAAAAACTTTTCTCACAAAAAATAAATACGTATCATTGTTTAATTTCCAGATTAAATAAAAACCTTTTTTTTTTTTACTCATAAGTTAGGACTTGGTATAGGTGTAGGCAGAGCCATAGGCCCTATGAAGTTGTCACTGTATTTCACCTGTTTGTTACTGTGTGTGTGTGTGTGTGTGTGTGTGTGTGTGTGTGTGTGTGTGTGTGTGTGTGTGTGTGTGTGTGTGTGTGTGTGTGTGAGGCCTTTGCAGTTGCACCGTGTCAGGCTAAGAAATGCTCTCTGATATACTAGGCCTAGGCTACATGATTATATGTCATGTTGCATATAAAACAATGATATATATAAATATAGAATAATAGCATGGTTGTGGTTAAAAATGTGGATGTGTGTGTGTGTGTGTGAGAGAGAGAGAGAGAGAGAGAGAGAGAGAAAACAGGCAACGGGCCTAACTACAGCCAACACTCCTATGCAGTGAGGGCATCTGTGTCCACATAGCCCATGAAGTAGGCCTCCTAGCCTGTCAACTACTCAATTCAACTGCCCATTGATAAAAACGCAGGCGTTCTCAAAAACAACCAGTAAAACTATAAAGACAATTCAGCGGATAGGCCAGAGAGTAAAACATCTTATTTCTGTCGGTGAGTTGGCCCACCCAAATTGCTTTTGAATTTGAGTATAGGCCTAGTTGAGAATGTCCGGCTATAGGCTACGGTATGGTAGACGCGACGCAACCTGTAACACGTCAAGGAATTAAACTAGATTGTTGTGAAAGCCTTTGCTTTATACAGGGTAGACCTACCCAAATCTCCTGAACTTTCCCGCCATAAACTAACCAATCAAGCACTGATACGCACCCTTTTTTTCTTTTCGCTTTTTTAATAACATGTGACATCAGCATGTTCTGCCTGCACGTTTTCGCCCGTTGTCTGTCTAAAGTTCCTATAGGAGGGTAAGCAGTCGTGTGTTCGCTCAAGGCAAGAAACAGGGTCCCATAGCCTACAATAAAGTAACATGGAAAATGTTTGAATGTAGCTTGCCTAAACCCCGGTTCATCGAACAAACAGGCCCAGGCTATGCAGTGTTAGTGTCACATCCATCAGCGTACTGGGTTACTTACAGTTACTTTCTACTGGGTGTGAGCCCTGACTGTGTGAAAGTCCTAAAACTCCCCTACTTAACACACAAGTGGTCTACCACCCACACTGTCCCATCCCTGTCAAAGGGCCCTCATGTAACGATAAAACATGCTGTCGTCGCATGCGTAATTCCGTTTGATGTGAGAAGCACACAGAGACGGTCCTACGAAGGCCCATTCCTGCTTTGCTCTCAATTATGCTTCAATAATTAAACAAATAATAACGTGATGGGCCTATGAAAAATACGGATAATCTGTTGCCGACTACACGTTTAATTAATGTAGACTATACGACTTTAAGAATTTCAAGGCTGAATTCCACATGACAAAAAAAGATAATGAATATAGCTTGGTAAAATTAGGCTATGCTTTGGATATTGAGAACCATTAATTAGCCATCAAGCTATAGGGAGAAACTGACTTCGTACAGGTGGGCCTCGTACAGTCCGGGATGTCAGCGATATGCGATATCACCAGAGAAATAGGCTACCTGCACTTACAAAATCACCTAAAGCAGATGAATCAGCCTAAAGAGCTCAAACTTTGACACAGTGAGAAACACACACACACACACACAAGCGCACAGGTAGGCTATGTGTATGAGTAAGCATTATCACATCATATCTAATTCTGAAGCCTGTAAAATATCAGAGGTGCCTGCCTCAAATAACAGTAGATACAGATCCCATTGTTAATCAAATAAGAACTGAAGCAGTCTAGCATTTTAACATTAAAATTGCAAGCACCCGCTATAATGTAGTCTAGTTAAGCTTTCAGGAGTGAAATTATTGAATTACATTGCACGTACCATTATAGCGCAGGGAATTTTGCCAACACTCTCAATGCCCCATTTTGCTTTAAAAGTTCAGCTTCCAAAAAGTGAGAGAGGGAGCGAGGGTGAGAGAGCGCGACTCGGTTTCTTCGCTTTTACCGGAAGCAAAAAAGACCTTTAAACAAGTCGGCCTGGGGCCCAGAAAACGGTCTTTCAAAAGTGAGTCCTCTCTGGAAGAAAGGGAGTAAAGGGCGGAACGCAGACCGTCTGCTCCTCGTCTTTATTCGGTGTGGTTCGCTTCACTTTTAGCACAAGTTGCATCCATCTCCTGCACGCGTTGGCCAAAGAAGACGGCTGTGTGTCAAAGTCCCGGTGCTTCTCACGGCGCACTGTTTACGACGAAAGTTCTCCAACAAAACAGCGAGAGACAAACGACAAAGGTGTCAGTGAAACACCGTGGACGGAGATGAGATTGAAAGTGAGTTGTTTATATTTATTTTCCGTGCTATAAGAGCTCCAGCTTTCTTAGTCCAAACTAATATCAACCCTCTCTCTCTCTCTTTCTCTCTCTCTCTCTCCTCCGCCGTGCTGTGCTCGTTCTGTTTTACCCTTGTCACTCTCTCCCCCCTTGATCCACATGCAATCGAGGACACCCCTGGTCCCTCGCCGCCTCCTCCTCAAAGCAGATGAGATGAAAGAGAACCTTGCCTT
The DNA here is from genome assembly GCF_949987555.1 of Borostomias antarcticus. NCBI lineage: Eukaryota > Metazoa > Chordata > Actinopteri > Stomiiformes > Stomiidae > Borostomias > Borostomias antarcticus. The sequence continues at coordinate 26,428,819 of NC_140240.1, forward strand.
CGTCTTCAAATCACAATTGCATCGCCGATACACAAGAGAATGCCCACACAGCCACCGACAAGCAGCGCGTTATCGAGATTAAGCTCACGAGAGTGTTGTCGAAGCCTGCACGAGCTCATGTAAAATGAAGGCTATCCAGGCGATTTGTTTTCAATACCGACACGATGACGCGTTTTTCCCAATATCAGCTCCAAACGAGGGTTAATGCCCTTTTTAAAAAATGGAATACGAATGAGCACAGTTGTTTACTGCATAGCGTCGGGGCCGGAGCTTCAGCCGGCTGCGGTCGTGGGGAAGCGTCGACCTGGTGAATTATTAATAATGCGAGCGGCTCACAGTCTGTCGCGCAGTGAGCTAGTGGCCAGGGTAGCAGCTGGGGGTTTAGGAGCATTAGTCGGGCTCCGGCTGAATCACGGGCGGCGGGGATTACTGCTGCACTGGCTCACGTACCGGCCGCAGGCGGGAGGAACGGAGTGAGGGAGTGGAGATGCAGGTGTAAAGGCCTTTAGTAGCCTCGGTCAAGTCAGGTAGCCTGTGGTGAACTAATTACGCGCTTCCAAGTGACAGATTCATTTCATATACGCCTACATTCAATTCTGGAATGAATAGATGAAGTTGCCTACGGATAAAGTACAAATCATACAAGTTAAACCAGACATGCAACCTTTACCAAAGGGAAAAAATAAAGCATTGGGCAGTAAGGAGTCAGGTGTGTAGGCCTATAAGCACTAGCGAGCACTAGGAGTCCTATGCACACGCCAGGCCCTCCACCCCATGCATGCACGAGAAGAACAGAAACCCCAACTGCAAGTCCCTCTAATAAATACAAACACGATAGGTTAGTTATTTGGGGGAAAATGCAAAACTGCAATAATAAAACTGATATTACGCACTGGATTACGCACGCGTGAGCCAATGTTGTCGAAAACATTATAGTTCTCCATGTAGCCTAAGCACGCGCGCACACACACACACATACCCACACACAAACTGCATATGACTTAAGTAAAATGTAAATCATATTGAGCACAACAATATACAGCCCTGTCAAACACACACACACCTGACCTAAACAACACTTCTTGACTTCTAATTTCTGTTTGTTTGTTTGTTGTAGGCCTACATGGTTGTTTTCGGTTCTCCTGTCTCTTATCTCAGCTAAGCTCAATTAGAAACCTAATGACATTCCTCCAGCATCAGGAGTAACATAACGGCCTATGAATTATTTAATATTGACCTCCCCAACGCATTTGGCCTAATCTATTATTGATGCGTAATTGAATTATTATTTAAGTTATTATTTCAACCTAATTTAGATTATTCAATTTAACATGAGCGTGTGTAAAAGGGGGGCTTCCAAGGCAAGTCTGTCACGCAGCGGTCCCATATTGCAGGCGATGCAAAGTTCTGAAAAGTTAGGATTTAAAACGGGCCACACATTCCGAGGTCAAACCCTGGTCACAAATCAGCAAACCGAATGTTTGAAAACACCTTCTCAATTCAATGCTGAAAGTGACTATATTCAATACTAAAACTATTCTCAATTCACTGCTTAAAATTGCTTTTACGTTGATTTCATCAAGACATTGATCTGCACATCACACACGATTTATCTAGCCTAATTAGAACCTAATTATCCTAACTTTGGTCACCTGTTACAAGTCGATTTTTTATGGGGCTACTGACTGATCGTGGCAGGATATGAGCGAGGATTGCATCATGATAAAACTCAGGCTGCCCAGTCAAGACAAGGCAGGTTTAATACAGCAAACTGCTGCTGTGAATACAAAAATAAGCACACCCTACTGTGTAATAAATAATATAGGCCCACAGACATAAAACGTTTGCAAATCACTCACATTTGAATGAACAGTTTTGAGTCCTTGCAAAAAGTAATTTCCATAGCCTACGGAATGCTTGCAGCAGTCGCAGGTGCAAATGGATGTTGAATGGGAGTATCAGGAATAGGCTATACATCAAATGAATGAAAACTGTTTCAACTTCAACAAGTTTGGACATGCCATTTTCGTTGTGTTGAAACTTTAGCCTAGCCTATTGGTTGATATAAATCTTCAACTTAATCCTGTTTATAGTAAATCTGACAATAGCCTAACTTGCCTTTGCAGATATTACAGTAGTCCTAGCCTCTCTTTCTCCAATGTATGCTTATAGCTTAACTCAAAAGCCGTTTGAATTAAGCAGGAAAGCAAAAATGTGCTCTCTTCTCTGTCATCTCAATACCACCGTGGACTCATATTCTATAGGCTCAACCATATCTCAATACCACTATAGGCTCATATTCTATAGGCTAAATCATATCTCAATACCACCATAGGCTCATATTCTATAGACCTTATATATGAGCATCATTTTTGTGTCTCCATTTCTATAGGTTCCAAGGCTTTTTATAATGCTCAAAGACATTAAAATATCCAGACTTCTTCATCTTGATGGTATTTTGAGGTATGGGCAATATTACTAAAACAAAAAATGCCACTTATTTTAAACGAAAATGAATGTTTAGAGGAAAATATAGGCTAGTTTGGGGGACCATAATTATTTCCTTCAAAACGAAAGTTTGCATTTGTTACATTTATAATATCACCAAATATTGCAGTCTATATACTATAGGCCTATTTTATGTTTGTTTTAGTTTTTTTTTGTTTTTTTACTGTAAACTGATTAATAGTCTTTATTGAAAATGTGCAGATGAAAGACTGTTTCTATGTCTGAAACGGGAATGAACATGATGCCGTCATAATGCACCAAATGCACATTTTATAAACGCGATGCATTATTATATTATCATCTCCAGAATATACAAATATTGCCCTCACGAAATTACTTTTAAAGTAAACGAAAGAAGTAATCAGTGAACGAATTGATCCATATTCTATGAGGATGCGAGTGATGTCGGCCTACCTGTTCATAGGATCATGCGAAATTGACATGACCCAAACACACATCGATATAATAGTTAGTTAATTAATAACAAACCGAATGTAGGCTAGGTTATAATTGACTTGTGATGGTCTGACATGAACAAAGTTAAAACATGCTATGTCCTGTGTGTGCAGAATGCATCGGATTTAGAGAGGTGACATGAACTAATCGAATAATATATAGCCTACACTTGAAGTGTGGACAAAATGGAGTGATTTTACTTTAATTTACATTTAATTTGACCTGTCTTTCATCTCCTATACGTGACTCTATTTGTAAAAGTAGCCTTTTAAACGATTTGTCGATTTTGATGATTTGTCAAAAAAGGTGTCACCAAAATATAGACAATGAAATTGATTCGATTTTTGATTGCAATATTTTGTCAGTGACAACTGCGATATTGGTTATCAAACCCCTATTTGGTGTCACGAAAACCTGTGGGACTATGGAGACTTACAGCTAACATCTGTCAAAGTAGAGATATAAATAATCACTAAGGAAGCTTTTTCCATTTCTGCAGTTGTTTAGTGATGACCCGTAAAACTGAATTAGACTGTGATGATCTAGCCTACAGGATGCATTTCATGTTGTGTATTAGACTCAGATGATCTAGACTACAGGATGCATTTCATGTTGTGTATTAGACTGTGATGATCTAGCCTACAGGATGCATTTCATGTTGTGTATTAGACTGTGATGATCTAGCCTACAGGATGCATTTCATGTTGTGTATTAGACTGTGATGATCTAGCCTACATGATTATGCATTTCATATTGTGTATTAGACTGTGATGATCTAGCCTACATGATTATGCATTTCATGTTGTGTATTATACTATGTGATGATCTAGCCTACAGGATGCATTTCATGTTGTGTTGTATGAAATTTAACTGCATTTAAATGTCCTGGTTCCTCTTCATCAGCAAGTGCATGCCAATGGCCATTAGTCAATTCTGTTGCAAATAGTAGTCAAAGCCAGCCTCCTCAACATGGACTAATCCATATTTTTGTGTGATCTACCTAACTTGTAACTTCGTAGCACTTGGCCCATACGGTTTGGTTTAGCCTAGCCTACAATATCGAGACAGACCACGTTTTAGGTTAGATGCACATTTCCGCAGGCAAAATCAAATGATGAAGAGCTACATATACCACGCTCGAGCCAAAAGAAAATAAAACAGAATCAGAAACAGGTTTATTGCCAAGTAGGTTTTCACGAGGAATTTGCTTTGGTCTGATGGTGCATAGGCTAACAAGAAACATAGCGCGAACTCAAGACAAGCCGGTGCAAAATACAGTAACATAAATGACAAATGCAACAGCCTACAATACAATATGCAATAATGTAGCCTACAAAATAATTCGACCCGGGGTCCGTCGCTGGCCTTGTTGATGAGGCCAGCTGCATTCGGAAACCGTCAACTTCCCTATAAATGCATGTGAAAAATGCTTTCGAGAGGTTCGTTTTCACTAGGGAAAAGAACGTGAGACAAAACCACTCTTAAATTTGAAATAATAGCCTACGTTCCAGAGAGTAAAAACACAAACAGTTGAACTTTTGTTGGTGTGCGTAATACGTCCTAATTGTACTTGCACAGCGCGAGCAGAGAGAGCTTCTACGCATCAATTAGGGGAAGCTTTGGGCTAATGAACGCTTTGCGCTGCGTGTCTTATACTGCTTATACCACAGCCCCACTTAACGAGCCCTTATACGGGACCGCAACGGCTCTGATACCACGCTGTTTAAAGACCGACCATTATGTGGGCAATGAGTTCTTAAAACCTCACTGCGAGCAGGCCGTCATGTTCAGGGACCAGGGAGAAAGGTTCAGGCCTCTACAACTTTTGGGGTTTAAAATGTGCTGCCTATGGCCCCAGGCTCTCTCTCTGGAATATGTTATGGAAAAATGAATGCGGAAAATGAGTTGTGAGAAAATAATAGGTTCTGCATTAGGTCAGAATGAAGTTGTCCCCTTAGCTTGTGGCAAACAGGGCAATTAGAGAAATCATGAATCACCTCATGCAAAAGCTCTAATTTGAAGTATGGGCTTCACAATGAGATATTGTAGTATGGCAGGGTGAGTGAGGGAAATTGATTCCTACTTGAAGAACTTCATTATAATGTCTTCTTGTCTGAAAATGGCAGGGACAAGGGTGGGAGGAGGGCCTGGGTGCCATTAATGGATGTGGGCAATGCTGCCTGGGCCTGCAAACTCAATTGCAACGCCAATGACAATAAACAACTAATCAAGTTCAAGTTCAAGTACATTGTCGGGTGTATTAAACATACAATGAAATACTTGTGTATACAGTACATGCTCTGGGTCTCTGCCTTAACACAAAAACACACCATTCCAAAACCAACACAGACCCACAACCCTACAGACCTACATAGACTACAATGCACCCATACAGTATGTATACATACAGTAGGCCTACATAATAACATTACAACACCAACAATGTGTGGTGCATATGGGTGTGTCAGCTGTTCAGCAGGCTGATTGTGGAAAGAAACTGAGACAAGTGGTGTGTGATTTGATGCTCCGGTAATGTTTTTTCAACCACCCTTCTCAGTAAGCAAATGCAGTACTCTTGCACTTTGGCTTTGGCACTAGATTAGTAGTACTATACTGACTACCCTATATGTTAAATGCAAGTATTGTATAGCTTTGGATAAAAGCGTCTGCTAAATGTATTAAGAGTTTGTCTGTAGCATAATCTTGGAGCCGGCAGCAACATTTCACTGTGACTGTACACCGTACATTACATGGGACAAATAAAAGGAATCTTGAATGTTGAATGTAAATAATGACTGTAATGTAATGTAACAGAAATAAGAAACTGACTGAGGGTATTAAAACCAGAATGGATGGTGGAACGTGAGTGTGGGCAGAGACTGACCCAGCTCCCCTTGGGCTGTGCCCTTTCCACGTTTTCACACACATACAAGTGAGGCCACGGACAGGTCTACTAGCGCAAGAAACAGTTATCACTAGCAAATTAAGAAACGGGAAGCCAACTTATGGCCTGTATAAAATTCTACCCCCCCCCCCCCCCCCCCTAAATCTCTTCAGATTCAGACTGTGTACAGGCCTGCTTTCTCCCATCTAATTGAAATGGTCCATGCACAGCCCTCTGAGAGAGAAAGTGCAATATCCCGGAGCCTGGAGAACAACAAGGCCCTTTTTGTCCGCGGCTTGAGGTTTATCCTAACATTGCCCGAGTGTTGTCTAGCATTACAAATCTCAGCACTCTGCTGGCCCGGCTCCTCTCTCTCTCTCTCTCTCTCTCGCTGTCTCCCTCTCTCTCTCCCTCCCTCCCTCTCTCTGGCTACTGCGTCCTTAACGGTCCACGGTACAACCAGACAAGAGCGCGAGAGAGAGAGAGAGAGAGAGAGGGTGGAGAGATGGACAGAATATAGCGCGATATATAGAAAGCGAGAAAGAGGAAGAAAGAGAAGGGGGAGAGAGAGAGGACAGAGAGAGGGAGAGAGACAGAAAACAAAGCGGATCTGGGGGCAGAACCAGCCAACGGAGGGGTGAGGAATGCGGGGCCCTGGCACCGGCGCTGGGTAAGAGGGTGAAGTATGTTCACATGGCCGTGAGAGGGCCGCCCCCTCGACCCGCGCGGGGGGGGGGCAGACAGGGCACCGCCGCCCCCGTCGCCGCTCTGCCCTGGCCGAGACCCGCGCGTCCGGAAGCGCCGTGGCTTCTCCCGGTCGGCTACGCCGCGAAAAAGGGGTCTCCAAGGTTCTCCGTGGTTGGTCACACTGAGGGGCTAGAGGCCCTGTTTTTTGACTAGCAATTCGACTGGTATCACTGTAAGGTTTATTTTATATACTAAGACGGTTACAGTTGACACTCAGTTGATAGTTTGAGGGTCTTAGGATAATTGGAGAGAAGGATTAAAATAGTTGATCAGTTTAAGTTGAATTTAGAACAGCTCCTATCCTCTTGCCACATGAAAGGGCTCGGGGTCTGTCCGGTGCAGCACAACGTAGGAATGGTGTGTGTGTGCGTGTGCGTGTGTGTGTGTGTGTGTGCGTGTGTGTTGAGTACATGTTCTTATCGCCCCCTGGCATGAGGGGCTCTGAGGGCCTGATAATAGACTATAGAGGCCGGCTGGCACACGCGCACACGCACACACGGGCAAGCAAACATGAACAATGCCTACAATAAGGTACAATGGACATTTTAAGACCTTAATAAACACACAATCAACTCACAGGCATATAAATATAAAACACTGTCCAGTGGAGGAGCCAATGTGTGCCACTCAGTGTGTGTGTGTGTGTGTGTGTGTGTGTGTGTGTGTGTGTGGCTGTGGTTCCCCCCCAAATATTAGCTCCCATTATTCTCCTTTGTCTCCGAAACGGTGAGCAAACGTGACACGGGCGCGGCACCGGGGCTGGGGTTGTAATTACCCCTCTGAAGCCCACGAGCCGCGGCGGCGCTCGCGGAGGTTTGTTCAGGGGCGGGGCCGGGTCGGAGGTCGCCATCGCCATTCTTAACCTCCACTACACTCCTTATTTGACACGAGTTTGTGTGTGTGAGAGAGTGAGTTTGTGTGTGTGTGTGTGTGTGAGAGAGAGAGAGAGGGAGAGTGAGTGAGTGCGCGAGCGCGTGCGTGTGTGTGTGCGTGCGCTCCTCCGGGAGAAAAGAGGAGCCCTAATCTGTTTTCCTGGCTCCTCTTTAAAGGGACAGCGGAGCACACTGGAGGCTCCCTCTCATCTGCTGCCGTGTCCCTCTCCGTCGCTCCTCTCCTCCGTCCCCCTCGCCCCCGTCATCTGTCTCTCCCTCCCTCCTCTCTCACCCCGCCTCGGCCCCCCCCAGTCCCTCTGCTCTCTCATCTGCTGCTCGGGCCCCAGAGGGCCCTTGTACCGAGACGCCCCCCCCCCCCCCCCGTCTCCTGATACTGTTGACAGAATGTCTCTGATTTGCACTAAACGAGGCCCTTTTTCTCGTTAGTTTTTACTCCGGGGCCCCTAATATGGCAGCGCTGAAACGCCGGCACCGTCCTCAGAGGCTGTCGTCAGAGGCCGTGGGCGAACGCGACGGGCACAATGGCAAGGCAAGTTTATTTGTATATAGCACATTTCAGCAACAAGGCCATTCAAAGTGCAAGGCAATGGTGGCGTTTTTGGGGTAATTCACTCGCGCAAAGAAGTACCAGAAAGTGAGCGGAGGCGTGTTCCGGAGAAGGGGTGGAATAATTGAACGAAGCGGCGCAGGTGTGGCCTTTTCCCAGCCAATCGGGTGTGCCGTAGTATTAAAAAAATGGGGCCAGGTGTGAGAATGGATGAATGAGTGTAGACTTGGGTGGGAGAGGGGTGGGGGGGGCGCTTTAGTCTATGCAGGAGGAGATCTAAGAGTGCAAAGTACAGAGCCGAATAATGTCGATATGGAATGTCAAGAGTTGCTTGGGAGGAGATGAAGGTGGCTGTCAGACAGCACTTAATGAAATTCATTTGTAGGAGAAGAAAGATGCGGTGGTATATGTTTTTTCTACGTCAATAAAGCGCAGAATTGATCTGAAGCATCTGAATTAATCGCATTTCGCTTCGTTGGCTATTGATGTATCAGTTTGTAGGCTAATACAGTATTCAAGCTTAGCCAGTGGGACAGGTTGGCGAACAGACCAGTCGTTTGTCTGAGGGCTGTTTTGCAGCGCTCTCCGTTGTCTATCCAAACATCTGAAACACATTTTCAGGCGACCAAATGCTCTCTATCGCACTCCTGGCTGCGACCGGTTAAATGAATGCTGTCTCGGGGATGAGGTGGGTCATGTGTGGCCTAGTAAGCCATGTCTTTAATGGATAACCATCGTCTCCTATACTGTAAGTACAGCACACCCAAGTTGCGCACTGCCGCGTCATGATGACATATATGTGAATTGCAAGTTCCACTCCCGAATGTTCAGGTGGCTTGCGATGCGCGAGGTTAGGCTATGCAAGCTAACCTGGCTCAGTACATGACTTGTTAAGATTAGAGAGTTCTTCACTTCCTACACGGTCTCCCAGAGTGAAGACCCAGTAGGAGTGAATCCTTAAAGAGGTGGCTTATTGCCTGGCATTTCCCCCCTCTCCCCAAACAGGAATTGCCCCCTTGAATTTTGAGACGTCTATTGAGTTTTTTTAAAACATCTCATTACATTTTTATGAGTTTTGATGACTGCGCTTTTGCATGCCAGAAGCTTAATTTCATGTTTTTGGAAATCATAACAGCGGTCATAGTGCCCAATTCAAACGGATTTGGGAATGTTTTATTTAATGAATGTAGGCTATTTACTAATTTCCCCGCACCCACTGTGGAAAACAAAGTCCCGGCTCTTCTTCTGCAAACGCAATAATGGATGCACTTTGCCTCCCCTGACACTCTTTAACTGCTCCACTGATGAAAACGTCTGTGCCATCCTGGCAAACACACCTTTAGGTGGTACACAAGTTCCAAAATGCCAGCCTTTGACGATAACGCCGGTGGTTTTAACGCCATATTAGGGGCCTCAGAGTACTATACATACTATACATACAGTATAAGGTTTATGGCACTTAACTGGCAAAGCAACTTCTCCCAATCCACTTAGCCTAGTGAGGGTGTTTTAGTAAGTGCATTTTTAGGATGTGTGGCTGAATCAGGAGCTGAAGTCACAAACCTGCTGTTGCTAGGCAGCTCGCTCTGCCAGCTGGGCTGAACAGGACCGTTTTGTATCAGTATTTGTATTTGTATTTTTTTTTTACTTGTATCATTTTTTTTCACAAGGTATTAAAGTGCTGTACACTGCAAGGGGGTACATAACTTTTTACAACAACTGGCACAGGGCATCTCTAAGGACACGGTTGGTCTCAGAAAGGAAAAAATGCTGTGCCGCTAACCCCCCTCCCCCAAAAAACAGCATACTTAAGCTAAGCCAATACTGAGCCCCAAAATGGCCGCCATCCCTCAAGTGCTGCACCTCCATTTTGTTCAGTCTGGATTCTGCATCAGCACCTCCATCGTTTTTTGGATGGACACCCTCATTTGAATATACCCCTCTCTGTGTTCCAGAGCCGATAAAAGTCTGCGCCTTTTTGCTATTGGCCGCCACCGGTGTCTCTCAACCGGCCCGTCCAATAGGAACCGTGCCTGCTGACCCTCCCTCTCTCTTCTGTTTCCAGGGGCGTCCTGCGACCGAGGGAGACATGGGTGCCGGCCATCACCTCTACAGCCTCTGCAGAGAGAGAGAGAGGGGGAGATGGCAAAATTCTTGCGGTTGAACGAAACGGAGAAAATGAGAAAGAGCGAACGGCGAGAGACCGATGACGCCGCGGCAGAGAGGGATTTTTCCGCCGGGGCATCTCTGCCTGCTGCCAGTGGGAAAATGAATATTCATGGCCCTGGCCCCTCCCTTTCCACCCCCAGCTTCCCAATATGCCCCCCCCCCCTCCTCTCCAACTGCCTGCGTTGGGTGGCAACACTTGGTAGTGGCACATGGAGGGACAGCTGTTGCAGGCTAACACGGGCATCTGTGACGCTACAGAGCGGGGGAGGGGGGGGGCGGGCGGGCACGGCTGGGGCACAGAGAGAGAGAGAGAGACAGAGAGAGAGGGGAGAGAAGGACAACCCTGTGACCCCCCCCGGCTGGAGCGGAGGTGAGAGTGTGAGAGAGCCTCCACCGACAGTCTTGGGGGGGGGGGGGGGGGAGCAGCGGCTGTTCCATGTGGCGCAGAGCAGAGCTGAGCTGACCGTGTGTCACCGCAGAGCAGGAAGCACAGCTCCAGAGTGAGGTGTCAGCGCCCCGAATGATAGCATAACACACCGGCCGACCCATCCCTCTCTCTCCCTCTCTGTTTCACACACTGGCACACACACACACAGGCACACACACACACAGCCTCTTCTCTTCAGAGGGTGTGGGACTACATCCCAGGGTGATTGCCCAATGCCAGGTGCCCCCCCCCCCCCCTCCCCCACCGTCTCTTCTCTCCCAGCACCACACACACACACACCCTTGCCATTTCCCTCTCCCCAAAGCAGCAGCGCTCCTCCCCAGTCGCCGTGCCAACGTGGGCAGCCTCTGCTTTGGCGCTGCCCGGGCCTTCTGGTGCCCCAGATAGCTGCCTGAGTGCGCGTGTGTGTGTGTGTGTGTGTGCGTGCCCGGCCAGCCCTTTAAACTGTGTCAAGGCTCCAGATGCTGAGAGAGACTGGGATTAACACAGGCGCCTCTACGCGAACACACATCATCATCATCATCATCATCACCACACCCACTTATATCGATACCATACCATATCTCTCTCACACACACACTTTTATCCATACCACACACACATACACACAGCAGAGCCATTACTGTACAAATCATCGTCATCACACGCGCACAATTCTTTTGTCATCATCGCAAAACATCAAACTGAATCACCATCTGTCTTGTCAACCAGCAGTTGGTGGATTATTGGGTAATAATGTGCACCGCACCCAATGAATGTGCGGAACCTGCAGTGAGGAACGCGAGGGGGATGAGACGGGGAACCGCAGGGACTGATTGTAAGGAAGACTTTGTTTGGCAGTGATGTCAGATGATGCGCTCATGCCAGCGAAGCACCTTTGAAAGTGGATTTGGATTACAGAGAGAGAGAGAGCAGAGGGATAGGGCCTTGGAGACCTGACATACACACACACACACACACACACCAGTGTCCACACACACTGGCCCTTTAGCAGCATGCCATTACCCTAGGGGCATGCACATATCCTACACAAACACACATGCTCGTGCACACACACACTAGGGCTGCACAATTAATCGTGAATTAATCGAAATCGCGATTATGACCTCCGCGATTAACTAATCGCAAAAGGCCGCAATTAATGTGATTAATAATTTTGCTTTGAATTCAGTGTGCTAGGACTACACGGACGAATCACAGGCGCTTATGCTGTCTGACCAATCACATGCGTTCCCGCTGAGTGCGCAGCAATTTCACTGAGAAGACAGATAGCAGTAGGTCAAGACAAGTGTCACAAGAGTACCTGCAGCCGTGAGTAGTGAAAAAATGAGCGAAAACGAGGTCAGTGAGTTAGTAGCAAGAAAGGGATCAACGTCCGTGATTTGGGAGCATTTTGGTTATGAAAAAGATGATGTCGCTCAAGCCCAGCAGGTCAAGAGCTAAAGCTATTACTTCGAAATATTAATCGCAATTATTAATCGCAATTACCATTTTGAAGCAAATAATCAAACAATTAATTGTTTAATTACAACAATTAATTAAACAATTATTATCTTTTGTCATGATCGTGCAGTCCTAACACACACACCTACACACACACGCACACACAACCAAGTGTCCATCTACTGTTCCTTTAGTGGCATGCCACTACCCCTGAGGGTATGAGGGTCCACATACACATATGCATGCACGCATACACACACACACACACACATACGCATACCATTGGTCATTCTGACGTCATTGTGCTTGGGACAAGGGAAAAGTGTTGTAAGCTGCTGTACAACTAGCTACAGTAGAAACATACTGAAGAATATAAACTTTCACATAGCAAAATCAGGTACTACTGTACATTCAACATAGATCAGTGATTCTACATTCATTGTAGAATCACTGTACTATACTTAACAAGGGTTGTGTGGTGGGGGGGCGGGAGAGAGAGAGAGGGAGAGAGAGGGAGAGAGAGAGAGAGAGAGTGCTCCTACTAACATCATGTGTGTTCCCCAGTATTTCAGCCTCTCTCTCTCTGTCTCTTTTCTCGTTGAGTGGTCGCTGTACTGCCAGTGCTGGGGTGTTTACCGTAGCGGGAGCTACCTTGGCGCCGTGCCCTAATTTAGGGGGAATTAAAAAGCACTAGACGGGCCCCTTTGTGTCCCGGCGCGCCCGCTTTAATCTGCCCACGCCTCAGCGGGTAGCCAGAGCGCCGGGAGTGGGCGGCGTGCCCACACGACCTGGGGCAATATGGAGATCGCCGCCGGGAAGAAGAAAAAAAACGAACTAAGCGGCCCGAACCTGCCCCTGGTACACACACACACACACAGAGCACCACACCATCCCCCAGTCTAACAAGGTTTGAGGAAATGTGGTTCCCATACTTACACATATGATTAACGGCGCAGTTGTATTGACACACTCGCGCGCATGGGCAGGTGTGCGGTCTCACAAACACACACGCACGCACTAAAACACACATACACACACAGAAGGACCAACGCAGATGAGTTGTAAGCCAGGGGGGCACTGCACATGTCACCCATGATGCTCCCCCCTGTTGTCCCCCCCCACCCCACACCCCTAGACAAGCTCGCTCTCTCTCTTTCACTCACACACACACTCACACACACACACCGGTCTGGAGATTTCTTCTTCTTATGTCAATGGGGAAACAGAATTTCAACTTAGGTCAGACACACACACACCCACACACTCTTTCCTGAAGTTGGGGGTTTCTCTTTGTAGTGTGGGCGAGTGTAATATGTCTGTGAGGCCAATTTCTCATGAGGTCATCCATCAGGACTAATGAAACTGGCAAGACCCTGACACCGTCTTGCTGGGCAGCTTCTCTGGCGCCTCGCTAACTGAAGGAGAACTGGACTGATTTAATTATGCCACACACACACACACACACACAGACACAGACTGTACATACACACACACACACACACACACACACAGAAGCAAAACTCACTCAGTGATCCGATGCTTACTTTCTAACAGCAAGGATAAAGACTCACGGACGTTAGCGTTTAGCCAAAGTGGAGCACTGACAATCATAATCAGCACGGGGAAGCTAATCGATGTTAGCGTTAGCGAGCTAGCAGCCCCTCCCTTCTGCAGGTTCACAATGTTCCTTTTCCTAAAACAAAGACCCAGTTTGGCCCAGGGACAGGATACACTCCCATTTCTCCCCTCTCTCTCCCTCACCCCGTCTCTTTCTCTCTCTCTCTCCTTCTCTTGCTCCCTCACTCTGTCTCCCCTCCTCTCTCTTCTCTCCCTCTCTATCTCCCCTACTCCCTATCTCCTTCTCTGCCTCTCTGTCTCCTCTACTCTCTCCTTATCTCCCCCTCTGTCTCTCCTACTTCTTCTCTCCCCGTCTCCCCTACTCTCTCTCTCCTTCTCTTTCTCTGTCTCCTCTACTCTCTCCTTCTCTCTGTCTTTGTCTCCCCTACTCTCTCTCTCCTTCTCTCCCTCTCTGTCTCCTCTACTCTCTCCTTCTCTGTCTCCCCTACTCTCTCTCCTTCTCTCCCATACTCTCTCTCTCTCTCTCTGCATTTCTCTCCCCACTGGTTTCACTTATTAAGCTTCAAAGGTTTCTGGGCAACGTGGGTTTCCCAAAAAAAAAAAAAAAAAAAAAGGAACCATGGCATTTTTTTGGCACAGTGCTTCCTCCCTCGTACTGAGGATATGGGGGTTGCCATGACATCGGTGGGCACCTTATAAAGCGGACCATTGTTTCTGCAGTGGGTTTGTTGGTGTTAATGTGCGTGTGTGTGTGTGTGCGCGTGCGTGTGCCCGCACGCACGTGCGAGTCGGACATCTTGTGCCAGCCTCGTCTAAATGCTCAGACACTTGTAGGAAACCCAGATCGCCGCCTATGCCAGGGAGAGAATACAATTATACTGGCCAACTCATGCTTAGAGGAGTCTACTCACCCCAGCCCCCCCTCACACTCTCTCTCTCTATGTCTCTCTCTAACTCTCTCTCTATCTCTTTGTCTCTCTCTCTCTTTCTGTCTCTCTCTCTGTCTCTCTCTCTCTGTATATGTCTCTTTCTCTCCTCTCTCTCTTTGTCTCTCTATGTCTCTCTCTGTATATCTCTTTCTCTCTCTCCTTCTCTCTCTCTCTCTGTCTATGTCTCTCTCTCGTCTCCCTCCCCTTGCATTCAGGTTACCTGTACATGTGAGGCCTCTCTGCATGTGCAGGGCTCTCAGAGGACAGAGGGGGCTGTAGGTCCACATGTTAACAAGCTGAAAGGTTTTCTTCTCGGTGCCAGATTACCCTTTTCCCTGACAATGGGCGCCTCCCACGCCACCCACTCGGCCCATGCCCAGAATTCTTTACCCAGCCGCGTTAGACCACAGTCGAACTGACGCACGCACGCGCGCACACACACACAGACCCATGTCATTAGACAAACAAAGTGCACATGTTCTTATTGTGCCCTGAGCTTCCACATCCGCACACATGTACTTGCTCGGAAGCGTATGCAACACACACGCGCACGCACACACACAAAGGACAAGCAGACAGTTTCACAAGACTTTGTGTATTTCAAAGCAGACTTAACAGCACTTCACCAAAACTAATCTTGAGGGTCTGCTGAGGCATAACCAGCCCACATTAATGACCAAGAGGCCGTGAAACCACGACCTATGGATCATGAGTGGGGTGAGCTCCCTTCTAACGGGCATTTGTTCTGGGACTCTGTCGGCCTCTAGTGGCCAAGACTTCTCATTACATTTTCGACGACAGTAAAAGTACCGCTCTACAAAAACCTGCTCTCAATTTCCCTCATCAGATGAGAGATTATGAGATTTTCTCGTCTTCAACAGAGTTTACTGTGTTTTTAAAGGGACTTTTCTAATCTAGTGAACGGTATAGGCCAACAACCAAAATGAAATAAGTTAAATTAATCAAATAAATGTGTCAATATATTATTTTTGAAACTGACTATAGTTGAACACCTGCTGGAAAGGGAAGCAGAGACTGTCACTGCTGGCTTATCACACTAGACCTGCTCCACAGAGCCTAGTCTACCTACTGTAGCCAAAAGTGTTCAAGTCGTACACTCTTACTGAACCTCTCGCGTACCCCACTCACTCCAGCACTCGGCTACTGCTAAGCTATTGCAGCTGCAGGGAGCTCAAATATAACATAGCAAGCTACTTCATGTTGATCTGTTTACGCTTGCAAAACAGCACATTTTTACCAGCGACAGAGCCAAGATTGAAAAGCAAAATAAACCAACAACAGCCTAACAATGCCCCCCCCCTCCCAAAGCTAGAGTGGACTTATTATGTTACTGGTGGCAGAATTCCCAGTGTGGAATTAGGACTTTGAGATCCGATAACGCTCCTGAATACTGTTCGGCCCCCGACACAGCATTGCTTTCACTGGCGGTCACACACAGCTCTCTCTCTCTCTCTCTTCCTCCATCCCTCTGAGGGGATTTGGTCATTAATAGGGGTAGAAGTTAGACTGAACCACCGTTGCTACTGTGTCTCACACTGATTGGTATGTGTCCGTTATCAACGCCAGCACACACTCAACGCTTAGGGGCAGGGGCGCCCAAGTAGAAGGGGAACACAGAGTAACGGTGGAGGAAGAGTGAGAGTGTGTGTGTGCATTCATGTGTTAATGTGTGTGTGTGTGTGTGTGTGCGCGCGCGTGTCTCTAAAGTCTCCACACACCTCCGCAGCAATCGGCCGATATCCTGGACCCAAACCATCAACCCTTCCAGCCTGGGGTGTGTATTTGTGTGTGTGGCTGTGTGTGTGTGTGTGTGTGTGTGGCTGTGTGTGTGTGTGGGGGGGTCGTCATAGGGACTCCACTTCCCCTTCCTGGGTCTCCATCTAAAGCCCTCACTACTTTCTTCTGCCTTTGTACACACACGCACGCACACACACACACACACACAGACTTTCCTCTCTGCCCCTTCGGTGCCATAAGAAAACAACAGAGTGCAAAATCTCCCAATCTCCTTAATGTTCTCTAAGCTAATGGGCAACGGTGGGGATATTAAGCTGGGTGTTCGGAATTAAACTTCTGCCGGTCGCGGCGACCATTTTGAGCACCTCAGGCACTTCCTCCCCCCTCCACAAAATCAGATTTTGTCCATTCTCCTACTCCGGGGCCCCGTCTAAGGCGGATTATGAACTGGCACAATATCGTAACATAATTGATCCAGGTCCCTGCCACCGCTGCGAGAAAGAAGAGGAGTGTGACGGGAGAGGAAATGACATCGTTAGCGCTAATGTCGGTACGGGCGCGAGCGGGCGATTACGGCTGCAATCAAGGACACGGGAGAGAAAGCGGGAGTGTGTGTGTGTGTGGGGCCCGGGAGGCCGGCCGATAGACCGGAGCTAGTCGTCTTCTCTTGACTGTAATACCGTGATGGCTGTCGGATCGCGGCATTTCGCAACGCACACACACGCGCTTATTAAAAAGGGCTTCATGGGTTCCCTCAGGCGCTCCTATGACAGGTGTGGCTCCCACACACACCGACACACACACACGCCGACTTAAACACACACACCGACACACACACACACAGGGCCCTGTAGGCAGCATGTCCCTCGCACAATGGGGACTTTGTATGTCCCTACCCCACCCCCACCTCCCCTACTAACCCCCTGCCAGAATCTAGAGCATCCCTTTTTAATGGGAGATTATGCAAATGAGCTCACGAAACCTCAGCACCCCACGTATAGGAGCCGTGCATTCAGGGAGTCTATAGACGATGTCTATGATTGGCTGTCTATGGATGCGGGTGTGTGTGTGTTTGTGTGTGTGAATGTCTCTACTGACACTGGCATGGGGTATTCACTCGGGATCCAGCCCAGGTGCTAAAAACATATGTATGTATGTGTGTGTGTGCGTGCGTGCGTGCGTGCGTATGTGTTTGTGGGCCTCGGGCATTTATCTGATCTGCAGATAGGGTTGGCGGGGTGGATGACTGGGCCTGTATGCTCACACACAACACACTCACACCCACATTCCCAACATAGATCTATGGTGTGTTGAATGAGCGCTGAGGTCATCGTCTGTGCGTGTGTGCCGGTCTATACAGTAGGTGAATGCAGGCCAGAAAGGACAGGGTCGTGGGTCGGGGGGTTAGACGGGGACACAGGTTACGACAGGGTTAAACCTTCCTACACATGAGAAGAACAGCAGAAACAGATTAAAGAGAGAGTTGGATGCCAATAGTGCCATCTGTTTTAGCTACCCCCCCCCCCTCCTCCTTCTCTCTTTTTCTTTCCCAGTTTGTTTCCCAGTTCCCACTCTCCTCTCCCTCCCTCCCTCCTTTCTTCCCCCCCCTTCTTCCCGCCTCTCCCTTCTTTAATATCTATGTCTGCGTAGCTTCATAGATATGACCATTTATCGTTTGTTTTCCCAACACTGCGCGAGAGGTGATACCGGACAAAGATGAGCTTTAGATACAAGACGAGGGGGATAAGATAATCGGAATCTGGCAACCCGCCTTAAGTGTAACAACACCTCTGTCTCTGGAAAACGACCCTTCTTTGTCTTCCGCTACACTGGAGACTTTTTTTTTCTTCTTTCTTTCTTTTTTTTTTTTTTTCAAGTTTTTGTTCCCAGAAAATCCACGGAACATTTGCCAACATTTTTAAGAGCTGCGAAAAACTGGATTCTTTTTGTGTGTGTGTGTGTGCGTGCGTGTGCGCGCACGCGTGTGTTTTTCAAGTCATCCACCTCGCAGGTGTTTCGTTTTAAGGCGTGCTCGACAATGCCAAGCTCGTCTTGGCTCGTCTTGAATGCCTAAGGCCTCAAGGGGGGAAAAACGAGGTTGGAGAAATCTTATTGATTAGCCGTCGTCGTTTCTTTTGACTTTATCTCACTCTCTCTCTCTGTCTCTCTCTCTCTGTCTGACACTCTCCCTCTTTTCGCTCGCTTTAAAAGTGTGGACGGGGCGACGAGGAACCTTTGTGTGGCGGGCCAAAAAAAACAAGGGAGCAAGAGAGAGGGGAATCTTAAGTAAAACGTAAACCTTATGCTCTTCATAGGAAGCGTGTGTGCTTGAGGTGGTCGAGAACAAAGCTGTAGATTTGAGTGAGACTTAGATTTAAGTGAGATTTAATGAGTATGTGTGTGTGTGTGTGTGTGTGTGTGTGTGTGTGTGTGTGTGAGAGAGAGAGAGAGAGAGAGAGAGAGAGAGAGAAAGAGAGAAAGTTGACGTGGCAGGTACACTTCTTTGCACGGCCAGAGCTTGCTCGAGGCCAGAATATGGTGATTAAATGAAAAAGTATCTGATTTCACTCAAGCAGGCCTTAAGCGAAACACCTTACTATAAATCAGATTTATGATGCACAGTGTTTCCACATTGCTTACGTGCTCTGAGCGACAATCATTGATCAGCCCAGACTGTTGACCTGTCTGCTGTTCAGTATTCTTCCTGTGAACTCAGTCAGTTTTATCTCTGGGTTCATTAGTGACTTAGCAAAACGCTGCTCCATGGGGCCACCGTGTGGTTGCTCTAACAAACTACAGGTGAGGGCTTTTATGTAGGGCTTGGTGTCGGTTGAGTCACCAGTATGGATGGGTGCATGGGTGATGCAGCCATTTTAGAAACACACGGAGCCTGACGGTTGCTGCATTGAGACAGATGGGCAAAACTCACATATGTAAATACAGATGTACATAGGTACGTACAGTGTAAATAGATTAGATACATAGGAGGAATGGGACTGAGAAACATTTAGAAAATGTACATATGTCCTTACGAAAAATAGAGAGGAGGGAGAGAGGGAGAGAGAGAGAGAGAGAGAGAGAGAGAGAGAAACAGGTGGACCGCCAGTTAGGATCAGTCATACACCTGCTGGATGGAGAGAAAGCCGGATGGGTGTAGAAGGCAGGGGAAGCAGGGGATGAAAAGAGAGAGTGGGGAAAGAGAGGTGCCATCTGTTTTTTGGGAAAGAGGGAGACAAAATTGGGGAAGCGGGCGAGTGGTAAGAGTGGTGGGGGAAGGGGGGGGGGGGGGGGAAGAGGAAGCCAGAGAGGGAAAGAGCGCAAAAGGGCAGAGAGAGAGAGAGAGAGAGAGAGGAGAGAGAGGGGGGGGGGGGGGGGAGAGACAGGAGGAGAGGGGACGGGAGGGGGCGGCCTGGCGACGGCTGCGGGACCGCACTGGGCACGCTCACATCAGGAGAGGACATGACTCGACATGCAGGCGCAGTCCAGCTGGGTCAACGCTTTGCACTGCCATGTTGTTTTGGCTCGGTCTGGCCGCGCGCGCGCACACACACACACACACACACTCCTGTCGTCCCATGTGTTGTCCAGCTCTCCGCCGCCCATCTCTCCATCCCTCCCTCCGCCTTTCCCTCTGTCTCTCTCTCTCTCTCTCTACCCACCCATATCTACACACACACTCTCTCTCTCACACCCAAATGCCACGGTTTTGGCTACGCCGGGCCCTCGTCTAATGGAAACGCCAAACTCGTTACTCTAACGGCGGGTGACAAGGGCACCTTGGGCTGCAGATGTTCCTGCCTATGACAGATGGAGTTGGCACTGCCAGGGGACACTGAGTCAGGCCCGCGCCAGCTCCATGCCACCTGCACCCCCTTCTCTAACAGCACACACTACCCCCCCCAACCCCAAAACCCCCTCCGCTGCCCAAAGCAAAGAAGCTATGGTGCTTTTGTCGACGGATATCCATTGCGTGGTGTTGGTTAATGGCTTTTGTGTTGGCGCCGGCGGTGGCAGTGGCAGTAAGAATGGCCACGGTAGCGATGTTTTGCAAATCCGGTGGAAACCGTATCGCAATAACAGCCGGACACTACCCCCGCACACTGCTCTGGGTGAAACATTGTGTTTTGAGTGATGGAAATATGAGGTTATTGAAAATACTCCAGCCCATACTGGCGCCTTCGTCCGATGGAAGCCCCATGGACGAATCGTCCGGAAGCCGTATTTGCCTATTGAATGTGCTCCCATTGCAATTTTTGTAATTTTCAGAGCGGGATTCCAGGACGTTTAATTGATGACAGGGACTCTCTAATGATACCATTTATCTTCATGTAGCTGCCAGTGACAGCGAGCTGGAGTCTGCTCCCCTGGCCTGGCGAGGACCTGCGTCCACCAGGAGAAATCGCTCGCTGCTGTCACTCACCAGATTACCAAATCTGTTCCTCTCCATCCAATCTCAATGGCGTTTTTTCTCTCTCTCACAACTTCGTAAAATGCGCTTTGAGAGAAGCTGTAGCAGTCATCGCCTCTCAACGCCATCACATCCGGCCAAAGGCATCCTTGACGTCTCATGAGATGCCCTCAACCACATTCTCGTTTTGGCATCATGGCTTCGGAAATAATTTCGATCCACAGATAGAAACAGAGAGAGAGAGAGAGAGAGAGAGAGAGAGAGAGAGAGAGAGAGAGAGAGAGAGAGAGAGAGAATGTTATGGTACTGGGATGGATAGATGAGAAGGGAAAGCGAACGCTGCTGCAAGGCTAATCAAGAGCTTTTTCTCAGACAGTTGTGATGTGTTTCTGGAGAAGATAATGTAGAGACTTTGGTAGCCCATGCCAACTGCAGTGCGCATCCAGCTCTTGTTGGACGGAGACTAGCTCGGAGAAGGGGAGACCGGGAAACCACAGAGGTTTTCATGAGTTCAGGATTCCTTCTCACAGTCCAAGACGTTCTACGTCTGTTCTCTTGGCCCGGCGCGCGGGTTCCCAACGCCCCCCGCTCTGCCCCTACGCCTGCACTACAGTAGAAAGTTCCGCGGGAGATTCCAGAGCAGGGGGGGGAGGGAGTACGCGTTGCGAAAGAAACTACCCTTTTGAAGTACCGTGAGATAAGAGACAAATGTGCGTTCCATTAACATTCTTCCGTGGGAGAGGACAGTGGGGTGGTTGGAGGGCCGCGTTGTTCGCGGAGAGCTCCCTGACACCGAGCGCGTTGCAAGTCAACGGAGAAAAGACGTTATTTGTACGTCGAACCTTACGGGGGAAACTCATCCCTGTGAAGCGTACTGCGGTTGAAGTACACGGCATTACCAAATGCATCTGGGGTGTGTTTTTGTCCCCTACCTGCCTTTCTTTATAGACTCCATACCTTCCTTCACTACTCTCACCCGTATTCGACATGCCGCCCTCCATCACTCCCTCCCTCCCTCGCACCCCCCCCGGCCAAAAAAAACAGTGTGACATGTCATTTCCAGGCTACCTCCGTGTATAGGAAAAGGGCTCTAACAAAACAAAACAATTATCTCTTGCCTGGTTAGGACTTGGCTGGCAACCTTCCCCCTCTCTCTCTCTCTCTCTTTCTCTCCCACCACTCTCTCTCTCTCTCTCTCTCTCTCTCTCTCTGAACAGCTCTTTCCTGTCGTTCCTCAACAATACGCTGAGCTGAGGGTCTCTAAAGTGCTTCTGGAGTGGACCGTTTAGACGCTTTTACGTCATGTTTTTTTCTTCTTTTTTTTTCTTTAAACGCCACAGCGACAGCGGCGGTTGTGTCGGGTGCGAGGGAGGGAGGGGAGGGGAGGCGGGGAATGGCAGTGGGGCGACGGACGGTGATGGCGGAGCGGGGGGAGCGCGCCGCGGCAACACGCCGTAATGAAAGCCCACCGTGTGGAGAGGGGGGGGGGGGGGCAGGAGGCGTGGCGGGTAACCAGGTCCACGGCGCGGCAGGCTTTAATTACCTTAATTGGAACCATTAACGGGAGCGCTGGAGACGTCACGTGCACCGCACTCTGGACTGCACCTGCCACTGCCGCGACATCGTTATCATCATCGCACACGCCGGGAGGGAGGGTGCTTTGACAGCCCTTCCCCCCACACACGCACAGACACACACACGTAATCTTACTCTACACCACAAAGAGAAGTACAGGTGACCTGCCTGTCGGTATCAAAGCTCCTCTTTTTAGGGTATGACCAATCCCAAGGAGGCACAGCTGAACATGCTATTATCTAACGGAGCTGGGAGTCACAGGAGCCAGCCAGGGAAGCACTACAGAAATGACCACTAAGTGCTGGTTTCAAAACACCGCCATTAGTCTCCAACAGCTCCCAGGGTGCATTACTCCCAGACCCACTCTGACCACTAACAGAGTGCTGTGGCTTCACAGACGGACTGGCACGCCATCAGACGCTCCTCATCATCACTGCAACCGGGCCGGACCCACCCAGCTGTTCCACCAGAGTATCACCACACAGATGAATGGATGGATGGATGGACAGACGGGCCACTGCACTGGTGGAAAGGCCCTGGGACCACCTGGACAGACAGAACCTGACCTAGACACACACATCGCCACAGCATAGTTGGGTGAGGTCCGTTCATGTCAGTCAGTGATATCATCATGGCAACAGTTCAAACGTGGGTCAGAACTAGGAAGCCCCCCCCCGAGCTAGTAGCCTGGTATGACCATCCCGATCTAGCAAGCTCACTGCTTCGCTCCGCAATATCGTTAGTGAAACAGAATGTGAGCTCGTCGTCCTGCTTCTCCGCCTGAGCCCCCGTGAACCGTGCTATACGAATCTCAAAAGCTCAGTGACTGAAGAAGGGGCAAAAGTTGGATAGATATCGGGCCAGCCTTTGCTCGTTGGACGGAGTTTATGGAGTTTCATGGGATAAAGTTGCATGGTGACATGGCTACTTTTCTAATAGACCGGTAACTAGCTATCGTTATCTTTATTGGAATCTGCATAGCCAGACCTAACGTTATCTCCACACTACAACATCTAACGTAACTTATTACATGGCACTCTGAAATACTTGATTGTGATTACTGATTAGTGTAACGTTATGTTCCTCTTGGAGTGAAGATCTTATCACAGTATGACTGAAACAGTGCATTATCTGGCATTCTTATCTTTAGACACTAGATGGGGGAAATAATCCACATATTACATATTATACCTTTAAAGGATGTAGGTTTTGGGGAAGTCTTGTCAGGGTTTTTCCTGCATAGAGGATTTTTGGAGCCCCCAAAGAGATTTTAGCCAGAGCCAAAGGAAAATCACCAGTGCCAAAAAGCTAAAAGAAAAATTGAGAATAAAAATAGCAATTCAAATCCTCTCCAAATGTGTTTGATAGTGTGTTTCAAGTGCAGCCCATCCCTCTTTCTTGCATTGTCCATCCATTTCATGCAACTGCTGTGATTGGTTTAAAGAAACACTGTTTTTTCCCCCTATCCCCGAATGGTAATGAGTCCAGCCAGCGCTGGCACAGCGTAAATGAAGTGTGGAGACAGAGTTGGTTAACATCTCCGATTTGCTTAATGACCTTCCTTCACTGATTTAGATGGGATAGCTACTGTACAGTAGGTAGTCTGACTTGTGGTTGTTTGATAATGACACATCAACAAGCCCAGTGTCCATTGGGCAATGTGCTGTACGTATTACTGTATGTATGCAACATGGTCTACTCACCTTGACCCAATTCCCACCCATTTTAAGGATATATGATCATCTACCGTCAACTCTCTTGAACGGAGAGGCCCCTGTAGGGGAGGCGCACACGGCTCATTGTGTGTCTTTAAGCGCTAACTAGGCCACTTAGCGACCCGCAACGCCGATCCGCTCCCCCGAGGCGACGAACTTGGCAGCGTTTCGTCCCCACGTCATAAAAGCCCTCCCGTTGCTCCTTCTATCAAACGCCCCCCCCCCCCCCCCCCCCCCCCCGCCATGGGAACCGGGGCATCCTTAACGACACAGGAGTGCTCGGCCGCGCTCCCACAATGCAAGGGGGCTGGCATCTGTCGCGCTAAGTGGCGCACTCCAGTGCACCTTGTTTGTTCAATCAAACCCTCCCCACCCTTCCATCTCTCTCCGCTCCCTCCACCTCTCCCTCTCTCCTATCTCTCTCCGGAGATGAGAGAATGGAAGACAAATCATATGGAATGTGGTAAATTAAAGGGGACAGGTAGCATGTGTGAGGTCACTGCGAGGGCTGGGATACGAGGACGAGGCAGCTGACGTGTGTGGAATTTAGGATTACAGCCATCTAGTCTCGAAACATCATCTAGAAAGCCAGATATTGATTCAACAACAATAATAATAATAATAATAATACATTTATGTAAATACTAACACACTTGTATTTATATAGTGCCTTTCCAGATGCTCAATAGACATGCTCATAGACACCAAGAGAGAGCGAGAGTTGCATTTATAACATTTTCTGACTAGAAGCACTGCAAAATGTAGATAGGGCTGAGGAAAACGATCCTGCAGGGGAGAATGAGCATCTTTAGACTGGAGCTGCTTAGCCTCCCAACCTCCACAGTTCATGCATATGGAAACTAACAAGGGCCCGGGCCCTCTGCTCATTATACCACGCTCCTAATTCCATTTATCTAAGACCTGAGTCAATATTTTTCCATCAATCTCACTAAGATATAGCCATCAACCGAAGATGCAAATGACATGCAAATTAAACTCGAGAGGCTCAACGCTCCCCCATAGCGTCATGCTCTGAAACGCTGAATGCAAATGGGCCGTATAAGCGGCCATTTTGTCAGTCTGCCAACAAGCCGACGTAAAGAGCCCTTCTTTATGCTCCGCTGGGAATGTATGGGGATGTGTGGGATGAGTTCGGTTTAGCAGCTCCAGGTGCCAAGAAATAAATGAATAATACGTTCATGTGGCTCTAACTGAAAAACACACTCAAGTGCATCTGTGGTTCGAGGATGTAAGAATTCCCACCACTCTGAAAAGAGAGAGAAAGGCGGCTAATATACATAATTCAGTGTTCATGCTGAAACAATGTTTGCTAAACTCCTAAGTAGGCTACCCCTTGTTCAATAGCTCGTATGGCTACACCCCGTTTCAGTGCTTTTAGATGTAAGTGCAGTGGGTCAATGTTCATTCGAACAAAGGATTTAATAAAATATACGAGATGATAGCCTAATGGAACAGAAGTACCTAGAAAATAAAATAAAATAGGCCTATAGCCTATTTTCATGTTGGAGAAGTGTGGCCTTTTGCGCTCAACCGACGTGGTGCGTAAAACCCCAATAAACCTGAACTGGATATTGGTCCTACTCAAAAAGAAAAAATAAAGGACATTCAGAAGAATATCTTCATGCTTATCTTCTTTTATTCTCCAATAGCAAATGGGAGAACAGACACGGGCGTGCCTCGCCGAAACGTCTGTGTCTGCTTCCCTGTGCTACTGGAGAATAAAATAAGATAAGCATGAATAATTCTTCTGAATGTCCTTTATTTTGTTCTTTTTCAGTGCGACCCCATGTTCCATATCCACTTGTATGTGAACATAAGGCTAAATTACAAACTGTGAAAACACAGACGGAAAAAACAAGTAGGCTACAAGGTCAAGTCCTTAACAACCATCATTTTAATAGTTTTAGTACAATAAAACAACAGTAGAATTTAGTTTAGAATAACCTAAACAAGTTATTGCACCATCCAGTGTGGACGACTCATACGGCTTTAACTGAAAACTGCATGATCCAATATCACGTCATTAATCATTGGAAGAATGTGCCTCCAAATCGTTTTTCTCTGAACAAAATAATTCAGACTCAATAGATACACATGGGCTTACTAAACAAATGTAGTAGGCCTATTTCTTTTAGATAATTGTTTATAACAATTCAAGGAAGGATACTGTAACACAGTAGGCCTACAAGTGCGCCTCAATGTTCCCCTCCTCGCGGCCCGTCTCGCACTTGCACTCCTCCACCACCAGCACGCGCTTTTCCCGCACTTCTGTTCCACAGCGCAAGGGCACGACCGCTCTCCGGGCCTTGGACGGAGCGCACCGGGAACAGGGCGCACGACGGTGTCCTGGACTGGACAGGCCGGCGAACTCTCCGCCGGACGGTACAAACAGTGAACTGCACTGGCCGAAGCACAGTTTATTGTGCACCGTCACCGTGTCGCACCCCTCTTCTGTCACCCGCTGCGAAGTGAAAGTTATGAAACAAATAAATGTTGTGTTCTTCCAATGTGTAGGCTATTTAATTCTAAGTAGCATAATCAGCATAAGCATAAATGTAGGCCTGCATATAATTAATGTTCTATATTAGCCTAACTAAACAGCAAATTATTTGCAAGGTCTTACGTGTGTAAACGGCACCGCAGTGCACGTCTGCTTGCCGGCGTCCTTCAGGTTGGCGGGCAGAGACATTTTCCCGTGGTCGCCTTTGTCTATCGCTTTCTGCCACATCCGCAGGCCTTGTCTCTTCTTCGTATCCAGCCCAGCGTGGCCCTCATGGCGCATCCGTGGGGGAACCGCTACTTTAGCTGGGAGCGCAGGCCCCGGACGACCCGAGGCCAAGAAGGCCGGGAAGGGCAACCTCGCACTCGGTGCGGTTCTTGGGGCCAGTCCTCGCCTGAGAAGACCCGACTGGGCTAGGAGACGCGGGTCAAGCTTAACTACTTTCACGATTCCCCGAATGGGGTCGTCTGGGCCGTTACCGGATGATTCAAAGTCCTTCGTCCCCTTGAGAACGGTTTGGATCGCGTTGTGGGGAAACGGGAAAGGAAAAGCCATAATAGACAAAGCTGGCAAAAAGACAAAAGTGAGAAGGAAATTCATTTTCTCAAACGAAAATATTAGGCTAAGGATATAGGCCTACAATTCTGTTCTGTAAAATATTAGATAGTCCTATTCTTCTTCAGAAGAAAAAAAGGTAGCTAGCAATCAATTGTTGTTTTTAATTCTGTGGTTCAAGGTTCCGAATGGTAACCTTGCTGTCAATGCTATGAGACACTGGAGATGACGGAGGCCTTTTTAAAGGAAGCCTCGTCTTTCACCTGCCTCTGAAATCAGGGAAGGTGTCACAATTCCCAGAGTAAGGCCTACATCACACCTAAGTATGACAGTGACAGGAACATTTTAAACATGAAAGCCAGACCACAGTTGAAACTTGAAGTCTAAAGTAAAGCCTTCACTTACTTTGTGCACAAGAAAAACTAAGGCTCACAGCTCATAGATATGGTTATGTTATGGTGTCTGAGCCATAGCTTGGCTAATACAGTAAATTAGGTTTTAATTGTATTGTTTTCCATCATTACATGGCCTATATACTGCAGATTGTAGACTCTGTAATACTGCACTACTAAATAGTGCTCTAAATAGCAGTGATCGTTTTTCTGCCCTTATGACTTTTGTGCCTTGTTTTACTGTGCTTGTGTGTTGTCTCTATAGCTGCAACAAATGAGTTAGTTGTGTTGAACAACAAGTCTTCTCCCCATTTCACCATTAAACAATGATAAAGGTAACATCGTGGTTCTCCCCAACGTTGCCTGAACCCAACATTGGTATTCAGTTCACACACCAAGCACACAAGGCTCCCCCCGGTCTTCGACGGGAACCAGTCTCACCTCCCGTCGAGGTGCTAACCGTAAAGTGATCACGCGTTTATGTTCTGTGAGTAAACAGCCATCTTTTTTTTCCCACTCTGACAGGCGGCCGGAGGTTGGCCTCCTGAGATGACCCCCATCGTAATGCCATTACTCCCCTCCGCTCTCTCAGCCGTGTCCTGATCACTCGCTGGCCGCAAGCCATGTATATGGTTCTCATGGGGGACTTGCTGTTAATTGGCCTATGGCTTTCCCATCGCCACCCTCTTGTTCCCAGGGGCAGTTTTAGGTAGTGAACTGTCTGAAGCAATCAAATCCTGTTCTCAGGCCATTCCTTCTACGGCTTAATTGGCGACATGCTCAGAGACATGCCGTACTCTGCCACAGGAGGGCGTACTTGTCCTGTAACATCCCTGCATCCTGTGGCCTTTCACTCAACAGTGTGTAGCCTCATAGTATCAATGATGAACAGGCCAGTAATTCCACTCTGAAAGGTGTTAATGGAGGGTGTCACTTTCAAAATAATTGTCTACTTCTACAGCAAATTCCTTCATCATATCAACATAGTGGTTATGCCATACAATTATTCTTAATCTAAAGATTCTTAATCTGAATATATATTAATTAACGATCACATTCTGACAGAGGCCTGATATGCAAGGTTTGTTTATTTAGACGCTGGGTCCGAATGCATTATGGTGACGAGACCTGTTGGCTGGGCGCTGCTCTAACAGGCTAGAATGTTGGACATTGAATAGGTACACAGATGTAGATGTTGTGGTATGAACAACGCTACTAACACGATCATGAAGGCTAACTAGAAACACCACACACACACACACACACAAGAAAGCACAAACACGTTTCAATCCCATAATAGGAACACTATATTTGACCTGAGGTCTAGAACCAGATAAGGAATAGTTTAGGGATTGGTTCCACCCGCATTATTGAAGATTCTTGTCACACAGCGATGAACATACGTTTTACTATATACAGTATATATACACACACACACACACACACACACACACACACACAGTATCTCACAAAAGTAAGTACACACCTCACATTCTTGCAAATATTGTATCTTCTCATAGGACAACCCTATTGAAATTAGACTTTGATATAACTTAAAGTAGTGAATGTACAGCTTGTATAGCAGTAGAGATTTACTGTCCTCTGAAGACACAGCCATTGACGTCCACACAGCTGACAACAAATGTGAGTACACCTCACAGTGAAAATGTCCAAATTGTGCCCAAAGTGTCAATATTTTGTGTGACCACCGTTATTATCCAGCACTGCCTTAACCCTTTTGGACATGGAATTCACCAGAGCTGCACAGGTGGCTACTGGAATCCTTTTCCACTCCTCCATAATGACATCACAGAGCTGGTGGATGTAGACACCTTGCGCCCCTCCACCTTCCGCTTGAGGATGCCCCAAAGGTGCTCAATTGGGTTTAGGTCTGGGGACATACTTGGCCAGTCCATCACCTTTACCTTCAGCTTCTTTAGCAAGGCAGTGGTCATCTTGGAGGTGTATTTGGGGTTGTTATCATGTTGGAAAAGTGCCCTGCGGCCCAGTTTCTGAAGGGAGGAGACCATGCTCTGCTTCAAAATGTCACAGTGCATGTTGGAATTCATGTTTCCCTCAATGAACTGCAGCACTCATGCAGCCCCAGACCATGACGCTACCACCACCATGCTTGACTGTAGGTAAGACACAGTCTTTGTATTCCTCACCAGGATGCTGCCACACATGCTTGACACCATCTGAGCCAAATACATTTATCTTGGTCTCATCAGACCACAGGATATGGTTCCAGTAATCCATGTTCTTAGATTGCTTGTCTTCAGCAAACTGTTTGCAGGCTTTCTTGTGCATCAGCTTCAGAAGAGGCTTCCATCTGGGACGACGGCCATGCAGACTGATTTGATGCAGTGTGCGGCGTATGGTCTGAGCATGGACAGGCTGACCCCCCACTTCTTCAACCTCTGCAGCAATGCTGGCAGCACTCATATGTCTGTTTTTTGCAGCCAACCTCTGGATATGACGCTGAACACGTGGACTCAGCTTCTTTGGTCGACCATGGCGAGGCCTGTTCCAAGTGGAACCTGTCCTGGTAAACCGCTGTATGATCTTGGACAACGTGTTACAGCTCAGTTTCAGGGAGTTGGCAATCTTCCTATAGCCTAGGCCATCTCTATGAAGAGCAACAATTCTTTTTTTCAGATCCTCAGAGTTCTTTGCCATGAGGCGCCATGTTAAACGTCCAGTGACCAGTATGAGAGAAAACACCACATTTAATAGCCCTGCTCCCCATTCACACCTGAAACCTTTTAACACTAACGAGTCACATGACACCAGAGAGGGAAAATGGCACAATTGGGCACAATTTGGACATTTTCACTGTGAGGTGTGCTCACTTTTGTTGCCAGCTGTGTGGACATTAATGGCTGTGTGTTGAGTTATCTTCAGAGGACAGTAAATCTACTGCAATATAAGCTGTACATTCACTACTTTAAGTTATATCAAAGTCTCATTTCAATAGGGTTGTCCCATGAGAAGATATAATAAAATATTTGCAAGAATGTGAGGTGTGTACTCACTTTTGTGAGATACTGTATGTCTTCCTCAGAAATATGCAGTGAGATGCCGACCTGATTAAGTCAACTCTGTACATTGTATTTTTATTTTGCATTTGCACTGTCCTGTCTTTGCAATCTCCTGTCTTGTCCTTGGACTGTCTGTCTCCATCAGTGTATGCACCATTGACCTAAACAAATTCCTAGTACAGTATGTGTAAACTACCATGGCAATAAACTGATTATGATTCAATAGTGAGTGCCCAGTCCTGTCCCTTATGTAAAGATCAATGATCTTCTCCAAATCAGCTTACTGTAGCCTCAAGTAGAATTTATTTGCATCGGGGTGACCCAGAAGTGATCTCATAGCCCCTCCCACTCACCTCCAGGAAGAAGAGCTTCCGTGCGGTGCAGTGAATGACAGCCTGGTCCAGGATGGCGTTGATCAACTTGACCATGCAGCACTGGTGAGGGGACATAGAGCAGGATGGTGGCGTGATTGAAATGATCCCCAAGAATGTTTATTTGTCATACTGTATGTACAAGACACGGGCACCATTTAAACGGTTACATGGTAAATGAGACAGAATGAGCATCTTGGACTGAGAAAAAGAACCCCCTTAGAATTTTCAATCCAGGACTCTTTAATAGACAACTATCATCCAACGCTGAAGTGGTAAGGTGTTAGCCTACAATGGGGTGGGGTGGGATAGGATGAGGTGTGTGTGTCCGAAACTGAGTTCTGTATGTGTATCTATGTGTGTGTGTGTTTGTGTGTGTCCTTGTCTGTGTGCGTATCTGTAGATGTATGGGCACCAGTGGGTAGAGGATTCGACCCAGGCCGCGGTTCCCTTGAGGTTAAAGGGGGGGGGGGGGGGGGGGGTATTCAGATTGGGCCTGTGCGGGAGACTTCCCCTTGTTTAGCCTGGTCATCATAGATGTTTTACCCTGGTCTGACTGCTTAGCTCTTCTGGGGGACCTCTCCCTGATGCCATCTGTGGAGATAGGAGATCGGATAGTAGGCTGGAGGGACTGGGTTGGGTTTTATTTCTGGATGTACTGCGGGGCTAACAAAAGGAGAGAGGGAGAGGAGTACTACAGGAAGGGTGAGGGCGGGGAGGGGGGTCGCGGTGGGGTATGTATTGCTACTGTATGTGTTGGTTCTGTCTGTGTGTGTTTATCTGTACATGAGGTCTGTATGTGTCGCATGTCTGTGTGTGGATGGAGCATTTCTTAAATTTGCAGCATAACTTTTTACTAGTAGGTTTTTGTCCAGGTTATGCTTTCTTGGGTTAATTTATGTGTGCATGTTTTCTTGTCCCATTCTATGGCTATGTGTTGTGCATTTTCTAACAATTTTTAACAATCAAAAGCGGTGTCATTTTTTCATGCATTCAAAAAAGCCTGCATCCCAGTGAGTCTATATTAATGAAGGATGCGGTGGGAGGTAGGGTTTGGTTGGCATTTCCATTCTAAATCCTAAATCCAGCCACCTACTTATATCTCAGCTGTTCTCCAGGTCCCTTGGCACGTCGACTCCTACAAAATTATACAAATTGGTCAGCTAGTTTTAATGTTACATATCCTTGTTTAAAATTAACTAATTTTTTTTGCCTGGTACTACTTCCCATTGTTAAACGCTCGTGTATGGGTAATTGACAGTTGGACAGTAAACCTACTTTATTAGTATGTCAGACATTGTAATACTCGTCTTTGGCATTTCAATTGACTGAAAGTTGTTCCAGACATACAGTTACTGGGCGATAGTAGTTAGCTAGTTAGTCAAAACAGAAAAAGCTGATATATTATGATATGTCTCAGTCATATTGCTAAAAAGGAGTTTGACAGTGACTATAACACCTGTCATTTGGGGGGGCAAATGTCAACATAGCCCAACTAGAAACATCACAGGGAACCACCAGATACAACAGACAATTGGGAAATATTCATGTACCAATATACTTTACCAATATACTTTTAAAGGGTTTGAGTAGACCAACATAGACATGGTGCAATAGGTGCAGGCTGTGTGCTGGAAAAACATTGTAAGTGCACCGCTAGGGTTTGTGGGTTGTGGTGGTCATTTCAATTTCCTGTCCTCTGAAGTCTGAATTTGAATTTATTGAAAGGATAGCCCACTGAGATGCAGCTTCTCATGTTCGAGGGGGTCGTATAAACACAAATACAAAATTATACAGGCATACAGACAAAACAGCATTACACATCATACACTATTGTACAAGGACATTACAGTGACCTACAGTATATAATAAATCAAATGCATCAGCATAAAGCGCAATTCACAAATTAAAAGCATGAACAGGCTGTTTTAAGATGAAGCAGAGGAAAGAGATACTAAACCCTTATCAGTGTGTTGATTCAAGACCCTTCACCACAGTAAGACTGTATATCCCAGACAGGAAATGGTAATGAACACAGCAGATAAGGAACACAGCAGCATCAACAGGCTCACAGACCTCACCACTGAGCTTTGCCGTTTGGACAGTATTAAGCTCTTGTTGTAAACATACTGTAACCACACGGTATGGATTGAGTATGACATACAGTAGAGTGAGGCAATGAGTTGTTCTATCTGCCGTCAGCATATTAAAGAAAAATGGTGCTCAGAGTACAGACCTCCGTGCACACGTATTGAGAACTTTACGCCAGTCAAAACTCTGTGTCTCTATGACCTTCCCATGTCGAGATATGGCAGTTTAAATTCCCCCTATTGACAATGAATGGGGGAATGTTTCACATTTCAAGTCCAAAAAATGAATAGAGGTGAATGGTCAGCCATGTTTGGGCAGCTTGTGGACCCACCCTGTGATTCAGATCCGCTCCAAAATTGGCAGATGGGTTCTAAATTGGTTCTTCTAAATCGGTCTTCTTCCACGTTTGTTATTGGTGGTGCGCCCTGCGATCACTGCACCGTTTATTTGCAATTCCGAGCGTTCAAAACCCAGCGGTAGGTCAGCAGGACGTCGTGGGCGCTGTCCGCCGCCAGGAAGGGGCCCCGCCTTCTTGGGACTGTGGAGGTTGAACTCCTTCAGCTCTTTGAGAAACGAGAGGGAAGGAAAGTGGAACGAAAGAAAGAGGGACAGACGGAGATAGAGAGAGGAGGGGAGGACATGAGACTTAGGAGTCAATAATACAGTAATTAGCAGTCAATACAGTAATTAGCAAATTTAAAAGAAGGTGATGGGAACTTTTATTTAAGTTCTCTCTCCAAGAATCCAAGGATATTTATTTGTCATATGTTAAAGACATAGGCACCATTACAATGAAATGCTCAGTACTACAGTATGAAATTCTTGTATGAACTATCCCTGCTGACACAAAAAATGATAGGAAAAATAATATATAATATATTTTTAATATATAAAAAAGAATCAGTCAACAACACTAACCTGGCATGAAGGCGGTGAGGTA
Source organism: Borostomias antarcticus (assembly GCF_949987555.1). Lineage (NCBI taxonomy): Eukaryota > Metazoa > Chordata > Actinopteri > Stomiiformes > Stomiidae > Borostomias > Borostomias antarcticus. Next base: position 26,462,788 of record NC_140240.1, read on the forward strand.
CTCAAACCACTGTCTGACCGTCGAGTCTCCGTACATGTTACTGCCTTGCCCTTCAGACACTGAATGACGGCAGAGCAGCGGGGGTCTCGCACTCTTAGCATTTGCTTATGCAGGCAACATGCAACATGATGAAGACTTCTAATGAGACTTCTAATGAACTGTACTGTACACCTTGAGCAGTGCTGGGAATGTTTTATTTTTTCTTTAAAATGTTTTACAACTTCAATTACTGTACATACAATTGTTGTGACTTAAGGCAGACTTACTTTACAAAATCAATACATGACAAGTTACTTAGCAGAACTGTAAACACTTCATATACCCATCCAATGCACCTGATGAAGTGTGTGGGAATAGTATAGTCTTCATTAGGACCAATGCACATGATGAAGTGTGTGGGAATAGTATAGTCTTCATTAGGACCAATACACACGATGAAGTGTGTGGGAATAGTATAGTAGGAGAGGATGAGAGCTCCTATGGTGAGCAGGTTATTATTGTTTATTGTTGTTGGCAGTAGGCCTAATATGTGTGTTGCTAATAAAAATGTGTTATTTCAAAATTTTCGTTGTGATCCTAAATTTCTTTCTGTGCTCCTACATTTTTTCATTTAGGAGCACATGTGCTCCTAGTGAAAAATGTTAGCTTAGAGCCCTGCTGTAGAAAGTTATCTTTCTCTTCATTTTTCCTGACAGGTACAAAATCAAAATGCAGCCACCTTAACATCATGGGAAGTAACCTATTAGCAATGTTAACCATCTGCATTGCTTTCAGCATTCAAATACCAACTCTCATGCAGACACGCATTTGAATTGAGGATTGTATGTGAGATTCGCACAGTAGCCTAACAGACTCCCCACTCCTAAGCTAACCTTACCTCAAATCCACATGCCGCTTCTCTGGCAATGGCATTTTAAACCTATCTAAAACGCAAACGTTAGCTCAGGCGGTGAGGTAACAAGCACAGCCTAATAACGTTATCTAACTAACGTTAACAACTTAGCACTGGGAGTTCGACAGAATCTTAGCTAGTGGCTAGTAGCTGCATTGCTGCAGGTGATAGCTAGCTAGCTAATGTTACATGCTCATTCAAACCAATTAACGTTATTTCCTTTTCTCATTCAACTTGTCTTAGTTAGCTATCCCAGCTATACAATACACACACGAAACAAAAAACAACGTTAGTACACTTATTTCTACTTGTTAAATCTTACCCGTCTTCCTCACGCTAGAGGCAGAGTGCAGCGGCCGTGCAGGCTGTGCCTGATTGGCTTGAGACCGCGCTCGCGCAAATGACTACAAGCGACCGTTGGTGGATCTATTAATACATCCATGGTGGATCTATTAATACATCCATGGTGGATCTACAATAGGCGGCAGGGTTGTACCATCATTGAGCTATGGGGATGGCATGCGAGGGGGAAACATAAAATAAAGAAAAAACATGCATGTGCGCTGTTAAAATGTGTCCATCTAGGACCAACAGCTGTAGAGGGTCTTTCTGAAATCTACAATCATCTCCACTGTCTTAAAGTCGCACTGAAATGAAAAAAGCATTCTGTCCCATTTTGGTTCACATAATTGGTCAAAGTGTTCACCTATTCAACGATGTATGCCCAAAAAAATTACAAAATTCTACTTTTGTTGTAATCTTATATAAAAGTATATAATTTCTTACTTCCTGGAAAACGGTAGGTCACGTGCAATGACGACAACAGGTACCTTAGATTTTAGGCCAATTAATAATCTCACGACATCCACCCGTCAATCAACACTATCCTTCTATCGAATCTGTCTAAAGTTCTTAAAACCTGTCCACTTGTCAATTTTCCAATCAAATTCCTCTAAAAATATGTCAAAATACGGAAGTTAGATGATCTCAAACGTCCGTTAGAGTGTGACTTTAAAGGACAATGCTCGTTGACAACCTGGACCTTATTTACGACATATTATAAGATGTTTGACTCACCGAGATCACTTTGGTGTAGTTCGGAGGCATGTAGAAGAAATTTAAAATCCAGCGCAAGCCAGTATATCCATGTAATGGCGGTGGTTGGGGCACCGAGAATGCAGTTTTAAAAAAATCTATTTTCTGCCGTGAAACGGTTGTTTTCATCAATCTGTCTTTATGAATCGCTAGTTGTGCTTACATAGAGTGTAGGCCTGTTGTGGTTTTTCCCATGCCTCTGTAATATGATCTTTAGAAACGTCGAAATAGCTTCCTCACTTGCTCCAGCACGCATGCGCACAGCGTGCTGGAGCAACGATTGCGCGCTGTGCGCATGCGTGCAGGAGCAAGTGGGGAAGCTATTTCGTTTCGAAAGACGTTTCTCAAGATCATATTACAGAGGCATGTGAAAAACCACAACAGGCCTACGCTCTATGTAAGCACAACTAGCGTCTTATATGTCGTAAATAAGGTCCAGGTTGTCAAAAACGAGCATTGTCCTTTAAGCACCAGGTTGTTTTGGCTGCACCAGGACAGTAGCTGGCGAGTCTCACACCTGGATGTAGGCTATTAATAAAACAATAGGTCTCACACCTGTAGGCGGACTCGTCACCCTCAGAGATTAGTCCGATGACGATGGTCTTATCCGAAAACTTCAGGAGCTTGACAGACTGGTGGATGGAGGTGCAGCTGTTTGTGTACAGAGAGACGAGTAAAGGGGAAAGGATGCAGCCTTGGGGGGGGGGGGGGGAGCCGGTGCTGATGGTCCTGGAGTTAGATGTGTTTACCCAGTCTCACGTGCTGCTTCCTGTCAGACAGGAAGTCTGTGATCCACCTGCAGGTGGAGTCAGGCAGGCACACGCAGCTGAGAAAGCATTCCCTCCAGTGTGGGCATTAGGATGGAGGTATGTAGCCTACAGAAAATGTCTCTCTCCTCTAGACAGAGTACCTCTCGGTGCATGAGGATGGGTGTGAGTGAGTGTGTGTGTGTGTGTGTGTGTGTGTGTGTGTGTGTGTGTGTGTGTGTGTGTGTGTGTGTGTGTGTGTGTGTGTGTGTGTGTGTGTGTGATATACTGTCTGTTGGGGGAGCTCTCATTCAGTCTAGCAGTCTTTCTTCCTCTGTCTTCTCTCTCTCTCTCAATCAGAGATGCGGTGAAAAGGAAGTGAGGAGGAGAGGGGAGGGGCTGTACCCAGCAGAGAGAGGGAGGTGATTCTACTCTTGGTGCATCTAAGAGCTCCAGACTTGCTGTGAGAGGCTCAGATGAGGATCTGGAGGCAGAAGCAACAGCCAGACGTTACTGAGTCCAGCTGTCTGACCGTGTCTGAGAGAAGCTGGGATCCTCAGAGACCACAAGATGAGGAGCCTCCTGGTAGTCCTCCTCCTCTGTCTTACCACAGGTAACAAGCTGCTTCACACACTCTCACACAGGAAGACTTTCTAGAGGGGGATAGACCGCAAAGACATAATAATAATAATAATAATAATAATAATAATAATAATAATCAGTAGCGTTTCTATCTTATATGCCACCCTGGGCTACTATCGTGTAATCCGTTCTGGTTTGGGGACTTATATTTTGGTTGCTCGTGCTCGCACTTTGTTGACATTGACAAGCGCTGGCTCCAGGCTGGCTCTGGCCGGATCTAACTGAGTGTTACTCCGTCTGCCAACTCACAGACAGAAATATAAATTCCACAAACCAGAACGGTTTCTTTTTCTTACTCTTACTCCTCCTCTTGTCTGATTGGCAGGTTGTGTGAGCTCCTTCTCAGTGATTGGATACTCAGGAAGAGCAGTCGTCATTTACTGTGGATATCTCAGTAACAAAACAAGTTATCCAAAGTATTTCTGCACCCAGTCAGAGTGGGGTTGTAAAGACTTGATAAGAACCGAGAAGAAGAATGTCTGGGAGCACAGTGGGAAGTTCTCTCTCTATGACGACACTATTACGCTTAGATACACCAGGATGATCATCAGAAACCTGACCAGAGAAGATGGAGGGACCTACAGGTGTGGAGTGGAGATCTCAGGATTGCCAGATAATTACACGGAAGTGGAGCTGTCTGTGAAACATGGTAAAACACTATAACATAGCTATGCTTCAAATCAATCAAAAATACTTTTCTAAAAACATGACATTACATTACAGTACATTTCTGACATTTTGTTTTCAGAAATTATGGTCTATAGAAGACTTTATTGTATCTGAAATGTAACAGATGAAAGGTACCATCATGACTGAGAGAAGCAGGTCTGTAGAGACTGGGCTGTCTGTCTGTGTTTCTAGTACTCTAAACATTGACAATTCAGAGACTGAAATGTCAATGTCCATGTAATTTTATTCCTATAGCTGTCTGTGTTTCTACTGTGTTTCTACTGTGTGTGTTTATACTGACAGGTGTGTGAAGACTAAGCTGTTTGTGTGTCTAGATCAATGCTGTCAGAGTTCAGTCGAACAGACTGGTCACCTGGGAGGAAATACCTCCATCACCTGCTTCTATCCGGCTGACCACAGTAAAAGCATCAAGTACTTCTGCAGGGAAGACGATGACAACATCTGCAGGAACCAGATCGTTCTAATGGCCTACCGCGTGTCACTTACGTCAGGGAGGTTCTCGGTGTTCGACAACAGCAGGAAGAACGTCTTCACAGTCACCATCTCTGGCCTGACTGAAGAGGATGCTGGGACGTACTGGTGTGGAGTGGCGGTAGCAGGAGGGACTCACGGTGGCTACGTCTCTCAGATCACACAAGTGCTGCTGAGAGTCCAAGGTGAGGAGGACAGCACGGTACACACTACACCAGAGTTGGTTCTGTCACAGTGATTACTCTCATTGAGAGAGAGAGAGGGTAGGAAGGGAGAGGGGGGGAGGTGAGAGAGAAAGGAAGCAAGGAGAGAGGTAGAGGGAGGGAGGGAAGGAAAAGAGAGATAAATAGAAGGAGACGGAAGAGGCGAGAGGGAGGAAGAGGGAAAAAAGAGAAAGAGAGAGGGAGAGAGAGTATGAGAGCGAGATAGAAGGAGAGAGAGGAGTGTTTGTGCGTGCATGTGTGTGTCTGTGCGTGTGGGTGTGTGTGTGGTGCATTGTTACTGACGAACATCATCTGTGCCTCTGCCAGAATAGATACCCTGACCAAGATAGCTTGTGGTTGAATAAACAAAGATAACATTCTCTCCATTTTTGTCTTGCCCCCGAGGCTCCAGAGGGCCAGGAGGGGCTGGCGAGACTTGGGCCCAGTCCCAATGTCCACCCTTATTTACTCACAGATTTGCACGAGGGCTTAGGGCTGCCCCATTGTCAAATCGTGAAGTGCATGAGGGTTCTCTGGCACGACATTTTGAGCCCTTTATGCCCCCTTACCGTAAGTCCGCATTGCCCACAGTTCATATCGCTGTGATGTGAAACACGGGGTTATCTGAAGAACGGCCAAGAAACAAGCACGGACAGATCAACCAACCCTACTGTTCATGTTACAAAACAAAATATGTTTTCATGTTTTCAGCTGGACTTGCTTATCTGCTCAAGTAGCCTTATAATTATTTTGGTTTCAATACTTTTATGTACAGGTTACCAGCCATATGGGTTTGTATAATTTGATTTGTTTGAAAATATGTAGGCTATGGTTATAAATTACATAGATTTCCGTTGCCATAAATCATATGATTCCCCAGTTAAAACTTGCATGACATTAATCATCCATCTCTGTGCAGTATTCTTTGAATTGAGATTTCCAGCATGAATATGGAAAGAGTTGTGTGGTGCAGAAATGTGTTGTCATTCTTGAGTTTCTCAACTCAACAACAATACTTTTCATTCATCACAAACAAGAATCACAGGCAATAATGGAGTTAGCTTATGACCACAAAATGAAATGATTTCAACAAATTGAACAGAAATGTTTTGAGGGTAACACAGAGGGTTTTGATCATGTAAAGGGGATTTGACTCAGCCCAAAATTAATTTACATGTAGGCCTACAAGAAAAACAACGTAAAATTGAAAAGTAAAATAAAAAGTCCCACACCCACAATAGTAAGAAATATGTTTTGACGTCAACGTAACGTGATGTCGCAAGTGGTGTCCCATTCCTTTTTATACCATTCCGAGTCCTTTCAGCCTCTTGCACTCAACCACTTTACCAGGTGACGTCAGAATCCAAAGAAACCTAATACAAAGTTTGTAAGACTGCCATTAAGAGGCCGACTTTGCAGCAAGAATATTGGTCGCAAACGCAGAAGAGTGTGAATTACAGAGCCCAATAATGATATGAAATATTAATGTGGCTTTGGGCGAGTTATAGTGGTGGTTGTCACTAGGCAAATTAATAAAATTAATTTGCAGATCTACAGAAAGATGTGGTGTAGGTTTGCTATGTCAAAAGTCAGCTACTACTGTATCTGAATTGTCGTTTCATGATGTTGCCTATGTATCGGCTTGTAGGCCTAGTAAAGCCCTATTCGCATGGGACTATTATGCAAGGCTTAATAGCCCTTGTGATCATCACTCTCACAGTTTCTCTCTGTCCATCCCTCTCTACCTCTCCCCCATTCTGTGCACTCTCTATCTCAGGAACAGCCACAACCTCCTCCACCTCTGTCTCCTCCATGTCTCCTGCACACCCTTCATCCTCCACCATCGTCATCTTCATCACCACCATCATCTTCATCACAGTCATACAACGGTTATTGTTGAAGAGTAGGCTACTGACCTATTGACCTCAAGGTGATGGCTTATTATGTGAAGTCCCTACCACGGCTTATAGAACCTCACCACCAGGTTTTATTGTTATCCGTGGCTCATGAATCTAATATGTTCCTGCTTAAACTACCAGAGATGAAAAACTGTCTCGTGATAAAAATGTAATAGAACAATTTTTTCTAAACAGTGTTTTTTTTATATTTATGTAAAGCGACTTTGGGTAGAAAAGCGCTATACAAATCTGATGTCTTATTATTGTTATTATTATTATTATTATTATTATTATTATTATAGGACTGGCTGTAAATGAGCCACTATCACCTACTAATTCACACCCTCATCTTTTCAAACAAAGCACTGAAAAAGATGAGATGTGGATCAGTGCTTGTATTAGATCAATTAAGTTATGTTTTGCATTTTATGTCTTTCTAATAAAATACAAATTTCCAGTCATATTTACATCGTTCAAGTTTTGTTAAAAAAATATTGGGTAACACTTTAGAATAACTACCCCTTATACATATGTAATAGATCATCCACAAACTGTTAGTTAATGAGTTATTAATGATGTGTTAAATGTTTGTTAACAGTCAGTTAATGATTTACAACTATCCCTTATAAATAGTCAATAGATCATCCACACTGTTAGTTAATGAGTTATTAATGACTTATTAAATGTTTGTTAATAGTTGGTTAATGGTTAAATAGATAAAAGATAATGAACAGATATGAACAGTTAATATATAACGAACAAGTGATTAGTAAACTACTTAATAATGACTTGTATTTGTTACTAGTTGATTAATAGCTGAAGCTACTAGCTAGTGGTTTTTGATGTTAACTACTGTAGCTGAAGCTTCTGTTTTTTCTCTTTAAAAAAAATAAATAATCAGATTTCATCCCATTTATCCCATTTCCACCCAATATGATAGTGAATCACCCACTTAGCTAAGGATCCATTTACATGCCTGTACCATGACCACTCAGTGAAATTCCTCATCAAATTCAACCATTCCGGTAGGCATCAACAGTCAAAAAATGTTGCTTTTCGATTTAAAATCTAGATGAATCCTTTAGGCCCACATTTGGTAATAATTCAAAAAGAATGGGTTACCTACAAAAATAAACTTGAGTGTCCATTATAAAACAACGGAACAATGTTAGCTAGCTAGCTTTTTCAACCCACATTTCTCCTTTACTCTCTTGCTTGTTTACTCTGATACTCTGCACGTTAGTCATTCACTGACTCTAACTCCCAGCATCCCTCTACTCCCCACCCCCTTAAATCCAATCGAGATTGGAAAACATTTTTAGATTGCAGTGTCGATAGTTTTGCTCTCAAATCTATTTTTGGTTTGCAGTGTGGAAAGTTTTGCTCTCAAACCTATTCTGTTTGCGTAATAAAGACACAAATCTACCAACACAATATGGCACCTGATTTGCAAGCAAAACTTTTTGATTGGTAAGCAAAACATTTGAATTTGGTAGCAAAACTGGCATACAATTCCTTTAGATTTGCAAACAAAAGTTTTTGATTCACATTTACATTTTTTTATCAAACATTTATTTTACTTGCAATAAAACCGTTTTGGATAGCAGTGTTGATAGTTTTGCACTCAAATCTATTATTTGATTGCAGTGTGGAAAGTGTTGCTCTCAACACTCAAAAAAAAAAAATCTTTTTTGATTGCATAAAGACACAAATCTACCTCCATAGCTACTTGACAGAAAATGGAAATCTGGAGTATTGGTGAAAAATTATTTCACAACTACGTTTTGAGCAGCAGCTCAAAATAAAAGAAGATGGGAGACCTACACCTTCTCTGGACACGATGAAAAGACAGAAAATGGAGGGAAAATAGAGGTATGTAGCCTACAGAAATGTCTCCTCTAGGCAGACTATATCTCGGTGCATGAAGATGGAAGTGTGTGTGTGTGTCGGTGTGTGTGTGTGTGTGTGTGTGTGTGTGTGTGTGTGTGTGTGTGTGTGTGTGTGTGTGTGTGTGTGTGTGTGTGATATACTGTATGTTGGGGGAGCTCTCATTCAGTCTAGCAGTCTTTCTTCCTGTCTTCTCTCTCTCTCTCAATCAGAGATGCAGTGAAAAGGAAGTGAGGAGGAGAGGGGAGGGGCTGTACGCATTAACTGAAGCAGAGAGAGGGAGGTGCTTCTACTCCTGCTGTGAGAGGCTCAGATGAGGATCTGGAGGCAGAAGCAACAGCCAGACGTTACTGAGTCCAGCTGTCTGACCGTGTCTGAGAGAAGCTGCGATCCTCAGAGACCACAAGATGAGGAGCCTCCTGGTAGTCCTCCTCCTCTGTCTTACCACAGGTAACAAGCTGCTTCACACACTCTCACACAGGAAGACCTCCTAGATTTGGTTGGACACCAGATATATAATAATTATGAAATTAATAATAATAATAATAATAATAATAATCAATAATCAACTTTATTTGTATAGCACCTTTCATTAAAAAATGCGGGGAAGGGGACTGGGCCCAGGTCCAGGCCTAAAGCCGGAAGTGGACTGGTGTATGTCTGTGTGTACGTGTGTGTGTGTTAACTAAATGCTACGACATCCACAGCAGACACGGGAGTATCTATCGGACTCAGGGTGGTCTGCTGGTGACAGTGGGGCATCCACTGGACCTGGTTAGAAGATAGGAGGGACAGAGAGAGGCACTAGGGAGAGGGGAGGCATGAAAGGGTTAGTAGCACACAGAGCCATACTGTAAAAGCAACACAGATATTAAAACAGAACGTGCCCGTTGCAGGGCAACCTGGAGCAAGCTCCTGGAGTATGTTTGTCTAACAGCTAAGAACATTTATAGAGCAATAAATTACATTAAATTACATTTTCAGAGCAAGAAAGGCTAAAAACATCATGGGAGAGGTATGGCAAACACTGGTGTATCTAAGATAAAATTAAGATGAAAATAGAATAAAATGCATAAGATGGAAAATTGAACCCTTCACATTGAACTGCACTGCATTGTTTCACTTCAAGGACCAATCCGCGATCAGCGCTTTCTTTTTGGGAGGCCACACAGCAAAAAGAGATGTGTTAGATTTGACAAAACATCTCTTTTTTTCTGTGTAGAAAGTCACCTTAGACTTAATGCTTACGTTTTTGGCAGGTGAAACTGAGAATCTTGTTACGTGCCTATCTTATTCTTCCAGGTGCATGGTGGATAAGATTGTATCTGCCCTGCGCTTGATTATTTCTTATCAGTGCGACCAGAATTGCTTAATGTTTCATGCAGGGTAGCCTACACAGCAAAAAGAGATGTGTTAAAAATGACACATGTTGTGCAGAATTTTGACTCGTGAGTGTGCTCAGGGACAACCCATGTTGTGTCAAATTTAAGAGAAAAAGAAGTGCATTACAGTAATCGAGTCGGCTTGAAATAAAGGCATGAATCAGTTTTTCAGCATTTATTTTTTTAAATGTATAAATGGTCGTTTTTTAGCTATGATAAGGTTGAGGACATGTGGTACACCAGTGTTGCTGTGGGATGTGATGAGGACATAGTGAAGTATTGATTTCCAATGTAAATCTGTATTTATAGGCTAGATGTTATTCTGCAGGTGTCAGAAACAGTGAAATAGTGATATCAAATGTTATTAGAGCACATCTTGTTAGGGTTTGAGATTGGTGGAGGTAGGACCCAAAATGCAGACGGCAGGCAGGCAGCACTGATTCAAAAAGGTTTTCATCTCAAAATGTAAAAAATAAACAGAGGAACACAGGGGAGCAAGGACCTGTGCAGACTACTCAATTTTTGGGGGGTCTTTCACAATGGTCACCATGTCAGATTAGGCGATCACAGTTGCATAAATTATTGCCGTGTCGTGGTTGGGACACTGGCGACACTACATGAATGGCCGCGACAAATCATCGTATGCTGTCTTCACGACCATGCACGTCATATCGCGAGTTCAGGTAGTCTGGTCAAGAAATTGTCAGTCATGACAAAAAATGTGAGGAGGGATAAATAATAGACTATGACTTAATATGAATAGGTCTATATACTTGTAAACTATTTGCCCTAACACTGATACTGAACCAACAGAGAACAAAGGAAACAGGAGGGCATATATACTCTGGGAGAACAATCAAGGAACAATGTACAGGTGTGCAACATGATGAGCCACAGGTGCAGACAATCACCCAGAAAAGGACATGAAGGGATTTCAACAAGACAGGGCGAACCGGGGCAGGGGAGAGGGTTCGGACCGGGACAAGGGGGTGAGCTGGGGGGAAAAGGGCTTAAAGAGTCCAGGGGCAGGGATGAGCGTCAGGGGTAAGGTTCCAGGGGGCAGGGGGCAAAACGCCAGGACCATAACACATCTACCAGTATCAGTAACAGTGAAGTAGTGATATCAAATGTAAATCATATTTATATATGTTACTAGGGCACACCTACAAGCGTCATTAACAGTGAAGTAGAGATATAATGTCCAGTAGCCGCACAGGCCTCACTATGGCAGGGTGCGACTGATGGATCAATGTCGATAAAATGCTTCTCTCCTCTTCCTCTTCACTGTTCTCCCCTGCTCCTCCCCCTCTTCCTCCTGCTCCTCCCCCTCTTCCACCTACTCCTCCTCGTCCTCACAGGTTGTGTGAGGTCCTTTTCAGTGATTGGATATTCAGGAGGAACAGTCGCCATCTACTGTAGATATCCCAGTGACAAAACAAGTAATCCAACGTATTTCTGCATCGAGTCGGAGTGGGGTTGCAAAGACTTGATAAGAACCGAGAAGAAGAATGTCTGGGAGCACAGTGGGAGCGTGTCTCTGTATGACTACACTGATGATAAATCCACCTGGGTGATCATCAGAAACCTGACCAGAGAAGATGAAGGGACCGACAGGTGTGGAGTGGCGATCCCAGGATTACCAGATAATTACAGCGAAGTGGAGCTGTCTATAAAGAATGGTAAGACACTATAACATAGTGTTGCTATATCAGGCCTTCAATTGAGCCGAAACACTTAAACACTAAAAACACAAAGTACTGTACATTTCTGACATTTGTTTAGAGAGGATGGTCTATAGAAGACTCTTTATTGTATCTGAAATGTAACAGAGGAAACGTTATCATCTTGACTGAGAGAAGCAGGTCTGTAGAGACTGAGCTGTCTATCTGTGTTTCTACTGACAGATCAGTGATGTCAGAGTTCAGTCGAACAGACTGGTCACCTGGGAGGAAACGCCCTTATCACCTGCTTCTAGCCGGCTGAATTCACTAGCGGCACCAAGTACTTCTGCAGGGAAGTCGGTCACAACAGCTGCGAGACCAAGATCTCTCTAATGTCCTATGAGATATCAGACACATCGGGGAGGTTCTCAGTATCTGACAACAGCAGTGAAAAAGCCTTCACTGTCACCATCTCTGGCCTGACTGAAGAGGATGCTGGGACGTACTGGTGTGGAGTGCAGAGTGGAGGGAAGGACAGCAGCTATGCCTCCTGGTTCTCTCAGGTGCTGCTGAGAGCCCAAGGTGAGGACAGCACAGTGTATCCTACACCAGAGCTGGTTCGGTCACAGCTGGTTCGGTCACTCTCATTGAGAAAGTGGGGGGAGGGAGAGAGAGAGAGAGAGAGAGTGGGAGGAAGGAGAGAGAGGGAAGGAGAGAAAGAAAAGAGAGAGAGATATGAGATGGAGGAGGAGAGAGGAAGAGAGAAAAAAGAGAAAGAAAGAGATAGGGAGAGAGAGAGAGAGAGTTAGAGACAGCATTTTAGAAAGGTTAACATACCATCGTGGTGTTGAGCTTAAGGGGAAGTTTAAGCAGGTCAAAAGGAACAGATCAACCCACATCATCTGTACCTCTGTCAGCACAGATACTCTAAGAAAGCTTGCTGTTGAATAAACAAAACTAATTCTCAATTTTTATCATCACGTTTTCTCTTAGTCCATTCCTCTCTACCTCTCCCTATTCTCTCTTTCTCCCACTCTCTCTATCTCAGGAACAGCCACAACCTCCTCCACCTCTGTCTCCTCCATGTCTCCTGCACACCCTTCATCCATCTTCATCACCACCATCATCTTCATCACCACCATCATCTTCATCACAGTCATACAACGGTAATGTTTCTATTTGCTATTTGATCTCAGTGGAAGATGTTTTAATACTGTGATGTTTTAATACTTTAACACTGTCTGAATACTGGCTGACCATGTGTGTGTGTGTGTGTGTGTGTGTGTCATGTGTATGTGGTGTATGTTCTCTCTTTGTGTGTGCGTGTGTGTGTGTGTGTGCGTGTGTGTGTGTGTGTTCCAGGTATCACTGTGAGCGTAGTGGTGTGCATGACCCTGGCTCTGGTGGTGCAGTCAGTCTTCCTGGTCCATCTCTACCGACGTATGAGCAGCAAGACTCAAGGTGAGAGACAGCTGATCCAAACACACACACACACACACACACACACACACACACACACACACACACACACACACACACACAATTTGGAATAATGACCCCACCCCTGTGGTAGTGCTAGTTTATAGAAAGACATTGTTTGCCTTTTATAGAAGGAGTTCAGGATCAGAATCAGAATTGTTTATTGCCATTTGTACTGTACATAGATAGGAATTTTTCTGACACTGGTGCTTTACAACAATACAACAATGGACAAGTGCAAGGACAGGACAGGACAGTGCAAGATACAAACATAGTACAAAAACCAGCAGTGCAATTGGACTACAAAGAGTCAGTGCAGTAGTCAGTTTAGTATAAAAAATTGCAGGGGGCGTTGGAGAGAGCCAGAGGGGAGCCTTGTTGATAAGGCTGATGGCCGTGGCGAAAAAGCTGTTCCTGTTAAATCTTCTTGTTTGTAAACAAGCTCATTTGCGTAGAGCTACGTATTTCCTGAGAGGGGAGACGTGACCAGAGAGGTGCCCCTGCTGTCTGTTACTCATCAACTCAGTCTATGAAATACACACATTCACACACAGTATATAAATTGCATGGTTCCCTGAGGTAGTTCTAGTATTGTGTGTTCCACAGTATTCCTCACTCTCTCTCTTTCTCTCTCTCTCTCTATCGACATCTTTCTTCACACAGGCCCAGAGGAAGCAATGTTATAGTGTTGTGATGTCTCTCTCCCACACACTTTCTCTCTCTCTCTCTCTCTCTCTCTCTCTCTGGTGGTGTCGGCCAGCCTGGGGTTGGTTGTCACGGTGACTGTGCTAGGGTGAACCCTGCTGGTGTTCCACAGGAAGAGGAGAGGAGGAAACAGGAAGTCACCCAACAACCTCGGCAGCACTGCTGCAGGACAGCTGAGGGTCTTCTGACCAGAACCGTCCCATCTACACAGACATGTCCCTCACACCCTGTGTTTAGACGGAGCCCAGATCTATATGAACAGGACGGGTGTAAGTAAAATGCTGACAAATGTCCATCAGAGTAAAGTGAAGCTTCTGCCATCTTACTTACACCCATCAGTTTTCTCAGATCTGCACCAGTGGCCAGGGAACCGGGTTGCTCTGTTAATCTGTAATCTGGGCCACAGAAATTGAGAGGTGATCTCTGGTGAATGTTTGTGGTCAGAGTGCCCCCTAGTGGAATTACGCTGCAATAAATCAGCATGAGAAGGGTATGAGGCCCTGTCACACTCCTCTCCGTTCCAGTCTGGGGTGATCTGAATCTTGTTGACCATGTGTGTCTCCCCCCTGCTTCTCCAGGACGACTGTGTGTATGAAGAGATCAGAGAGGAGGACGGACTCCCTCGCTGCTGTCGTCTCTACTGTCATCTCTATTGTCTACTGTCAACTCTCCCTCCGACGGACTTGCAACAAGCAACTGAAATACAATATCAGGTCAACCATATCAGATTCAACAATATTTATTGTAATTCTCTATAATAGAAAATATGTTACACAAATGTGTAGGCTATTTCAAAATCTCCCCAAGGAAAACTAAAAGAACCCCCCCCCCCCCCCCCCCCCCCCCCCCCCCCACACACACACACACTTTTTAAAACTTGGCCTACATATTATAACATTATTATTAGTGTGGCATCATTTTATTGTACAAAAATAAATTTATTGAACACATAATTCAGAAGTCATAATAATTACTCCAAAGATCAATTAATACTATTGTATAAAGTGATACTTGCTCTTTTTCCACAAAACATCAATACCCTTAGTTTTCAGCGAAGAAAGTAGTCTGTGTAAATGAATAAATGTATCATAAATAAGTAAATGTGGAGAGATACTGTGTTCAGGTGGAAAATGATGACATCATTTCTTCTTCTCCTTGTTTTCAGTACAAATCTAAGGTTTTTAAATCTAGAAAGGGATTTTGTCAAAAGAGGTATGGGGCTGGTTGGGAACATTCAGACAGGCTGCTTAGTCAGATTTACTCCCGATATCCTTGTACAAGATGATTGAAACCACCATGGCCGCAATCTGAAATAGTAGAGGACAAGGCATGTGTGAAGATTATAACAAAAATGTTCCACCCAGTGCCATATAGTGAGTATGCTAGAGGTTTAAAAGGCTATGATGTCTCTTGTACATTAATTAGGAGAAACTCTACCTCAACAGCAGCAATGCCCAGAGCCACGCCTCCAATAAGAACAGCATTGTCCTCTATCAGCGTCACCAGTTTATCAAAGCAACCGGTAATCAGCTGAAAGAGATGACAAGATTTGATCAGCACCTTACCACACACACACACGCACACACACATGCACGCACACACACCTCACACACACACACTTACAGACTCCTCTGCAGCTATGGCATTGCAGATGCCATGTTTGTTGCAACATGGGAGAGGGTAGAGGGCAGTGATTGTGACAAAAGGAGAGCCGTCAAAGTCGGTGTAATTGCGGTATCCACAGCACTTGAGCTAGGAGGGAAGCACAGAGACACACTGTATTAGCTATATATGGTATTCTCAACCTGAAACTTACAGTTGACTTAATTTTATATTGAGTGAATGAAAATATAAATGTGTGTATGATGTAAAATGTAACATTTAACCTTATATAAACGTATAATAATAACCACTGATGTAAAAGTGTGGTTGTATACCTCATTCATGGTACTGTTCCACAGCGAAGTCAGGCCTTCGTTTTCTCCATACCCTTCTCTAATGCTGTTTACCATTTTGATGCTGAGGTCATTGAGGAGCTCACCAACCTGGAACACACAGCAAGCAGGAAATCAACTTCAAACTTTAATGACCGGAGCATATCCAGTTTTGTGTCATGACGATCTAACTGATGAAGACGTGGCCTTGCTGTGTCCAAACTTGAACTGGCTTATATAGCTAGACTATGAAGAAAAACCCTGAAGCTGATTGCTATAGCTCAAACTCGTAAATCACCTGTTTGTTGTTAGGCTATGTGAAAACAGCATTCCGCCGTTAGCCTATGTGAAGACACCAGTATGCTGGTTAGCTATCTTTCAGATGCAACACATTAGGATAGCTGTGTAAATGGTTTACCATAACAAAAATGTCAGAATGAATTTGCCTTTTCTAGTTAATGTAAGTTTGCTGCAGTATATGCTGTTGTAGTTAGCTTATTCTGGATTCAACAGTTCGCTGTGTCCATAGACGTCCGTGGCTGCAACAGCCTGCAGGGTCAGGGACTCCCCTATGCTACGTCATCGCTGAAATATGAAAAAAAAATCCGTTTTTGGGCGCAGCTTAGAAAGCCACCTTTTTTCAACCATATTTCTGCCCTTGGTGTCTGTAAAGATGGATTTTTTTTAGATTTTATTTTTAAAGTTGGCCTAATCATGAGATCAAAATCATAAAAAGATTCAACCTGCAATATGCTCTTTAAAGGTGCTCGGTTCGATTTTTTTCGGCCACTAGATGGGGCAGTGGTGCAGCGTATAGATATAAACAAGTGGGCGTTTTCACTCCATACGGTGCCGTTCAGGGGGTGGGGCTCAACGCCGGGCCGGCTTCGCTCATAATAAAAATAAATTCTGCATTTGCTCCACAGGCACTACACTGTTGGCTATATTTTCTGTACAGATAGTTATGACTCCCCCGGACCTATTTATAGCATATATTGGAATTTTTTATTTTTTTTATTTTTTTTTACAAAAAGTGCAGTAAATCAAACAGAGCACCTTTAACTGCAAAATGTGACTGAAATGGTTGTGATAAGCCTTGACAAAAAAAAAAAGAAACTCGTACAACTTGAGTGTCACCTACCAATGGCTGGAAGACCAGAATGATCACAGCGCCGGCGACCTCCGCAATGAAGATAACCAGCACCATGATGACGAACTGAGCCAAGACAGTTAAGAGTAGGACGAAAACAAGAGGTGAAAGGTCAAAAAGGGGGTCACATTTTGTGTACGACACCATGGCACTAACCAACGGGGAAAAAACGACGAGGGCCAAAGTCCACTTATGGGAACTAAACGGGAAGTACCCGTAGAGGGGTCAAAGGTCAACGTTGACTCACCATCAGCAGCATGCACCTGCTCTCCCGGATGGCCCCGCAGCAGCCCAGGAAGCCCACGACCACCAGCACCGAGCCGATCCCGATGAGCAGGTAGGCCACGTAGGCCAGCTGCGCCAGCTCTGCCGGGGCGTCCTCGATGGTGTCCAGGATCCCCAGCAGAGAGCTGCTGTCCACCTTCACCCACACCCCCACGCCCAGAATGACCGCACCTGCAGCCTGACTCGCAGAGAACGGATGGTGGGAGAGCAAGAGAGAAACTTTTAGTTCGAGGTACTGTCGACACTGTTGGTTTGTTGAATATTCGACTGATTTCATGTCATATAGCAAGAATTTTGGTAAAGGTTTTGGGTAGGGTAAAGTATCTTATATATTGCTAGTGAATAGATAAATTCTAAAAACGTATAAATTATTAACGGTGCTGATGAACAGGTGTGTATCTCAGGCAATTGTTTTTAACAGTCCCAAAGTGAATTTATACTGCTGCATACATCATCACCTGTCAACAATCACAACATTTTGACCAACCAATGCATCTTACATTTTTGGTGTCTAGTTGAAATGACCTGGCAGTTTATTCATCTACTACCCGTGACTAAAAAGACACAAGTTAAATATGATTTTGAGGGATTATCGATTGATCATTCTAAAGAATCAACTATGCAGCTCACTGATCGCCCAGTACAACACGTGGCCTAGTCCTATTATGAAACATGACCTAGTCCTATTATGAAACAAGGGTACGGTCATTGGCACTCAGGGCTAGAGTTCAAATAGTGTGTTGAATGGACAAGACAAGACTATTTCTACGTGACACAAATATGTTTCACTCAGTCAGAATAATCAATCCTTCCCATTTGGATGGTGTTGAATCCAAATTTGACAAAAACTCCCAGGATGCTGGGACTAAACCAGGTTTATTCACGCATGGGGAGAGGACACAGGACACACAGCAGAGGAGTAATATCAGCTCTCTAACTGAAGTCAGATATGCCCACTCTTCTTATACTGTTTTAGACATACAGACCTTACATTGTTACAATCTGGTTATAATAAATTGGGTACCTTCTCTACTACAGGGTCACTAGGGGTCACTGATTAATAGGTTCCAGGTCAAAAGGTCTCTTAGCTCTCAGGCTCACACCAGACAGGCCATATAACATGAGGTCCGTACGTACAATCACAAAATACACTTAAAGAATTGTAGTCTTAAAACTAAGACAAACACTCAATTCCACCACAATGGATACACATTCAGTATACACTTTCTACATTTCCTATACATTATAGTAAATACTATAGCCTAGACCTCTGTTAACTACTGGTCTTTTATCACTAGATTCAATACATAGAGGTAGACATGCATCAGAACTGTTTTCACTTACGAAGATGCTGAAATTGAAGATGAACATAATGATTTTGAGAAAGCCTTTGCAACACATCTTGGCTGGTTTGTGGTTTGACTGTGGAAAAGAGAAAATAGTTTAAATCGTTGTTTCAGAGCTGCACAGACATGCATGGTCAGAAGCTAGGTGGTTTAAATGGCAGTTCTTCATACTACATTTCATCCTGTGTGGAATATCTCAAGTACATTCAAATTACCAGGGGCAGCAGCATTTTAATATTTGAGAAAACCTGAACTACATTCAACTACGTTCACATTTACTATATGCGCACCTGCCTTCATTTGGTAAAACATTAACCATGGTGAAAGTTAGGGTTAGGAGAAGGCTGCTGTCTAAACATAGCTTTTGTTGATTCAAAGTGGCAATAACCTGGGTTTCAGTTGCAACGATCTGTGAGAATAAGACCATTTTGTGTCCGCTTTGAGCAGATCCTTTCTAAGGCGCATATTGCAACTAAGATGTCTTTATTTGTCAGATACTTAAGGAAGACAACCCAACCACAAAATGTCCCTATACAGAACATCCACGTGTTACAGTAGCTAGTAGTGTGTCAGGAAGACACCAAGCCCATGGAAGAACAATCTCAGATCAGAATCAGATTTAATTATGCCAGGTAGGTTTTCACACATACTGTACTAGGACTCTGTTCTGGTCAGCTGGTGCATAAGACAGGACAGTGCAAATGTGTGTGTAATAATGTTCTGAGAAGAAGTAAGGATAGCAATGGCCGGGTTTCCCGAACGAGTTAAGAAGCACTTAACTCCAAAGTACTTCTTAACTCCCATGCAAAGGGTTGCTTAAGAAGGGTTCCTTAAGAAGGTTCTTTATCGGGAAAACCCGGCCATTGTCATTAATGTGGTCTTCCTGTCACAGTTAGCCTAATGTTTATGATCCTTCTCACCAGTAGCTAGCTGGTGCTGTGTCAATGGGCCTAGTTTTTATGGTGGTTTTTATAAAAGCCATGTTCCTTATTGCCATGTGAAGGTCACTAGTCACAGTCTTTAGGGTGCTTTGACAACTGTCACCTGATGACCAGAAAGGCCATAAAGTTCCCATGACGCAGAAAACAAATTGATAAAAGACGTAGTGTCACCTGACTTCATCTTACTTTTTTTAGTAAATGAGATTAGTGAACATCCCAAAAATGTTGGGCTTGCAAGTTCAAACAGAGCACGGAAAAGTGTACTACATTGTGTCAATCCCCTTAAAACAATGAGATAATCAAACAACCTAACATCCTCTAATTTTCTGTACTTCTCATCTTCTACAGTTCTACTGCTTACTGAAAAAAGAGAACTGCCTTCACTTTCCTACAGCTTGGAACCATGTCAGCATTCAATACGCCTACATGTCACCTAGTATAGTTCTACCCACCAATACTGCCACAACGCAGTCAACTATTAATAACAAGCAATTAAGACATGTTAAGCATTTCATTGTACATAGTAGCCATTACCTTAGAACTATTTGGACATATGAGGCAGATATTGGTACATAAGTAATTTCTATGGATGTTCAGCAGAGCAAAGTTGCAGAGCATTATCAAACTATCTCTACTGTAGCCTACATAAAGGACATAGATGCAAATTCCACCTTTGTAACCATGTAGTATCGAGGTAGGCTATGTTAATCCATGTACTGAGGAATAGGCTTGTTCATTTATCATATTGTTCATATTCATGACCCCTGAGTGTGTACAGTATTAATACACATTCAATATTACTGAGTCTGATGAAGGAGAGAGGCCAGGGTCTTACCTGTGCTGAGGTGGTGTGTGTGCGTGTTGTAGTCGGGTCAGAGAGGAGTGTGTACCACACGGCCTCTCTCATGCCCTTTTATCATTATCGTCACAGGTCTCACATACACACACACACACACACAGGGAAGAGAGTGGGTTGGTTAAACGTGCCGCTGATAAGGCCACTATAGGAACGGTAGACACCACTTCCTGAAGAGGGGAGTCCAACCTAGAGAGCTTTTTGACCAATCATTGGTCAGGGCAAAAATGGCTTTGACAGGTAAAAAGGACACACACACAGGCGCACATACACGCACACACAAGCGCACACACACACAACATACCTGTTAAATGTAAAATAAATGTCTCAAATGGACACTTTTTTAAAAATATTTCCCATTAAACCTCATGAAGCCTTTAGTATAAAATGGTATAAGTTAGATTAGGTAGATCAGGAAACGGGGATAGAAAGGAACCGCAGATGGGAAATGTCCTGACAGTATTGCATTCAGTAAGCAGCTGTAAACTCATCCGTCATTTCCATTTTTATGTCTTTATGAAAGGAACAAGTTGAGGAGATAAGAAAACGTCAGTTGGACGTCACTACTGTAGGTCAAATGCCATCAACAACATTGGCCCCACACATACAGTAAATCTAAGAAAGTGTTTTCCAGTGGCCAGTACTAGTGAACAGTGCACTAATGCTGCCTGCACTAAATGTTCACTTTACTCCAGGTAAAATACTGGACAACAGACATCTATAGCCTACATTCCCTTTTTTATTTAGCCTACTGTATATCACATTAGCCTTTTAATTCATGTTTATATGGCCCTTGATATAGTATATAATGTATGTATAATAATGTACAGCCTCAACAGCCTTATTCTTCTTTTTTAATTACATTTCAGTCATTTATCAGACGCTTGTGTGTGTCCTCTGTGCACCATCCACCAAGTCAAATTCCAATGAAAGACGCATGAGTCATATGTAAGAAAAGAAAACTACCTATGTAAAAATGTACTTAGCAAATATACTTAAGTATGATTCTGATTCAGAGATTGAACACAAAATACGGTCAATTGTTTTAGTCAGTGTACAGCAACCGCAGCCTACGTGATGGCAAGAAACCCGTACGCTAGCTGGTCCCTTCAGTTTGCATCGCAAGTTTTATTTCATTCTTTTGAGGAGATAAACAGAATATTCATTGAGTTGATAGAACAGCTTCTGAAGGCAAACCACGGAAGACCTTCACTCTGAGTCAGACAACAGAAACTAACCCGAAACAAACAAGTTCTCTTTTATGCCAGATCCTTCATGAGTCAATAGCTATTTCTTTGGCTCAAACAGAGCAAGTCAGGCCTATCGGTGTCAAATACAATATGGAAGATTTGGCATGTTGGTTGTTTCTGTGTTAATGTAATAGGCCTACGTAACGAAGTGTGACAGAGACGTGTCACTTTTGGCTGTTTTGACTGGCCTTGAACAAAGAAAAAGGTTCTGCGTCTCAGTGACTGACTAGATATACTGGTTGTAAACTGGGAGGGTGCCGTCTCAACACCTGTAGGCCTGTTGTCCCGAATAGTCAAAAATGCAGCTCGAGTGCAAAACGGGGCAGCTGTGTCCATATCACTGCAGCGTCTTCAATATCCACAGGAGGGCGGCAAAGCACATATAATCATTCCACATTCAGCCCGCAACCATTCAAAACAATGCATTCATATATATACAGAAGGGTTTGGGTGATGGTGCCCGTGTGTGTGTGTGTGTGTGTGTGTATACATTCCAAACAGAAAACACCAATGCGCCGAAGCAGAATTATCATATACAATCTAACACAGCTTTCCTTTAACACAAAATACAGAAACATACCCAAGCCTGTATAATAACATAGGCTACTTGACAACTGGTCCTTGGCGCTTTATGTCACACTTAATACAGAATTGCTGTGGTCTGTTAAATAAATGGTAAAAAGATGACAAAGACGATAAAATGAGTTCCCAGCTGGGAGCGGGGTAGGGAGAACTGATTGAGAACTGAGAGCCGAGGAGAGATAGGAGCAAGAATAATATTATTACATACATTCACAATGCTAGATTTTTGGCAATTGAATATGTGTGTGTGTGTGCGCGTGTGTGTATACTCTGTGAGTTTAAGGTGTTATCAGCAGGAGCAGCCACCCTGGCTGTCAGGGGGCGTGTCTTGTAGGCTAGAGCCCTTGTGATTGGCCGTGGGGCTGGCGTCTCCGTTCATGCTGTCATTCATCTTGTCACAGATGACGTCAACCAGCCGATCAAACACCTGCTTCACATTGACGTTGTCTTTGGCACTGGCCTCGAAGAACTGGAAACCTAGTGCAGCAGAGAGAGAGAGAGAGGGGGAGGGAGGGAGAGAGAGGGAGAGAAAGAGAGGGGGGAAGTGGGAGGGAGAGAGTGGGAGGGAGGGAGAGAGAGAGGGAGAGAGAAAGAGAGGGGGTGGGAGGGAGAGAGAGAGAGAGAGAGAGGGAGAGAGTGGGAGGGAGAGAGTGGGAGGGAGGGAGAGAGAGAGGGAGAGAGAAAGAGAGGGGGGGTGGGAGGGAGGGAGAGAGAGAGAGGGAGGGAGAGAGAGAGGTAGAGGAGGAGGGAGAGAGGGAAAGCGGGAGCAAGGGAGAGAGAGAGGAGAGAGAGAAAGAGGGAGGGAAAGAGAAAAATGAGTGGTTGCAAAAAGCAACAGATGGTTTTAGTGGTGTGTGATTGGGCATGTTTATGGTCTGGGTGTCTGTAGTGAATTTGTTTTACAAAGCTGTGCATGCGTGCATTCGTGTGTGTGTTTGCGTGCGCGCGGCCACTCTTGTGTTTGTACAGTATGCCGCGTGTACGAGCGCGTGTGTGTGCGGGCGCGCGCGTGTGTGTGTTTGCTAACCCAGCTCCCCAGCTAGCCTCTCCCCGTCCTCTGTGGGGACCAGCCTGTCGTCCTCCAGGTCACACTTGTTCCCCACCAGGATGACCTGGGCGTTGTCCCACGAGTACGTCTTGATCTGGGTCGCCCTGGAGGCCGGGAACACACAACAATTTGAACGCCAAACAGAGCTAACCCTTCCTCGCGCAAGGTATTAAAGCGTCCCCCGAGGTCCGCGCTTGTTGATCTCTTATGATAGGCTGGGACAAGTCCGCTAGAGCCGGTCCTGGACAAGGTAGGCGACCTCGGACTTGTGGGAGATCGCAACTGCTACTCACCAGTCCTGCACGGCGTAGAAGGACTCCTGGCTGGTGATGTCATACATGAGCAGGAAGCCCATGGCCCCCCGGTAGTACGCTGTGGTGATGGTCCGGTACCTCTCCTGACCTGCCGTGTCCTGTCGCCATGGAGACGCGCACGTGCGAGAGAGAGAGAGAGAGAGAGAGAGAGAGAGAGAGAGAGAGCCGCGTTAGTCGCGAGCTAAAGCGCCTGACTCCAAGACTCGCCCTCCCTCCCTCCCTCCCTCCCTCCCTCCCACACAGCAAATAAGTGATCCGCCGGAGGAACCAGCTCTGCGGCCGGCCAAATGAACGAGCGGCTGGCAGACGGCCGAACCAAACAGAAGCCGGCGAGCCGCGAAGTGCGCAAACGCGCGGTTAAAAGCCCCGCCGCGCGCCGTGGGATAGGGGCTTCACGGCACAGAACAGTCAAGTGTCAGGCACTGCGTCCAAACTTAACAAAACACTCACTCAAAATGACACGCCACATGTAGGGAACGTGAAGGGTTATAATGAGCGTCATGCACCTTCCTTTCTTAAAGGGTAGAGAGAAGCGAATCATTAACTCTACCTCCCTCCCTCCCTCCCTCCCTCGGCTCAGAGGAAAATACCCCCCTCCCTCTCCCACCTCCCTCTTCCCGGCATATCTCTGCCACCACCACGCCCTGTAAGTAGGCTATGCCCGGCAGCACAATGGCGGCCGAGGACACAGACACACACCAGGCCCGATGATGATGGCGATGACTAAGCCAGCCTCCGACAGGGGCTTATACACCCTGTCCCGTGTGGCTCCGCGTACTGTCAGGCCCAGCGTTCTCCCAGGGAAGAAGGTGAAAAGGATATGGGCGTTACAGCGCTACAATTCAGAAATGAAAAATGCCCACAGGCCCCGTGCTCTCAGAAATTAAAAATGCCCACAGGCCCCGTGCTCTCAGAAATTAAAAATGCCCACAGGCCCCGTGCTCTGTTGTGGAAGGCGGCGCTCTTCAATCTATTGTCTAATCGTTCTATTAATACATCCATGTCTTCAATACACGAAGCACACTTATATCCAATCTGAGACCTGAGCCGAACGATATTACACTAGTTCGGATGTTCAGCGACAGGAATTATGAGCGATCTCCTCAGGGCAGAAGGTTAATTACAAACACGGCTCATGTCGACGTAGGCCTACTCATCGACGGCGCGTCACTTGCAACGAAGACAGCGGGGAGAGTGTGTAGGCTACAACTCCACTCATTCTAATTGAATCCCGACTGACGCGCAGTCATAAACGCGTCCCCAGTGTCAGGCCGCGTGGTCAGCATTTTTTCGGACAGGCTCGTCCCTCATTCGCGCGGTTGCCCGGGCGATGTTTGACATCATTGTGTTATTCACTAGCGAGACGGACGGGTGGATTTCGACAGGCGCACGCGACGCAGGCACTACTGTGCAATTTTTCTTACAGTGAAGTTGAGTCTCCCGAGGCCAGATGCCATGTCGAATATGAACGATATTTAACAAAGAGAGATCCTAAAAGTTTTTGGAGGCCGAGTGTGGGCCCACCTTTCCGTTAGCAAACATCCGTCTCACTCAGAGCACCGTGGAGTCTGGTTATCTGCTCAATTTCCTTCCCCTCTCAACTCCGGTGTGAGCTGTGTGCTACAATCTCAACAAACGCTGGGCAGACATACTGTACCAGGCAAAAACACACATATTCACAACGAAACAACAAATCACACACAATTCTTGATGCACACGCACCTACAGTAGCCTACATTGCATAGCCAGACACACCGAACACACACACACACACACACAGACTGACAAGTCAGACAGACACAATTGTGCACATACACTTCACACACACACTTCACACACACACACACACACACACACACACACACACACACACACACGCGCCTCCCACTCACCCAGATCTGCAGCTTGACCCTCTTCTCGTTGCGGTAGACCGTCTTGACTTTGAAGTCGATGCCCACGGTGCTGACGAAGGCGGAGGTGAAGGAGTCATCGGCGTAGCGAAACAGGAAGCTGGTCTTCCCTACGCTGCTGTTGCCGATGATCAGCAGCTTGAACATGTAGTCGAAGTTCTGGTCGGACGCATCCTTCTGGGCCTGGGTCTGCTGGCCCGGGTCACTCGCCAGCGCCATCTAGAGGGGGTGAGTCAGGGCACGGCCAGTGAGGAGACGAACAGGCGCGTGGCTCACTAGAAGAAGGGTTTGAGAGTTCTGTGTTGTGGTTTCAGCTACTGGACATGAGGCATGAGCATACAGACACACTGTGACATTGTGTAATTTAATATGGAAAGCGTATATGAAATTAAATGATAAGGTAAAGTGCGCCTCATATGATAATGTCTGTCCTACCCTCCATACTTCCCCCTCTCCATCTCTCTCCATCCATCCACCCATCCATCTCTCCACTGGTTCCTGCTCCATGAATTCTAGCCAGTGCATTCTTTCCTCCTTTCATCCTCCCATCCTCTCTCTGCCCCCCCCCCCCTCTCTCTTTCCATCCATCCATCGTCTCTACGCTGGTACCATCCTGGGCCATAAACCATGGCCCGTACTATACCATGCTCCTCCTTCAATATTTCATCCACCCCACCCCACCCCCATCCCTCCAACGGCTGGCCTGGGTGCACCGCCTCAGGGACGCTGAACCAGAGCTCTCCCCCTGATTACAGCGGTTCCCCTGGAGACCAGCTCGGCACAAATCCACCACGGCCATAAACACACAAACACACAGGGGAGAGAGAGGGAGAGGGAGAGAGAGGGAGAGGGAGAGCAGGAGACAGGGAGAGAGAGGGAGAGAGGGATCGAGAGAGAGAGATAGAAAAAGGGAGAGAGAGAGAGAGGGAGGTGTTAGACAGTTAAAAAAAAAACATTGTGCTGCCAAAACTACACTCACTGAACAGTGTGTCAGTACCAGTCTCTATCCTGCACCAAAATCCTTAGCAAATATTTGGAGAGCACAATTGCCCTGATCATGGTGACCTGCTGAAAGTATGGCTTCTTCTTGTTGATCATACATGGGCGTGTAATACTATTCTGCAGTGCAAACACAATAAACCACTATATTTTCATTGCATTTACTCAGCCATCGAAGCGTACCTTAACCCTAGTTTACCAAGGGCTGTGGCCCTGACGATCAAGGCAGTCACAGTAGAGCTTAACAGTTAAGGTGTGTTACAATATGATGGTGTCTCAGGCGCAGGTGACCTAAGGACGCTCGTACAACCTGTGATGCTTAGGACGTATAGTAGCCTATAGTCTGTAGGCGCAATTACAGGCAATGCCGTTTGTGAAGAGGTGCAGAGACCTATTTCTCTTGACAACAGTTATAACTGTTCACGGAACAGATATAGCGGTCCATGCAACTGTCATGTAAAGCTTGTTGAATCATAGGAAAACTGGTTCAGACAATGGTGTACTTGTATGCTGTTTTCATTGTAATGCAGCTTCAGCATCACAATCAGCCACATTAGTCTTAATAGATTAAATAAGATCTGAATTCATAGAAATAACCGCAGCACAAGTCAATATTCTGCGTGGCCTATCTTTTTAGTGGCTAGCTAGTCCATATGGTTACCATATGGCCATTCGGTTGATAAGCCTACTTCGTTCACCTGTCGATCAAATGGAAATGTAGCTTATCTTTATTCTTACCTTTTCCAATTGCGCGCTGTAAGCGGACAACTAGCTTTTCAAAGCTTTGCCTCGGAATAATTGTGGGATCCTTCTTTTGTCCAGTTTACTCCGTCCACTCTCGATCCTCGGGTATACTCTGGCGCTCCCGCTGCTCCTGCCTGTTAACAGCGCTGCTGCCGGCTCTTCCCCTCGACTCCCCGACGTTGGGCTGCGGAAGTGTGCCAATGCTGCGTGTGTTAACAGGCACGAGCAGCAGTGCATCGACGTTCACTCATACAGCATTTACAAAATACTAGCCTACTGTGCAATAGGCTTTGTAGCCTAATGATCAAATTGGTAACGCGCCAAAAAGCGGATTGCTTTAAGCAATATGGCTCATTCATTGCTACTTCAGGGCGTTGTTGCGCCATGCTCCCCATACAATCAACAAGTCTATTCATAAATGTCACAGCATACTAGGTCTACTGTACAGCTCCGTGCGCATAGGCTAATGCATGATGCATTGTCAACCATAGTGAACCATTTTAATCTTATTTTCCCAGCTATTTCAACGTTGGGCAAAAATAAATATTAAAAATATTATTAAATAAATAATAATAAAATATTTTCATATTAATATGCGACTTTAGGCTGCACGGAGTAAGAAACATCAGCTCATGTATCACACTCTGATGACAGCTCAAACGTTGCATAATAATAGTTTTCGTTGAATTGCAGCCCATGTAACTACAATCATACTGTGTTTGTATGATTTGTTTTTATCCGTCTCCTTTTATGTAAAGCACTATGTGCTACACTGATTTGTATGTGCTATATAAATAAAATTACATTGACAATCCCTACAGCAGACCTGCCCACCCAGAGTCTTGACAGCAGGAGGCATCAGTAGGCCTAGAGCAGCTATGGTCAACATTGAGCATTATTCAGAGTTTGGCTCCTGCTTCCCATGGGCACCTGTAAATCTTATTCAACAGCACGAGAGAACGTGCAGCCCCAGGGCACCGAGGATAAAATTACAGCCGAGTGGATGAAAGGGGTTTCTATCGGAGCAGCTGGGTGAGACACGATAAACATCACAATCCCTGAGAACAGTGTATTTTATTGCATTGCTAGCAAAGAGCATCGCTTTTCTGGAACAGAAGACGAACTAAGTTCACACATTAATTTCTAACTTTAATAACCCACTCTATGCACTTTTAAAAAGAGAACTTAGAAGTTGTATCAAGTGATGTGGAAGGCAAACACACACACAGTACAAATTAAAGTAGCTTACAGCATATACTGTCACTCTCCATTCAATTTGTCCTAACTTAAAACTACTCATGAAACAATATAAAACAACATAAAACATGTAACACTATGTTGTAACACTGTGATACATAAGTTAAATATAAAACTAGACTACACCATGCAGTGCCCTAATTCTTCATCATACACTTCCCCAGTCTTTAATCTACTGCTAAAGAACTATGTAGCTACAGTAATCAATTCCGGGAGCTTCTAACACTACATTGAACAGGCCACAGATGAGTCAGTCAATAGGCCCTTGACTGGCCTCTCTGTGATGGAGGGCGGGTATATGCGCCGGGCCGGATCGTTGACGTCCCAGAGTCTCTGAAACTCTTGGGCGAAGGGCCGGACCAGGTCCGGCTCCTCAGTGACCAGGACGTTCTCCTTGTTGCTCTGGACGGCGGTCAGCGTCCAGTTGAGGGAGCCAGTGACCAGGCGGCGGCCGTCCATGACGGCGAACTTGTGGTGCATGTGCACGGAGTCGGAGTCGCAGCGCACGCATATGCCTTGGGAAGGAAGGGGGAGGAGTTAGGAAGGAGAGGGAGCCAAAGCATAAATGGACTTCTTGTCAGGTTGCCAATCCGTTAGTGCTTGTGTTGCTTTAATTAAATTGAAAGTGGGATGCAATTAAGACAGAGGAAGAAAGAGAGAGAGGAACATGGAGAGAGGGAGAGAGAAAGAGAGACACAGAGGAACATGGAGAGAGAGAGAGAGACAGAGAGAGACAGAGAAAGAGGATGTGGAGAGAGAGAGAGAGAGAGAGAGAGAGAGAGAGAGAGACAGAGGAACATGGAGAGAGAGAGAGACAGAGAGAGACAGAGAAAGAGAGAAAGAGGATGTGGAGAGAGAGAGAGAGAGAGAGAGAGAAACAGAGACGTCGAGTGAGAAAGAGTAAAAGAGAGACAGAGGGACACAGAGAGAAAGAGGGAGGTAGACAGACAGAAAGAGAAAGAGACAGACGGACATCTGTCGAGAGCATGCCGCCAGAATCAGTCACCGAGAGGAAGGCTTTCTGTGAGTCATGGGGAGAGCCTGGTGAGCCCCCGCCCCCCCCCCCCCCACCCGTCACCAGGCAGTTCTCATCGGACCCTCTATTCATCACCAGGGGAACCAGGTGGCCGCTGGCAACGCCTCTCGCTGTTTTGTTACAGGAGTGATGGACAGATCTGGAGGCGGAGCATGACAATCCTCATCTGTCCCACATCCCCGTCAAAAGGATGCCACAACACGGCCCTAGCAAAACAATCATTGCAAATTTCTAAGTTGCAATATGGATTCCAGAGTTGCGTATGGTTACGCTTTCGCGTGTAGCAACTACGTACGCCGCAACCAGCCTACGTTTCCCAGAGTTCCGTCTTTTGCCAAGATACAGGACCTCTGTGTTGTTTTATTCTCTACGTTCATCGCGCCGATCAAAATGGCGCCGCTACCTGCTTTGCGAAGGGCCCCTATCTGGGAGCCGGTGATCAAAGCGTAGTCCCAGTCTGCGATCACGCGGACGGCCAGGCCCCTGCCGTGGAGCGTCTGCACGGCGCGACTCAGCTCCAGGTTGGAGAAGGAGAACACGCACAGGTCCAGGGAGGAGGAGGCCGACAGGAGGTGGCGGAGGAGGCGAGAAAAGGAGGTCTCCACGCCATGGCGTAGCGGACAGGGGCAGGGCCTGGAGGAGAGAGAGTGGGAGAGAGCGAGGAAGGGAGAGAAATTAGTGGAAAATATTCATGGTAAATAATCAACGCTAAGGCGTGGGTCTGTCGTGGGTCTGTCGTGGGTCGTCATCATCAGCTAGGCCTACACTGTTGCCTACGCTACTGTTACCATCAATAGAATAGATCAAGAAATAGATGGGGATTCTCACAATGAGGGAGGTGTAAAGAGATGCTCCACACAGGCCACCTCGGAGGGGAAAAAGAAGACCTCTTTGAGGGGCCCTCGGGTGCCTCGCCAGGGCCAGAGACGACGGGTGAGCCAGCCAAGACACTCCACACTCAGTGTGAGGACCACAGCGCACACACCCACTAACTTCACAGTATTCACCACTGACATCTGTTGAGGGAAGAGGAGGAGATGGTGTGAAACGTTGATGTTGTATATCGACTTTCATTTCGGTAGAGCTTGAACTGCATTATGAGGCTGGTACAGACAACATACATGCAATCTTTGTTGTGAACTTTTCTTTAGTTTAAGGTGAGAAAGAGGTTGGGATAAGCAGCAGGGCTAGTGGCTAACTGGTCACACACTCGGACCTTATTGTGGTGCTAACTGGCTGGCTAGCCAACAGCACACCGGTACTTTTCGTGGACTTTTGAGAGGTGCACACTAACCTTTGAAGTTGGAGCAACACGTTTTTTACAAGCACATTCTCTAAAGTAACACTGCGTATTAGTATGCACATATTTCATTTTAATGTTTTTGCAACTAGGCAAGCAATGTTCATTTAAAAACAAAAAAAAAGTAGATACATGCCAATACGGGGCCTTCCAGACGAGGATGCACGCTGAATATTCAAAACGTAGGGGAGAACCGGGTCAAAAGTCGCGCGGGACCAAAGTCGCGTTGCCATTTTCTCCAGAATGACTGGACCTGCAATCACGTGGTTAAACATGCCTGCCCATATTACCGTGTACGAGCTCCTTTCAAATTTTGGGCGCGATCGCAGCATATTTGACGGAGAGAACGACGGAAAACCACTTTTGCCCCATATAAGTAAAATAATGGTCTCATAAGCATTTTTCGATTGTAAAATTGTGTTCACTTGTATTAGTTTGCAAACATATGCACTTTTCTTAGCACATCTGCTGGCTACATTATAGCATAGGTTTCAAGTTTCGTGCGATCAAGTCGTGCCTGCAAGCCAGGGAGAAACATGGATGTATTATATAAACTGGATACAGCCACTCCATTCACTGGCCGCTATCAACAATGAAGCCCTATTGAACCGCGCCATCTTGGCAAAATTTGTAGTCATTTGACTATTTCCGGTTACTTTTGACTTGCGCAGTTGTGCTTTTCTGGCCTTCCGGTTACTTTTGACTTGCGCAGTTGAGCTTCTCTGGCCGACGCGCGTCCACGAAAAAGTTCACATTTTTTAATGAAAATGACCACAAGACAACCTCCTGTGCATAGTTGAAATGGTAGTGGGATACGGTGATAAACTGGAGTGATCATTTGACAGCAATTATTAGCCTTTTCCAGGAATGGACAGAAATGGGATATTTTTAGAATAACAGGAATTTATTCACATACAATGTAAAGGAGTTGATGTGTAGCATGAAGATGAAACGATACACTGAGTTTGGGTGTTTTCAGTCAACGTTGGCGTTGACCGCTTCCAGCTATCGAATGGCCGACTGGTGTAAGATGGATAGCCTAACGTTAGAGAGATAAATGTAGGCTATGGTTATGTTAATAAAGCTAACAATGATGTTGTAACATGCATGCAGCACTGCCGATCTGATCTGAACGATTGATTCATTATTACCATGGATCGGTATTGGGATTGATCAAGGGCGAGTGTGAAATAGCAGCCACGAACTCAGCGGGTTTTCCGAGATGCGGTAGCCGCGGCCAGAGCTCCTGCTGGCGGGGAGTGAAGCTCTTCAACTCGCCTGTCACTGGCTCCCTGGAGGAATTTAGCCTGGCTGCAATAACGTTATCGCGAACGGAATGAATACCATCTACTAGCAAACAAAACATGTTCAATTATATTTAACTTGTTAAAACTAAGATGCCAGGATCAAAAAATAATTTCTCCAATTGATATATTTGACAAAAACAGGTTAATATGCAAGCCGGTTTTCATTGCTAAATCAAAGCGGGGAGAGCCGGGAACGCGCGTCTACATTTCAGAGAAATGTGAACTTTTTCGTGGACGCGCGTCGGCCAGAGAAGCTCAACTGCGCAAGTCAAAAGTAACCGGAAATAGCCAAGTGACTACAAATCTAGCCAAGATGGCGCGGTTCAATAGGCCTTCACTTTAGATTTCGATTCCTGGGGGCTTGGGGAGAAATGACAGGAGACCGTGGCGGGGCAGAAGTCGCGTCCCGTAGAGGGACAGAAGTCGCGTTGTGATGGCTTAGAACCAGAGGGGTGCGCGAGTGACATTTGGGCAGAATGAACAGGTCAAATGAAAGCTCTCTTAAAGATCTTTCTAATGCTATCGACCAACTTTGTATGCAGATTATCACTTACCTATAGCCTAAATGTTGTGGAGAAGCAGACGCAACTTGATGTGATAAATTGACATTTCACTTCGAGCGAACGCACTGGCAACTGACTGGTAAGGGTCTCCGCGCGCACCTGGATAAGTGAGGTCAACTAGGGGTGGTCTTTCCTGAAAGGATGATAGCTGATAGGCTGTTAAATTCCTGGAAGAAAGACAACTCATAGGCTGTTATATTCAAGTGGAAACGAGACAAGGAAATGACTAGTGCAGACTAACCATTCGTCTAATAAATTATTTCCTGCCGATAGGCTATCCTATCGCCAAACATTGCTGTTAACCCCGCATTATTTCTATGGATTTTGAACCTATAACATTGATTACTTTGATACAAACATGATATTATGTCTAATAATACATTCGTTGAAAGTAAAGAGAATTACATGCCCAAAAAACAGAGATAGGACACATTTTGCAGCCGTGCGACGTTTGCCCCTCTCCTATGAGACTTCTGTCCCGCTCGGAAGGGACAAATGTCGCATTGCACTCGGTCCGTTCTCGCCCTATTTATGTTAAGCTCTTATATCCTAGCACGAAACTTACAGTTGATAATAGTGAAGGACATGTGCAAGTTGTGTGTCATAACATGTGGAATCTCTATCTCTATTAATTTCGGAGTAAATGGAATCAAACCAAAAAGTGCGACTTTTGACCCGGTTCTCCCCTACTCTTCTCATTTTGGATTACAGTATATTAGCATAGACTATATCTGGAAAGAACATGCTTTTGTACTTACACTTGCACTAAACGTTGTATATTTCCAACAACGTTTGACACATGCGATGGTCTTCTGTCGCCACCTTGTGGAATCCCTTCAAGACTCGGTCCGTGGGCGTCATTCACTGTCAAACACTGACTGACGTGTTGTAAACCAATGGGCAGCAAAGACCGGCAGGCATTCCGCCAATCACAACTATACAATATATGCACGTCAACTTCCGGATCTTGCGAAAGGACTTCCTCCTTATCTAAAGCCGAAACGTGTGTTTTCTACTGAAAGGTAAACAAACATAGTAACTGTTTAATATCTACATTATTCTTATGCAGTTGGTCGTACGCCATAATGTACTCATCAACATAATTTTAGCTAGCAATTAAGTTAATAGACCGAAAATGTAGACGACTAGACATCAATATCATTACCAAAGCTAGCTTGTCTTTAGCCAGCTTGCTATGTAGCTAGCTAGCTTAGCTGCATAGCCCATTAGACGTGCAGTAGATAATAGGGCTAATCAACAATATTACATTGTTGCCATACACGTAGTTAGCTTGGTGTAGTTATCATATTGAAATTATGTAGTGTAACGTTATGATTGCCCTGTGATTTCCCTGTTGTTGTGTATGACAGAGTTTGCTCCACGTGACTGCAATGGGCCGCCGCAAGTCGAAGAGAAAGCCTCCTCCCAAGAAGAAGTTGACTGGGGATCTGGACTCCCAGTTCACTTGTCCATTCTGCAATCACGAAAAATCATGTGATGTGAAAATGTAAGAAGCTACAGTACAATGAGATGCAGTTGAAAAACATGTTCATTGACTGATTAACAGCTGTCCTTGTTTCTCTGTCAACAGGGAAAGGAGCAGAAATACTGGGATAATATCTTGCACAGTATGCTTGGAGGAATTCCAGACCCCCATCACTTGTATCCTTTGAATACCAGTTGATCAAATATGTATGTTTGAAATCAGAGACGCATATGATTTCTGGCGCATCCGAGGACATCCTAGAGAGACATTGCCATGCCATTATCTACAGGGCCTATAAAAAGTATTCACCCCCCTTGGACTTTTTCACATTTTAAAGTGTTGCAACAAGGAATCAAAATTGATCTCATTTAGTTTCTCTGATCAACACAAAGTATCAAATAAGTAAAAATAACATTCTCTTAAATTAATTAAAAATAAACAAGTGCAAATTCGTAATATCTGCGACCACATAGAGTAGGCTACAAGCATTTTCTATCTGCCGGAATCTTCTCCTCTCTTGTCTAACTAGTGGATTAGTAAAAGCAGTGCTGCCTTTTTGTGGACATTTTTGTGGACTGACCAACCAACCGACAGAGCAAGCTAAAAACAGAAAATAATTGATTCCATAAGTATTAACCCCCCAGAGTTAAAGGGGTAGTTCAAAATTTTGAACATAGAACCTCATTTACGACTTAACCATAATGTTGTTGATTGAGCATTTTCAGCTGATTCCATGCTGTCCTTCGTTTGGGCGTTTATGGCGTGCTAGTGCCATCGAACCGAAATGGGCTTGTCATGGTTATCGGTGTTACCGGTGTTACTCAGAGTTCGGGCGTACACTGTGTATTCACCGAGTCATTACTTTAACACCGCCACACTGTTGTTTTTCGCCCCTACCGTTGTTTTACCTATTTAGTTAATTTTCTCATATCAGCGCCCACTCATCAAACTCAAACAACTGTCTGATCTGCCACGCAGCACAGAGCGGAGTCTAGACAGAGGGATCAGATTTCTGTTTCAATTCACGTGAAGAGAGTAGGGAGAGGGTAGCGGAGAGGGAGGTTATGGCTCATAGCCTCTCGTGGCTAGCTTGCTAACGTTCAGCTAACCTAGCCACCGGAGTGACAGTTGCCATAAGCTAGCTCGCTAGCTTATTCTAGCAGCCTATTCTCTCGCCTATTCTAGCAGTGTTCTGTTCATAGCAACAGCAATTTGCGGAGGCTATTTGGCTATGCCTCCATAGTTTGCCTGCAAATGCACGATAATAGTAGGGTTATAAGATCAATATTACACTCAGTCCTGTGCTTCTTTATAATCAGAATCAGTATTCATTTATTGCCATGTAGTTTTTCAACATACTAGGAATTTGCTTTGGCCATGGTGTATATTCCTAGTAGGCTATGTTGAAAAACTACATGGCAATAAACAAATTCTGATTATAAAGAAGCACAGGATCGAGTCTAACGTTTATCTTACCTTACTCTGCTCATTTACAGGCAAGCCGTGGAGGCATACAACACCCAATTCAAATACACAACAGTGCTGTACGACATAAGGCAAAAGTCTAACGTTAAAGATTAAAGTAAGCACTCTCTTTTTGTAGGCTAGACTGTTACCGATAATACCGGTGTTGTCATGTGTTTATTAGTCGGTGGGAAAAAATCCACACAGTGACAGCTAGCATTCAAATAAAACTCACTTAAACACCCAAATCAAATATGAAGACAGTCTGTTGGGGGGCTTATTAGAGTTTTTATACCATCATTTTTGAAGTCCAACTGCGGTTAAACCCTTTTTTTTGTTCGGACCTATATGGCTGTCTCTGTAAATTAGGAGTCGGAGTGATACATAACTAGCCGGCACTATTGTCTTCACAACAAGGAACAGAAGAGTGGACTATTATCAACACAACAACAAGTTACAATGGCAACATTCGAAAGGGATATGTCTGACTTGATAAGGAGTTTAGTTTATCTGGCCATCCTTACTTGTTTGGAGGGTTTATAAGTGAGTTTTCTTTGAATGCTAGCTATTTCGGGTCAGTTGTGCTAGCATTTGTATGCCATGAACGCCCGAATTAGGGACAGCATGGAATCAGCTGAAAATGTTCCCCATCAATCAACAACATTATGGGTAAGTTGTAAATGAGGCTTTATGTCCAAAATTTTGAACTATCCCTTTAATACTTAATTGAAGCACATTTGGCAGCAATTCCAGATGTGAGCTTGTTTGGCTGAGTCTCAGATCAGCTTTGCATATCTGGTCACAGCAATTGTCACCCCTTCTTCCTTGCAAAATTGCTCAAGCTCCATCAATTTGGATGGGTGCCATTGGCGAACAGCAATTTTTAAATCAAAATTGGATTGAGGTCTGGGCTTTGACTGGGTCATTCGAGGATATTTACTTCTTTTTTTTAAGCCACTCCAGTGTGGCTTATGGCTTATTGTCCTGCTGGAAGATGAATCTGCCATGTCCCAGTTCTCTTGCAGACTGCAGCAGGTTTTCATCTAGTGTCTCTGTACTTTGCTCCATTCATTTTACTGTGAGTGTATTCCAGTCCCTGCTGCAGAGAAGCATCTCCATAACCTAATGCCGCCACCACGATGCTTCACGGTAGGGATGGTGTCCTTAGGTTGTGGGGTGTCAGGCATACTGCATAGCACTTAGTGTTGAAGCCAACAAGCTACACTTTAGTCTCATCAGACCATAGAATCTTTAGAATCTCGTGAATTCTTACACTTGGACTGCCTCCCACATGCCTTCAAGCAAACTCTAGTTTTATGTGAGTTGTTTTCAACAAGGGCTCTCCTCTAGCCACTCTCCCATAACGCCCAGATTTGTGAAGTGTTGGGGCTAGTAGTTCTGTTCCTACTACTTTCCTAGTCTGCTCAGTAGACTATGAATCAAATCAAAATAGACATGCCTGCAAGAAGAGCAGCAGCTGCTTTGTTTGTTCTACTTTAGTGCAATCAGAAAAAAAAGACTTGGCTTCTTTTCAAACACAAATGGGACTCGTCCCATGGCAAGACGCCATAGTAAGCAGGGGATCTCCAGAACATTTAAAATAATGAACATTTCCTTTTTTATTTGTCATTTACCAAGTGCCAATATCAGTGGAGGAAACAGTAGTTTTCTTGTTGCGTTTGCATTTCAGTGACCACAGTGCTTGAGACCACATGAGCATAGTGGCCATGCAGACAAGTACAGTATGTGAGGTCACAAAAAAATTGGGAGGTACGCGGATGTCCGGCTCCAGCCCCCGTATCTGAACTTTGGAAATGTGATTCAGGGTCTGGAAAGGGACTCGTCTAAAGTGATCTCTTGGTTGGAATTCCAACCAGACCAATCATCATCCTTTGTATGCGTCCTTTGGTTAGGGTGATTGGTTAGGGGATGAACTAATCACTGGGGACTCCTTCGGCAACACCTATCTCGGAAAACGGCTGCAATGGGAGCTGAATAATGAAGTGAAACAAAATTGGAATTCAGCCTGTCGGTCTGAACACGGACACCCTCTGATGACGAAACGTAGGCCACGTAGACACAGAAAGTCTAACCCAGGCTTAACTCCTTCAGAGTTACCATAGGCCTCTTGGTGCCCTCTGACTATGGTCCACCTCAGCAGGTTACCTGGTTTTTGAGGACAACCCTTATTGGATATTTTCAAGAACCATGTCCCTGATTTGTCTTAGTTTGGGAATGCACTGACCAACTCTGGGATCATCCAAGGATAGGTTTATTCTGGATCTGAAATCATGTGAAAGACATCAGTTGCACGCAGGTGGACTCCATTCAACAAATTGCGACTTAGGAAGAAAAGGTTTGTGTGAGGTTATTTAGGTGTGTCATGGTAAAGGGGGTGAATGCTTATGTATTTTTTGCATCATATTTTGGTTTTTATTTCTAAAATATAAATGTCTTTTCACCGACATTTTAGAGTACTTTGTGTTTATTAGTGACTAAATGGTATGTGGTAAATGGACTGCACTTATATAGTGCTTTTACCAAAGCGCTTTACAATGGCCTCAGTCACCCATTCACACACACCAATGGCAGCAGCTGCCATGCAAGGTGCTAGCCTGCATCTTGGGGCCAGGAGGAGCTGGGATTCGAACCGCCGACCCAGCGGTCATTGGATGACTTGCTCTACCTCCTGAGATACAGCTGCCCCTAAAAACCTAAAAGACTAAAAAACGAAATTAAATTAATTTTGATTCTATGTGAATAAAATGTGAAAGGCCAATGGGGGTGAATACTTTTCATAGGCCCTGTATCATCCTTTATATCATTTATATGTCCTTACCTATTTCTCTAAGATCTGTCTGAGCCTGTGGATGTGTACAGTGATTGGATAGATGCCTGTGAGGCAGCCAACCAGTAGCCTTCACTGGGGCTGAAGTCCAATCAGAGAGGGATGCGGAGGAGTGGACATGACTCCGCCCACCTGCGCTAGTCTTCAGCCCGGACCTCTGGACCTTCAATCGCACAGTACTCCACCCTAATGACAGAAGCTGGCGCAGACCGACGCTGCGTAGTCCTGACCAGACAACTACATTTTCCTTTGTGTACGTTTAATTTATTTAAACTTTTCATCCTACAAGCTGTCTCCATGGTTACTTGGGGCGGGAAGCTGCTGCTTGGTGTTTCTGTGGTGGCGGTGGTGGTAGTCAGCTCACTAACACGCGGCTGACTTGTTTTGAAACATCACAATGTTAGGTCATTCCAAGATGGAGGTGTGTCATGTAAAGGCCTGTGCTTTGCTGCTAAGATGACCAGGAGCAACATCCTCACAATCTACACGTGCCTGCATGCTTCCATTCTTCATGTCTCTATCAGCATGGTCTCTGTCTATTTACTTCAGAAATGGGTTCAGGTCAGTGTGTTTTCATGGGACAAGGAAGAAGGAGGTTTCTAGGTAGTTTGAATGTCTGCTTTCCAGACTGTTGAGGACAAACCTGTATTTACTATATTTCACTCATGCAAACCTTAAAAGTTTTCCAACATATATTCTGTGAATAAATTGTCTTGTTTTCGAGCAGAGTCATTTTGGATAAAACGGTTTATCATGGGATAAAATACAGTAGAAATGTGTTTCTTTTAAGATAATTGCCAATTGTTTCGGAATTGGTCCCCCTTTGTAATATTCGAATGATTTTTATTTTGAAGATATCAAATAAAATAAATGTATTTAGATACTCGCAATGAGTATGTGTGTCTGTGTTTGGATTAGAATGGGATGATTATGTATCATTATGGTGGAAGTCCGTAGCAATTTTGTGGCCTTTACTCTTTATTATTTATATGAATGACTGTCAATTCCTCCAATATTTTTCAGAATATAATCTTTGCGGATGACACTAACCTGCTTTTTTCTCACAAAGATCAATTTATACTAGAATCAACTGCAAATAAGGAAATGGAGAAAGTAAATATTTGGCTTAAATGCAACAGACTTTCTCTCAACATTAAAAAGACGAACTATAGCCTATAGTGTTCCACTCCAACAAAAATAAACAAATCACAGATTCCATATGTCTGAATATAGATGGACATCAAAAGAGTAAGTACCACTAAGTTCCTGGGGGTCCACATTGATGAATATTTAAATTTCAAGTACCATATTGACCTACTTACTAAACGATTATCTGTATTCTGGTTTATTTTTTAAAATTAAGAGACTTTCTCCCACTTCCAGCGCTTCTCACTCTGTAAAGATCTTTATTCGAACCTCACTTATTATATTGTAACATCATCTGGTTCAATACTTTTCCCAGTTATTTATTGAAACTACAATCACTACAGAAGAAACAAGAAAGTTATTCGCACCATATTTTGGTCACCCTTTGGAGCTCCCACAGGTCCTCTCTTTGGCAGCTCTAAACTTCTAAAGCTTGTTGATTTGAAGGTGTTATTGAATACCTGTACTATTTACCAGGTTATTCACAAATCTAATGTCTGTCAGTGTGAGCTCATTCCTGTCTGCTATCCTCTGCACACAACACCCGAAATAAACACCTGTGGTTACAGGTAAAATCACCAGTTTTAGTGTCACGTGCGGGGGACTGCGTATATGGAATGAGTTGGGTGACAACATTAAGAGATCTCAATCCATCTCTCTCCAAGAAAAAAAAAAGAAGCAATTTCTGTCTACATATAATTAACTGACGTTCCTTGCTGCTGGGTGGTGGCTCGCTGCGGTATCCTTGGGGCTGAGATACTGCAGTGAACCTACCAGGGACTGTTCTGTCTTCTCTGTCCTGTCTTGTCATTGTAACTGTTTTTTTTGTACTGTCATGCTCTTATGTTTGTTTTTGTTTTGTTTGAATGTGAAGGTCCCCTGTCTAAAAGCAGCGTTTGCAGCTTACTTGGGGTTTCCTTTTTCCTTCATGGACATCCATTATTTCTGATCATTTGTACACCTGCTCATTTTGTATGTGTTACAAAAATGATGTTTCTACATGATTGAATAAATAAATATCGTATCGACAGTACATGTCTGTGAACAGAGCACTACCATAATACAAGCATGAAGCGCCTCCGTGTGGTTGGAGTTGAAATTACAGCCTTCATTTACTGTACCTTGGGCAGCTAAAAAGGAAAAGTGATTAAGAGAGATATTACCCATAGTAAATGACCGAATTAAGTTCACCATCCAAACACACAAGTTGTGAAGAAAAGAGTTGTGTGATAATGTGATAATAATTAGGCATATACTATATATAAGCGCATATATGTATGTAGGCCTATATAGAATTATTATATATATATATATGAGGTTTGTTTGTCCAGTGGAGAGAAAGAGAGGGAGAATAGAGCTGGGAAAAGGAATCACAATTTGTTGGTGTTACATTCAGCTGAGGACGTGTAAAGGGGGGTGGGGGTGGGGGGGGGGGATAGAAAAGGAAAATAGGGAATCATTTCGGAGGTCTATCACTCTCAAAGACACTTCAGCAGACACTTGAACGGCGCGGGTCTCCGGGTGTATTCCACCTCCCGTCCGCGTCGCCGTGCTTCCTGGACGGCCGCTCCTCCGGGCGCGGCGGGGGACGGAGGAAGGGACGGAGGAAGGGACGGAGGAAGGGACGGCGTGGTTCTCAAGTCAGAACGGACCGCTGTGGCCGGGCAAGGCAGCCGTGGGAGCTAATAGATTCGATATGGAGTGCCGCGGGTTTGCTCCGCTGCCGAGTGCGTGCCCATGCATGCGTGTGACTGTGTAGCGTGCGTGGAGCTCAGCTGGAGGTATTGGTGGAGCCGTGGAAGATGCAGAGGAGAATGATTATACAACAGAGAATGATTATCAGTTTCGCTCCATCTCTCTGCTCGCTCCTCTCTCTCTCTCTCTCTCTCTCTCGCTTTCTCTCTCTCTCACTCCATTCAGCAGGCGAGGTCAAGTGTCACTCCGTCTCTCTGTTGTCAAGGCTGCCAATCACCCACACAGCAAGCGCGCGGCAACCGTTTCCTAGGAAACAGAGGGATTCGGTTGCTAGGCACCTGGAGCTGTGCTCACAATAGTCATTTTGTTGCTTAGTCGCGCGCACACACAAACACACCCACATACACAGACGCACACACACACGAGAAACTGTAATATCAACAAGTTTGCATTGTAGGCTACATTGAAATTAATGTAATTGTATTCGGCACTAATAAATAAAGGATTTGCTTCCACAAAGCAGTCAGCTGATGCATTGTGATGTAGCCTACACGCGATAAATACGTGATGCAGAGAAATTGCTAATGTGCAGAGAGTGCTGATTGCTTTGATTCATGAGACTTGTAGTAATAATGTTAATGTAGGCTACAAGAACCTAATTCAACACATTTTATTCCAGTACCTCTGCTAGCTAATTCATCAGCGGGCCTTGACATCGCAGTATTCCCCAGACTCGCTCCTCG
The DNA here is from genome assembly GCF_949987555.1 of Borostomias antarcticus. Taxonomy (NCBI): domain Eukaryota; kingdom Metazoa; phylum Chordata; class Actinopteri; order Stomiiformes; family Stomiidae; genus Borostomias; species Borostomias antarcticus. Next base: position 26,504,743 of record NC_140240.1, read on the forward strand.
GATCGATCAATCACAGACATAAACATCCATCATTTGGACTAAAAATAGTTCCCCATAACATCAATCGATCTGCTCTGTTCCACCCCCCCCTCTCCCCCGCTGGCATATGGACTCAGTGAACCCAATCCTGCAGGCCCTGGAGTGTGTGCGTGTGTGTGTGCGTGCGTGCGCGCGTGTGCGTGTGTGTGTGAGCGAGCACAATGTGTCCACGATGACAGCCAGTCAGCTGAGCCTAGTGGTGAAATGTCAGCCACTGAGCGCAAGCCTCGACATGTCCTTATGCGTTACTGTCTCAAGCTGCTGCTACAGGCGTCAAACTCACACACACATTTTTAGCATGTAGTCTTATAAATAGAAGTGAAGATGGAGCGGAGCAGGGCGGAGTCTGGGGGGCGGGGGCGGGGGGGGGGGGGGGGGGGGGGCGATGCCGATATACTGCCGTTACCATCGTCGTTCGTTTTATTCATGAACACGGCTGGGTCACAGTTCACCTGACATCGCAGTGGCTGGAGACCCAGATTAGATTCAGATGGTAGTAAATCCTCTAAATGACTTCATCTGTGCTTGGTCACGTTTACCTGGCACAGTCCAGCTCACGGAGCTCTCCCAAACCACACCCATTTGCAACTCCCGGATAGGCTGAAACAAAAGCTCAAAGTACTTGGAATAGTGGTTGACCCAGGGCTGCGTTCCGAATCGCACACTTCTGCTTTTTACAACCAGTACGTAGCTGCCTCTAGAAAGTGCGTACTTTGCACGCAGTATGCATCCATTTCGGACATACTACCTTGTCATAACAACGCACCTTGAAATTTGACCACATCCATCTCTGTCCATGAAGCATATTCGTCCACAGCTGGGATTCATCAAAACGCCTCTGGCGTGACTCACACATGTGACATCATTTACGGTGAGCAAAGGATTGTGGGTCAGAATAGCCAGACAAGTGTGCTGGCTTGCATACTGCAAAATACGACCAGATGTAGTAGGACATCCTGGTATTTTTGCCATACCGCATGTGGCATACTATGTATTGGGACATACTACATACATTTTGGCATACTATATAGTATGGAAGTATATGATTCGGAACGCAGCCCTAGTCTACAGGAGAACATACTCACTTCCTGTCCATGAAACGAGCGAGTCGATCGGCTGTGCTGACGTCCCCACCGAGGCTTCGTCCACCGCCGAGGGCAGACAGGAAGTCACTCTCGCACGGGCGGCGATAGGGCGTCCACTCGACTACGCGTATTCTCAAGCAATAACATCGACGTCTGTATTATCAACCCAAGAATACCCGTGATCGAGATAGGAGCACAGCGTCCTCTTCCCCCTGCCTCCATCCTCTTTCTCTCTGTCTTTCTTTCTTTCTCTCTCCCTCTCATGGTCGTCGTTGCTGTTACCTTGGAGCGACGGACGGAAGGGGGAGAGAGAAATGCCGAACCCATGTCCCAGGAGAGAAGAGAGGACACCTGATTGCGTTCTTGTTCGCAGGCCGTCAGATGATTGTCCTCCGTATTCAAGGCCGGTCTCAACAATTACTTCTTTTCAGCGACAGAAGCTCAAATTTTGGAATTTGAATAGCCTGAAAAAATAAGTGCGTCTTGAAAACCTGCAGGCTGCTTCTCCTTAACTCAGAATCCCGGTGTGGTTATTGCCGTTTCTCCACAAGAGAGTGAATGTTCGCTAGGTTCATTTAAAAAACATAGGCTACAGTATATATTTATATGTACAGCACATATGTATACATAATCGACTTACACAGAGGAAGATATCTTTGCCTGAGGTGAACAAGTAGTAAGCAAACCATCCATCTCCCCCAACCCCTGGATCAAATATTTAACCCAGCTCATAGTGGAGAGGAGAGGACAGGAGAGGAGAGAAGAGGAGAGGAGAGAAGGGGAGAGGAGAGAGAAGGGGAGAGGAGAGGCCTGGCACACCAATTATCAAGTGGTCATCTATGTCTATCACACAATACTAAGGGGAGCCCAATTAAAAACAGATGTTTTCTTTCTCTCCTCTCTCAACCATCCTCTCTTTCTCTCTTTCTCCATGTAGGTGTCTCTCTTGCTTGGCCACTCTCTTTATCTCTCTCCTTCCCTCCTTCACTCTCCCAGTCTGTTCCATTGAGAATAAAACAGAATCAGCCTGACTCACCCCATCCTCGCTTGCCAATTAGGGAGGCACTAGACGTCAATCAACAGCTGGGGGGGAGGAGAGGGGGAGGTTGGGGGGGAGGAGAGGGGGAGGGAGAGGAAGGGGGGGGGGGGGGGCGAGAGGGAGAAAATGCAGCACCACGGACAGCTCCCTGTGGAGGGACTCGGGCTGGTTTACAAACATGAGTCTACTCCTCTCTCCTCCCCCTCTCTTTTTCATTCACTCTCTACCTCTCTTACCCCCCCCCTCCTACCCCCTCTCTCTCTCTCTCTCTCTCTCTCTCTTTCTCCCTGTCTATGAGATCTTTGGTGTTATAGTCTCTGACACATCATAAATCTTCTGTTCTCCTCTCTAGCCCTGTTCAATAATGTGGTGTTACATAACCCAACGCTACACCAGAGACGACTGCTCTTTCACGTCTTCCACCTTCCTGTCTCATTCCCGTCCACTTCCTCTCCCCGTCGCCATCGACAGGAAGTGCCAAAACCAACTAGAACCCTCGTGTCAAAGACCCTGACACGGTCTCGCTCGTTATCCAGCTTGCCTCTCTCTCTCTCTCTCTCTCTCTCTCTGTCTCTCCATCCACCTCTCTCTCTATCCACCCCTCTCTCTCTCTCCGTCTGGCTCTCTTCCTTTCGCCATCTCTCTCTCTCTCTCTCCTGTCCGGCTGGCCATGTCTAGCCTGATGATGATGATGACACCTCAACTGGCCATGTTCTTCTCTTCACACTCTGTGTGAGAGAGAGAGAGAGGAGAGAGAGAGAGAGAGAGAGAGAGAGAGAGAGGACAAGTCTAGGTGTCAGAGAGATGCCAGTGTAAAAAAAAACCACCTGTCTGGATACAGACAGCAAGACATGTCTCTCAGAGTATCTCTGATTTCGGGCGTGTAGCCGTATCAAAAATTCAATTTATCCTTCTGAGGGGTGTACTGTAAAAAGTAATGTGTGTAGGCCTACTGTGGACTAGGGACTGGAGTGTGAAATGGCGTACTGTGTTTACAATACGTTGGGAGTGACTTACGAAATTCCTTATTGGAGCTGTGTGTGGTTTGTTCGTTATGACTATATTGTTCATCAGCGGTGACTGATATGGATTTCTGGAGTGGTGGCTGCTTTTCCGGTGGCTCTGTTGGCTGGATTGGGAGCAGTAGGCTGTCGGGGAAGGGGCCTGGTGACTGAAGCGGGACACTGGGCTCCTACATTGCTTAATGGCCTGGAGCTAAAACTCTGCCATAAAGATGTTAAATGCGTTTTGCCTGCAACAGCAAATCTTTCCAGACATTAGGTATTATGGAGGGATCAGCTGTATCTCGAGGCATTTGGAAATGGATGGCTTCAGAACAACACTGTCCGCTATACAATTTCTGCCTGGCAAACGTAAAACAGGCTGCCCTGTCTCGGAGGTTTTTGGCAACCCTTTCAGAGGAAAACTTGTTTTCTCGAGGACACCTGCTTTATAGGCTACTCCACTATTCAGGTATAGGCCTATAGAGGCATAGTCGCTCTACTGTTCCAAATACAAGACCACTGTAAATTGCAGATAGCCAGCACCTGTCTTGTACGTGACAGGATTGGCTATTAGGCGTTCTTTGTTTGTAAATACATCCGGTTCCCCTGACAAGGAGAACCCAGTTCAGCTTCTAGCATCCGTCCTGTTCATCCCCCCTCCCGCAGTGGCAAACGTGTATTGCATCGCTCACCGTTCCTCGGCGTTAAGTTCTCCAAATTAAATGTCCTTCTTCAACCTATAGGCTATGGAATAACGACATTTCAAGATTAGGACGTTTAAATGGAGGCAGTGAGTGGGCATTCTGTTCACAGTTCAACAGACAGTTTAGGAGGGAGAGATGCACCCTACTTGTATGGGACCCGCATCGTTATTAATTCAGAAAGAAAAACACTATTCGAATCAGTCCCTCCGAAATTATATAAGTAAACATATGTGGGCGCGTCGTGGAGAAAACCTTTATTCACTTCAGGGATTATCCAAGAAATGCCCACAAAATACCAGGCTATAGGCTTTATGTAAGCGTGCTTTTTTTCTTTTACAAGTGAAATGATTGGAGTGAGTGAGCAACGGTGCGCGGCAAATGGTAGGCTAGACTACATCCCCGACGCTTGACAAGAATTAGTGATAAACTCACCCGTTTCTCGCACTTCCACCTTTGTTCAGCCTCTCTCGGACAAGTCCGTGCCGTAGTGGAACCACGCTGAATGTAAGAAAAAAAAATATCGCCGGGAAACGCCCCCCATTACATTCTCTTTCACGCTCCTCTGCTTTTTTAGTCAACCACTCCTTTTTTCCTCCTCCTCCCGAATGCGAAAGGGACGTGAAGGCGCTACAGCATCCTCCTCCTCCTCCCCGCGTCTGAACTGCAACCTCTCACCTCTCCTCCGACTCGACCCCCCTCCCCTCCCCCGTCTCCATCCCTCCATCCTGGAGGAGCACGCCCTCTCGCTCCGGCCTCACAAACGCGCCTATTGAGACATAAAGGCGCAGTGCCTTGACTTCACCGAGGATAGGGGAGGGGAAACGATACAGCGACATTGAAGGAAGGGTGGGCGATGTCTGTTTCCCTTGTCATATCAAGAAAAGTATCTCCCGTAACAGCCACACTAAGGCATTCAGCACTGTCATCTATGTCCCCGTGCACCGGGCGAGTCGAGGAAGTAGGCCTATTGTTGTGGAGATACACCATAATGAGCTCATAATAGGCTATATGTCCGTGAGTTATTGTCGAGTGGATGTGACTGTGAATTTAAGTAGCATTATGCCGTTACTATTTTATGAGACTGTTGTATAGCTGCTTTTGAGTAGTTTGTGTGAATGTGTTTGTGTATAATTTCTCTTGTTTTGCCAAGGGTGTATAACTCTTAGCTGTGTGTGTGTGTGTGTGTGTGTGTGTGTGTGTGTGTGTGTGTGCGTGTGTGTGTGTGTGTGTGTGTGTGTGTGTGTGTGTTCCTAATCCTGCCTCCTTCCACTGGGGATCTTTAGCCGGCCTGCGGCCAGCCTTAACAGACATGCTGGAAGGGATGGGCTGTAAATCACCTCCTAATCCCCGGCTCTTCTGGGGGTCCTTGCAAGCTGCCCCTAAAACTGAGCCCCTTTAGCCCTTTATCTCCCTCTCTATCTCTCTCCCCCTCTCTCTCTTTCTCCCCCCTCTCTATATCTCTCTCCTTCTCTCTGTCACACACACACACACACACAAACACACACACAAACACACACTTTATCGCTCTCACACACACACACACACACACACACACACGCACACACACACACACACACACACACACACTCACTTTCTCTCTCTTTCTCTCTCTCTCTCTCTCTCTCTCTCTCTCTCTCTCACACACACACACACACAAACACACACCGTTAATGACTCTATAATGGGCAGAGGCAGACTATCCACCATAATCAGGAGACGGCAGCAAGGCAAAGACCAATATTTATAATTTACTACGACACACACTACATTTTTATTACCCATGGGCTGGCGGCTTGTGTTGGGATGTGATAAACCGCGGACACACACACACACACACGCACACACAGCTGTATTGAGTGCCGGTGGTCCCCCAGACAGACAGTGGCCCCAGGGTCAGGGGCATTGTTCCGGGCAGACACGGGTCAGGGATCACCACTACCCACACACACACACACACACACGCAGGTAGTGAGAGGCACACGGCGGCCTCCATTCGCGTATTAAAGCGAACATGACTTCTGGCGGCTGTGGGTGCGGCGTGGTTAAGCCAGGCCGGGGACGGCGGGGCTCTCGGGTCCTTAAGGAAATGGTCGCGCAGGAAACGAGCTGACACGTCGCGCGCGGCTCCGCCACCTCCACAGCCGAGAGCAGTAATAGGAAACGCCGGCCGCCGCGTATCCGGGCCACGGGCGTCCGTTTACCTTTTTGCGTCTGTCAGTGTGAACGGAGCCGTGGTTGGAAGGAGGGGGGGGGGAGGGGGGGGGGGTCGGGAAAGTGGGGGTGGGTGGTTGGTGGGGGGGGGGGGGGGGGGGGGCTTTCACCTTCCATGTTTGTCAATGTGAATGGAACGCGGAAGGGGGGGGGGGTAGAGCTTGAGATTGAGACAGAAGGAGGAAAAGCAGGAGAGAAAAACTGAGGTTGAGGGGTAGAGACAGGGTGAGGGAAAGACAGAGAGGCAGATGCTGGTTGAGAACAAGAGAGAGTGGAGGGGAGAGGGAGAGAGAGAGAGAAGCAGGTGCATTACTAATGGCTTTTTAAAAAGGTTACAGCATGGCGCTCCTCTCTTCTAATGGGGATCTGGCTGTGCTCGAGAGGCAATTTCCGGAAAAGATAATGCTGCTGAGTTCTGTATGTGTGTGTGTGTGTGTGTGTGTGCGGGCGGTTGTGTGTGTGTGTGTGTGTATGAGAGAGAGAGAGAGAGAGAGAGAGAGAGAGAGAGAGAGAGAGAGAGAGAGAGAGAGAGAGAGAGAAGATGCATGTCTGTTTGTGTTTTTTTTAAGAATTATCTCTTTTCGGAAGTCAAATTGTTTACATAAGTCCAGTAGCATGAAGTACATAGCCCACCAGCTGGTTCTCAAATGAACGTTTCAAAACACTCATTCTCTTCATATTCCATATGCAGATTGAGTCTTAAATTAGAAAAATAATTACTTTAATCACAAGATTTTAGTGCCAAGAATAAATTGTACCCTTCTCACACATGTACTTTTCTCAAGGCGAACATCGCCACCCTGAGGCCAAAGAGGAGTAGGCCTACTACAGCTTGAGTTGAACTGAGTTTTACTATTATATTCTATCTTCTTTTCTTTCTATTCTACTTTTCATTTATCCTTAGACCAAAATGGAGAACACCTGTTTTTTGTTTGTTTTGTTGTTGTTTTGTTCGATAACAAACCACGATGTTTTTTTTAACTCAGAATGTGTTGAACGCATGGATGTATTAATAGAACGGTTGAACACATTTTCACTCCACAGACATATTTATGTGACACTAGGGGGCAGCACCACACCACAAGTAGTCTGAGAACGGGCTTGTCATGTTCAATGACTATAGTTGCACTCGCCACCATTTGCAATATCATTGATTTAGGAAGCAAGTTATTAAGAAAGTTGTACCATCCCTGTATAACTGTGTATATTAGTCGGGGCAAATTACTGCAAAGATCTATTGACAGAGACCTACAGCTGGAAAGAAAATGTAAAGAGTTTGTCAACCAAAGTGTGTCAATAGGCATTTATTTTTTCAAGTCTATACAAAACAGAGGACACATTATGTCATGGAATTACTATTGTTCTCAAATGGACAATTTGGCCTCTTCTCTATTTGTATGTTATTTATAAAAATGTTTTTACAATGAGCACTTTCTGACAGGAACTGCTCAGACACCTTTCTAGGGGTCCTTAGAATGCCTGGTGCAAGACAGTGAGTGCATTTTCATGTCAGGATGGTAGGAACCTCACTGAACTGTAACTATATACTGATACACAATACCACAATAGTTGGGCTGCCAGAAGATGTGCTCATTATAAATACACACACATACACATACAGCACACACGCACGCACACACACACACACACGCACACACACACACACACACACACACACACACACACACACACACACACACACACACACACAAAGACACACATGTGACCAGGTTGAGTCAAGGTTGAGTGCTGACCTGAATGTTGAACCAGAAGTTACACAACACTAGAATTTCACACCTTCTCCGCTACATTTCTGCTTGAGTGAGATGTTTGCTACTCTTTGCTCTTAAGGACCAGTCCAGGTAGTGCTCAATTTGATTAAAGGAACATATTGTATACAAAATGAAACCCTAGTAGAGATACTGTACAGAACTATACACAGACGTTTCCAGCGTCGGTTCACTGGGTGTGGAGTAAAGGAGTGGAGGGGAGGATGGAGGGAGGAAGGATGGAGGAGGGCCAGACCTACTGCAGAGAGATGGAGAGAGAGAGGAGCACGGTCTCAGAAGAGCACACTCCAAGAGGAGGGTCCAGAGAAGGGCAGGCGCAGAAGCCGGACCGGGGTTTCAAAATGGAGGGAGGAGGAGGAGACGGGGCTAGGACAAGGAGGGGTGAAGGAAGGTGAACACCGACGAACGACAGTGAAACCAGCATGCCATGTGAGGACCGGCGCTCAGCCCCACCGACTAACGTCGCTCAATGTTTTAGTGCACTGATGTAAAAATCGACATACAAAAATAGTTAAAACAGTTAATCAAAGCCCGAATGGATTATATAACGTGGGCGGAGAGTCCTCGTTGTGTCTCCATCCACCTCTCTCTCTATCCACCCCTCTCTCTCTCTCCATCTAAGTGGGCGTAAAACAGAACAGTGAAATAGAAATATACAAAATGTTGAGTATCACACCTTCATCCTGTTGTGAAGACAAACCAAACTGTACAGGCCTGATCATTTCTTTTCACTGAATCGTTTGTCATTATTTGTCATTCTTTCAGCTTGGGTGTGTTAGAGAAAAGCATGTTTGTTCTAGAATGATTGAAACAGGATGGAGGTCCTTATATATATATATATATATATATATATATACATAATATATACTGTATGTGTGTGTATGTGTGTGTGTGTGGAAACGTTCCTTCACAGAACCAGTATGAAGATAAATAACCTCTCTTTCATATCAATATAGCTAAGAATCCCCAAAACACAATAATGCACAATGTACAGTAAATCATAAAAGCATCTTCTTCAGTTAAACTGCACCATAACCTACAAAAATGCTCTTTTGTACATTTCCACTTTTTCTGTGTTTGTTTTCTTTTACTTAGTTTTTTTTCCTGAGTTTTCCAAACTGGTCCTTTGTGTACTTACAATATCAGCCAGTGATATTTTTATTTATTTATTATCTTCTTCACTGTTTTTCAACATCTTTGCAGTCTCTCTTTGTAGTCTTCAAAGTACAAAAAAAAGAAGAATCTAAACAATTGTAGACTAAATTGATGGGTTAAAGTATTGCTTCCGCAGCTTTCCAAGTCTTTGGTGCATCTTACGGCGTTCTTGTTGATTTAAAAGAAGAATGTTTGAAAATGGCGGACGGGGGCAGGTCAGGACCGGGGAGGGGGCTCTCCGTCTCCGACTGGCTCGCGGGCAGGAGCCTCTTCGGACGCCGCTGCCGTCGCCGCCCGATGTCCGCTAAACCTGGGTGGAGAACGCCCGTCGGAGAGGGGGCCGCCCCTCGGGGTGGGCGGGGCAGGGGGCGCGGCGCTCGGGGGGCAGGTCTAGACTGTGCTGGTGATGCAGCGCCGCGAGGGGAGGAGCACATCGGGGGGGGCGGGGCGCCGGTATGGCTGATGGTCATGTGATCTCAGAGTAGGGTAGTCCTGGAACCTAGAGTGGAGAAGTTAGAGAGGAGAAAAGGAGGCGATTTAAAGAGGAGAAGGGGAATAAAGAAAAGATAGCAGGTTGAGGAAAGACAGGGAAGGGAGAAGAGGAGACGAAAGAGGGATAGGAGAGGTGAGAGGATAGGAGGAGGTTGAGGAGAAAAGCAGAGGATGCATCAAAGACGTACAGAACAGGACCGAAGCAGGAAAGGCCAAAGAAAAGATGGATTGGAAACAGTCCAAGCGGAGAAGGTGAAGAAGAATTGGAAAGAGCAGAGCAAGAAGAAAGGGTGATCAATCCTGAAAAACAAGGCCAGAGTAGAGCACATTCTCACACACACACACGCACGCACGCACGCGTGCACGCACACACACACACACACACACACACACACACACACACACACACACACAACAAAAAACAGACAAAAAATAAAATAACACCTCCCACAAACTCACTCTAAGACAAACAATAGTCCTAAAAAAAACAACTATGTGTTGCCCCCAATAAACTCACTCTCAGCCCAACTCCCACCCCTTACCTGGAGGCCACTTAACTTTTCGAGTGGGTTCTCCACACGGGGAAGGGTGACCAGGGGCACGCCCACTGGGGGCGGGGCCGGGAGGCGGGGCAGGGGTGGCAGCGGCAACTGGGTCGGCTGGAAGTTGTTGATCACGCACGTAACCTAGTAGAAGAATAGAGAGAGAGAGAGAGAGAGAGGGAAAGAGAGTGAGAGAGGGATGAGGGCAAAGCGGACCCCTACCTTTAACCTTTGACCTACCCTTCCAACGTTATTTCGTCCAACCATATAAAATCATATGGTGAACATAAAACACTGCGACCTAAGACAACAAGGACTACAATTCCCATGAGCCCCTGGTTGTCTCCTCACCAGGAAGGCAGCGATGGCCCCTCCGGTCAGGTATCCAGCCAGGACATCTGCCCAGTGGTTCCTGTGCTCCGTCACCCTGACCACGCCCACCAGCACGCCCAGCGACACCAGGGTCAGACACAGGGTGGGCTTGGTCAGACGGGTCCCCTTGGTCCGGAACACCAGCGTCACGTACATCTGGAACACACACATTTATGTACACACACACACACACACACACACACACACACACACACACATGCACAGGCACAAATGCACAAACAAAGACAGAATCATGGATATACAACTCTCTCTCACACACACACACACACACACACACACACACACACACAGAAGAGAGCTCTTAGATCACTCCCTTTCGTACCCGGTGTCACACTATATCCCTTCCCTCCCACCACATTATCACGTTGGTTCCTACCACTGTGTAGACGGCAGAGTAGAGGCTGAGGGCGGCGTCCTTGGAGGGGAAGGATTTGCGGGCGGACGCCACCAGGTAGGGGTTCCCGGTGCAGGCGCGGCGCTCTGTGATGTACTGCATGGCCGACTGGCAGCCCAGCGCCGTGTAGTTGGGCCGGCACGCCGACAGGAAGTGCGGCGTCTGGTTCCCCGTCACCACCTGGCCGGCATTGGCGAAGATGGTGGTGGTGAAGAGGCCGAAGGAGTACACGCCTGCGGAGGGAAGAGGGGGATGAAAAATGGAGGACGAAAACAGATGTAGAATACACGGACGAGAGCGCGGACGAAACAGAAACAGGAGAAGAGAGAGAACGGAGAGAGGGGAGGAAGGGAGGAGAGGAAAGGAGGAAGGGAGGAGGGGGACGGCGGGAGAGCGGCGTCCCACCCAGGAAGCGCACGATCCTCCGCAGGAGGGGGTTGAAGTAGCAGCAGTCGGCCGTCACGATGGTCTTCTCCTGGGCGCCCTCCGACTTCACGAAGAATATGGTCACCTCGCCGATCAGGATCTGACAGGGGACGGAGACGACGCACACGCACGGACACGTTAGCACACGCAGGAGGACAGAAAAGACAGGTTATTAGCCTACTGGCTATATACAGCTCTCGACCTAACCAAAATGCAGCAATACCAATATCCTGCTCACACGCACGCCAACACGCACAGACCTAGGAAATGCATTCAAGGTCTGTGCTCCTGAGCACCATTTCAGTTGACAGTTATTTATTTAATCCATTATTTTAATTCAATATTTAAAATCTGTGCACATTCATCACTCCCCTCACAAGAGGGAGTGTTAAAAGCACTCGACACACCGCTCAACGCCGTCCGCACCCCTGCGTTCACTCGGAACTCGAGTCCAGGGTCAACCTCCACGCGATCTCCGCCGCTACTTACTCAAGTAGCCTAATGATTGCCTTGCAGCCTACACCGCCCACACGCCTTTCTCCCCCCATCACTCAGAAGGAGAAGTCAGGAGTTCAGGTGCAGAGCCGTCAGCCCCTCCGGCACAAGTCAACACAGCCACGGCCCTGCTTAGCATTTCTGATAAGCCCCCCTATGATCACAGGGACCTCACTGACAGATGTATAGAGGATGTAGGTTACGTCCTCATGCAATATGCAAGACCCGGAGCGTGGGAAGAGAGGCTAATGCTCTAATGCTCGTCGGATATTGAAATTAGGCAGGGGGGTCTAAGTGGGTACTGTGAGTAGGGGGTCTGGACTTATGCTAACATCTTGAACCCCCGGTGTTGCTAATGAGTCAAATCTATCTGGGTAGGCTACTGTAAATAGGGGAGACCGGGGGCAATTGTAACAATTTTTGGTTTTGATGTCATTACTCAAAAACCTCTTGAACTATTTGGATACAATTTTTATGTAGGTAAGTTGTATCTGTGTTCTACTTGTTAACAGTCAACAAATGTTTTTACAAGCAATCCTAGAGTCACAATATTGATTGAAACACTAGAAGTCAAATGTTACATTTGCCCCCACGTCCAGGGGCGATTGTAACAGCATATGGGGGCAATTGTAACAACATATGTAATACCTTTATATAAATACCAAGGACCACAATAAACTAATTCCTACACTGCCTACACTGTAAAATGTGTCAAAAAGAATTTGGGTAACACTTTACATTAAGTGTGCATTAGCTACTATGTAGGCTAACTACTATGTAACTACATAGTAGTAAATGCATTTATTACATAGCAGTTACTAGTATTACTATGTAAATACTATGTATACCATGTAAATACTATAGTGTAATTACACTACAAGTCTTACTTGCTGACTTATAGTGTAGTTACACTATAGTATTTGCATGGTATATATAGTATTTACATAATTACTAGTAACTACTATGTAATAAATGTATTTACTACTATGTAGTTACATAGTAGTTAATGCACACTTAATGTGAAGTGTTACCAGGATTTGTATAAAAACATTTAAACTGAACACAACACTTTTCTGACTATTTAAACAAAACGATCTATTTTGATGCCACACATGACATAAGCTAGCTAACAGCGTTACAATTGCCCCCAACTGTACCACCCATGACACAAGCTACCCTGGTAGCTACAGTAGAAACAACAGAGCTAACAAAAATAACAAATGTCAACAGACAACAGAATAGTCATCAAAACTAGACAGATTTAAATTCATAGCTATTAAAGGTTAAGACACTATGAGGAAAATACTGTAGTTGAAAATATTTACTTTCATACCTCAAAAATGAATCTTGGCAGAAAAACTTTGCTAAGTATGAGATATCAATTTCTCCTTTGGCATGCAGAGATGGATCATCACAGAGCATGTGCATAATGAGTTTCATGGTTCTATCTCATTTCTGATTGGTGTAATTTGAGATGTTACAATTGCCCCTTGTTACAATTGCCCCCGGTCTCCCCTACGTTTGCAGGGGGATGTTTGCGTTGGATGTCGGCATTTGCGCGCCTTAGGACGGCGATGCGCAAATGCTATCTGCATACTGCATAAGCCTCGAGGGTCTTGAAGCATGTTAACGACAGACGACAACATCTGAACGCCTCAGGGCGCTAAGGCGCACGTGCTGACTGCATACGTAACCGTAGCCGCCCTCGAGAGTCTGTCACGAGCTAAAGTTAAAGTTAACGATTTTTAGCCACAGCTTAGTGCCAGAAGGAGCAGAAATGCATTGATATGAACGGCACGGTGAGGGGTCAACGTTGGCGCCGCACTGCCACTATGGAGGGCCGAGGGCACACGACCCCAGACCCCAGACCCCAGACCAAGCTGAGCAAGGCGGAAAGGACGAGCCCGCTGTTCCGAACATGGATTATTCAGCAGTTACAAGAACGTGACCTGTAGGCTAGTCTACCGTCGGCGTACATATTTATTTTCTATATGTATTACTTATAGGAAGCAGAATGTTAAATAGAGCTTGCCATGGTTCCCTACCGTGTAGTCTACTGTGTGTGTAACTAGCCATAGCCTGTTGTTCCAGCACCATTCTACAATACGAACAATCATGCTTCCTTCACTAGGTGCTTTAGACGTTTAAAAGAGAGATTTAATGGGAAACAATAAGAAATAGCTCTGCTGTTTTTCCTGAGCTGCGAGCTGTCAGTTTCAATAGAGACAACACTAGGTTCAAACACGAATCTCATTCGGTTCTAGTCTTGCCTCCGACA